>NW_028197183.1:7500-102500 GCF_050613455.1 Vespa mandarinia | reverse complement strand
TTTAAGTCCGACAGCCGCATTTGTTCGAAAGGCACTCGCATAACTTTCCCTGACTAGTGGAAATCTTTTTAAGTCCGACCGACCCATTAGATCTAGAATCACTCGCATAACTTTCCCTCGAAAAGTCGGAATATTTACAAGTACGAAAGCTGCATTTGTTAGAGAGGCACTCGCAAATCCTTCGCTGGATAGTCGGAATATTTCCATTCCCGACAGTCATATTGGTTTACTAGTTACTCGCATAACTTTTTCCGATCAGACGGAATATTTCCATGTTCTACAGGCACATTTGTTCGAGAGTCTCCAGCATAAATTTCCCTCAAAATGTTTCCAAATCCGACATCCGCTTTGGTTCGAAAAGTACTCGCAAACATTCCCACCACCACAGGAAATAATACCAATAGCGGCAATCGCTTTGTACGCAAGAAACTGGAATAAGACTTCCTCATCTAGTCGTAATGATTCCAAGATCTAAATTCGCTTTTTTCGAATGGCACTGGCATAAAGTTCCCCCGACTAGTCGGAATATGTCCTAGCGAGATCGTCGCATTAGTTCTGAAATAACTTGGAAAATTTTCCCTCGACAAATCAGAATATTCCCAAGTCCATCAACCGCATTGGATATAGAGTCAGTCGCATAATTTTCCATCGACTAGTCTGAATATTTCTTAGTCCGACAATAGCATTGTTTCGAGAGGCACTCACATAACATTCCCTTGACCACTAGGAATATACACAATTCCGACAGTCACTTTGGTTCACAATTCACATGAATATATTTCTCACGATTAGTCGCAATATTCCCAAGTCAGACAGACGCATAAGTTCTAGAATCAGTCGCATCACATTCCCTCGACTATTCGTAATACTACCAAGATCGATAACTACATTGTATCGAGCGGTACTCGCATAACTTTCTGTCTACTAATCGAGATATTTCCAAGTCCGACCTTTGTATTGGTTCCAATATAACTCGCATAAATTTTCCTTGATATGCCAGAGAATTTCCAAGCCAGAGAGTCGCATTAGCTCATAATTCACTAGCATAACTTTTGTAGACTAGTTGGTATATATCCAAGAACTTAAGCCGCATTGGTTCGAGAGGCACTCGAATAACTTTCCCACCCGGAATCGGTATATTACCAAATCCGATCGTCGCATCGATACCAGAGTAATTCGCATAACTTACTCTCAAAACTCCGGAACAATTCCAAGGCCGACGGCCGCATTTGTTCTAGATTTACTCGCATAATTTTCCTCGAAAAGTCGGATTAGTTCCAAATACGAAAGCTGGATTTGTTCAAAAGGAACGCGCATAATTTTCTTCCTATTAGTCGGAATATTTCCAAGTCCGTCAGGCGCATTTTTTCACAAGACATCGCATAACTTTCCTTTGACTATTCGGGATGTTTCCAAGTCCAACCATCGCATTGGCTCTAGAATCACTCGCCTAACATTCCCTCGTCTAGTAGTAATATTTCTAAGTCCAACAGTTGCATTGTTTCAAGAATCATCTGCATAAATTTCCTTCTGATAGTCGGTATACTTCCAAGTCCAATAGCTGCACTAGTTCGAGAGACACTTGCATAAATTCCCCTCGAAAAGTTAGAATATTTCATATCCGACAGCAGCATCGGTTCAAAAAACATTAGCATAACTATCCCTCGATTAGTCGGTATATTTCCAAGATCGACAGCCATATTGTTTCAAGAGGCCCTCGCATAACTTCTTCACGACTAATCGGTATATTTCCAAATCTGACTGTCCAATGTCATTGGTACCAGAGTAACTTGCATAAATTACTCTCAACTCGTCGGAATAATTCCAAGGCCGACAGCAGCATTTGATCGAAAGGCGCTTGCTTAACTTTCCATCGACTAGTTGGAATAATTCCAAGCCCGACAGTTGCATTGGTTTACAAGATACTCGCATAATTATCCCTTGAATATGCGGGATATTTTCAAGTCCGAACGCAGCATTGAATCTAGAGTAACTCGCATAACTTTACTTCGTCTAGTCATAATACTTCCAATTACTACAATCGCTTAAGTCCTCAAGTAACATTTATAGCTAGCCCTCGACTAATGCTAGTCGTAATGGTTCCAAGACAGCCAGGGCTTTTGATCGAGGGGTATTCGCATAAGTTTCCCTTGACTAGTCAGAATATTTCTAAATCCAACAGTCGAAATGTTTTGAGAGGCTCTCGCATAACTTTCCATGGACTAGTCCGAATTTTTCCAAGCCCGACTGCCGCATGGATTCGAAAAACACTCGTATAACTATCCCGGAGAAGTTGGAATATTTCCAACCACAACAGATACACTGGTTCGAGAAGCTCTGGCAAAACTATCATTTGAATTAGTTGGATTATTTCCAAGTCCAACAGCCAGATTTGTTCGAAAGGCACTTGCATAACATTTCCCGACTAGTCGGAATATTTCCAAGTCCGTCAGCCGCATTGGTATGAGGTTCACTCGTATTAGTTTCTACCACTAGTCAGAATATTTTCATGTCCGACAGCAGCTTTGGCTCACAAGAAACTCACATAACTTTCCTTCGACTAGTCCTGATACTTCATGTCCATCAGCCACATTGATTCAAGAGGGACCCACTTAACATGTCTTCGACTAGTCGGATTATTTCCAAGTCTGATCATCACATTAGTTCTAAAATTCCTCGCATAACTCTCCCTCGACTGGTGGTAATTTTACTAATTCCGACAGCTGAATTGGTTCGAAAAATACTTGAAAATATTTCCATCGACAAATTGGAATATTTCCGAGACCGACCTTCGCATTGATTCCAGAATAACTCGCTTAACATTCACATGTCTGGTCGGAATATTTCCAATTCCAATAGCTGCATTTGTTCAAAAGGCACTCGCATAATTTTCCTATACAATTGGAAATATTTCCAAGTTCGACTGTCGCATTAGTCCTAGAATCACTCGCATAAGTTTCTTTCGTCCAATCCGAATATTACGAAGACTAACAGCCGCATTATTTCACAAGACACTCGCATAACTTTCCCTCGACTAGTCGGAATACTTCTACGACTGGCAGCCGCATTTGTTAAAGAGGAACTCGGATGACTTTCCCTCGGCCTATCGGAATATTTCTAGTTCCGACAGTCGCCTTGGTACAGATATGACTGGCATAATTCTTCCTCGGATAGAGGGATTAATTCGAAGACTGACAGTCTCTTTGTTTCGAGAGGCACTCGCATACTTTTCCTTCGTCTAGTCGGGAGATTTAAAAACCCAAGAGCAGCAATATTTCGAGACGCACTCGAATAACATTCCCTCCACTAGTCGGAATATTTCCTCTTCTGCCAGCCGTATTGTTCCGAAATGCAATCGCATTACTTTCCCTCGACTATTCGGATAATTACCAAATCCGAAAGCCAAATTGGTTTGAGTGGCACTCCCATTAATTTCCAGTCCGAATAGTTCCAAGTCTGTCAATCGCATTGTAACACAAATCATTCCCATATCATTTCCATGTCTAGTCCTAATATTTCGAAGTCCGACCGACCCATTGGTTCGATAGGCAGTGCTATGAATTTTCCTCGACTTGTCGGGATACTTCCAAGTCCGTCAGCCTCGTTGGTGCGAGAGGTACTCGCATAACATCCCCTCCACTAATCTGAATATTACCCAGTCCGACAGCCGTTTGGTACCAGAGTCACTAGGATAATTTACCCTATAAATTCGGAATATATCCAAGTCCGCCAGCCGTATTGGCTCGAGAGGCAATTGCAAAAGTTTCTCCAGACTAGTTGAAATATTTCCAAGTCCAGCATTCACATTGGTTTCAGAAGAAAGCGTGTAACTTCCCCCGACTAATCCGAATATTTCCAAGCCCCACAGTCGTATTGGTCCGAGAGGCACTCGCAAAACTTTTCGTGTGGCAGTTGGAATTTTTCCAAGCCAGTCAGCCGTACTGGTTCAAGAGGCGCTCGCATTACTTTCCCTTGACTTGTAGGTATATTTCCAAGCCCGATAGTCGAATTGGCTCACAAGTTACTCGCATAACATTCCCTCGACTTGTAGGTATATTTCCAAGCCCGACAGTCGAATTGGTTCACAAGTTACTCGCATAACATTCCCGCGACTAGTCGGAAAATTTCCAAGTACGACAGTCGCATTTATTCGAGATTCACTCGCATAACTTTTCCACGACTAGTCGGAATATGTTTAAGCACGACAGTAGCATTGCTAATGGAGTAATTCGCATAACTTTCCCTTGATTAACAGGAATATTTCTAAGTC
Source organism: Vespa mandarinia (assembly GCF_050613455.1). Taxonomy (NCBI): domain Eukaryota; kingdom Metazoa; phylum Arthropoda; class Insecta; order Hymenoptera; family Vespidae; genus Vespa; species Vespa mandarinia. The sequence goes on along the minus strand of NW_028197183.1, from coordinate 98,230 downwards.
CGAGTATTGCATTGGTTAACAGGTCATTCCCATTACTTTTCCTAGAATAGTCGAAATGTTTCCGAGGCAACAGTCGCATTCGATCACTAGCTACACGAATAATTCTCCCTCGACTAGTCGAGAAATTTCCAAGTCTTACTGCCGCATTGGTTCACAAGACCCTCATAGTACTTTCTCTAACTAGTCGGGATATTTCCAAGTCCAACCGCCAAATTGAATCTGGATTCACATGCATAACGTTCCCGCGACACGTAGGTGTATTTCCATGTCCAGAACCTGCATTGTTTCGAGTGGCACTCGCATAACTTTCACCCGATTAATCGGAATATTTCCTAGTCCGACTGCCGCATTGATTCGGTAGGCATTTGAATAACTTTCCCTAGAATAGTCGGAATATTTCCAAGTTCTAATTCCATATTGGTTCGAGAGAAACTTTCATTTCTTTCCCTCGACCAGTCAGAAAATTTCCTAGAATTTTCGGAATACATCCATCTATGACAATCGCTTTGTCTCACATGTCACTCGCATAGCTTACCATCGACTGTTCGGAATACTTTCAAGTCCGACATCCGCATTGGTTCGAGAGACACTCGTATAAATTTCCCTTGTCTAGTCGGAATATTTCCAAGCCGGACAGTGGCATTGGTTCTAGAGGCAAACTCATTACTTTCCCTTGATTAGTCAAATTTTCCCAAGTCCGACATATGTATTGGTTCGAGAGGCACTCGCATAAATTTCCCTCGACTAGTCGGACTATTTTCTAGTCCGACAGCCGCAATTGTTCGAAACGCGCTCGCATATCTTTCATCTACTAGTGGAAATATTTCCAAGACCGTCAACCGCAGTAGTTCTAGAATTAATCGGATAAATTTTCCTCGACTAATCGACATATATCCAAGTCCAACCATCGCGATGTTTCCATTATAACTCGCATAACATTACTTCGAATAGTCGGAATATTTCCAAGTCCGATAGCTGCATTGGATCGAGAGACACTCCCAGACCTTTCCATCTACATGTCGGAATATTTTCATGTCCGATAGCACCATTGTTTCACAAGACACTCGCATAACTTTCTGCGACTGGTCGGGATATTTCCATGTCCATCAGCCGCATTGATTTAAGAAGCAACCACTTAACATTTTTTCAACTAGTAGTAATATTTCCAAACCCGACAGTCGCAATGGTACACAAGGCAATACCATAACTTTCCCACGACCAGTCGGTATATTTTCATGTTTCACCGCTGCATTGGATCTAGAGTCACTCGCATAATTTTTCCACGCCTACTCGGAATATTAACTTGCTCGACAGCCGCATTCGTCCGAGGGACACACGCATAAAGTTCCTCCGAATAGTCGGAATATTTACTAAGCAGACAGCAGCATTTGTTCGAGGGCCACTTGCATAATATTCCATTGACAACTGGGAATATACCATATTCCAACAGTCACTTTGGTTCTCTCGAATAACTTTTCCGCGTCTAGTCAGTAAGATTCCAAGTCGGACGGCTGCATTGTTTCGAGTGGTATTCGCATAAATTTCTCTCGACTGATCGGGATATCTCCAAGTACGACATCCGCTTTGGTTCGAGAACCATTCGCATAAGTCTCCCTCGTCTCGTCGGATTATTTTCAATTCTGGAAGCTGCATTTGTTCAAAAGGACATTCATAACTTTACCCTACTAGCGGAAATATTTCCATGTCCGAACGTCGGATTAGTTCTCGTATCACTCGCAAATGTTTCTCTCGACTAGATCGACCCAAGACCAACAGTCACTTTGGTTCTTAAATCACTCACATAACTCTCCCTCGATAGGACGGAATGTTTCCTAATCTGACAGTTACATTGGTACGAGATACACTCGCATAACTTTCCCTCGTCTAATCAGAATATTTCAATGTCAAACTGCGGTAATCGTTCGGGAGGCACTCTATAAACTTTTGCCGACTAGTTAGAATATTTTCATGCCCGACATTCGCATTGGTTTACTAGGCACTCACATTTCCTTCCGTTGACTAGTCGCGAATTCTGCAAGTCCGGCCATCGCATTAATTCAACAATTACTTGCGTATCGTTCTTTCGGTTATTCGGAATATTTCCAAGTCCGACAGCCTTGAATCAGTTTTATTATTATTTATTATATATTAGTTCTAGAATTGCTCGCAAATCTTTCCCTTGATTAATTTCCCCTAATACTTCCAAGTCCTACATTTGCTTTGGTTGTAGTGGAACTCCCATAAAGTTCGTCCGAATAGTCGGAATATTTCCAGAAATACAGCCGTATTTGTTCGAAGAGCACTCGCGTAACTTTCTCCGACTAGTGGAAATATTTCCTATTACGACCGTCGCATTGGTTCCAATGTAATTCGCATAACATTCCCTCGACCAGACGAAATATTTGAAAGCCCGAGAGTCGCATTGGTTTTCTAGTCACTCCCATAATTTCTCTATCTAGTCGGAAGATTTCCTAGTCCGACAACCGTATTTGTTCGAGGGCCACTTGCATAAAATTCACTTGACCACAGGGAATCTAACAAATTGCGACAGTCGCTTTTCTTCACAAGTCACTCAAATAACTTTCCTCCTACTAGTCACAATATATGCAAGTCCAACAGCCGAAATGGTTCGAGTGGCACCTGCATAACTTTTCCCCGACTAGCCGGAACATTTCCAAGTCCGTCTGTCGCATTGGATTACAATACACTCGCATGAATTCCCCTCGACTAGTCAGAGTGTATTCAAGACCGAAAGCTACATTGCTTAGAGAAGCACAAGCATAACTTTTCCCGAATAGTCGGAATATTTCCAAGTTCTTCAGACAAATTGACTCAAGAGTCACGCGCAAAACTTTCTTTCCAAAAAACTTTCTTATAAAAGAATATTTCCAAGCATGAAAGTCGCATTGGTTTATAAGTCACTCGCATAAAATTTCCTCGAATAGTCCGATATTTCCCAATCCGATAGCCGCAATGGTTCAAAAGTCACTCACATAATTCTCCCTCGAATAGTCGGGATATTTCAAAGTTAGACAATCGCATCGGTTTACAAGATAATCGCATTACTCTCCCTTAACCAATCAAAATGATTACAAATCCGGCATCCGCATAGGTTCGAGAGGCACTCGCATAACTTTCTCTTGACTACTGCGAATATTACCAATAACGATAATCGCTCTGGTTCAAAAGACACTCGAATAATGCTTCTTCGAATAGCCCGAATGATTTCATGCACAACATGCGCTTTGTTTCAAGTGTCACTCGCATAAAGTTCTCCCACCAGTCGAAATATTTCCTAGTCCGACCGTCGCATTTGTACTAGAATCACTCGCTTAACTTTCCCTCGACAAGACGCCATATTTCCAAGTCCAACATCCGCATTGGTACGAGAGGAACTCGCATAACATTCACTCGACCATTGGGAGAATTACCAATTACGACAGATGCATTCGTTCCCAATTCATTCAATTAACGCTTCCTCGTATAGTCGGAATGACTGCAAGTACGACATTCGCTTTGGTTCGAGTGACAATACAAATAAAGTACCCCCGACTAGTCGGAATATTTCTTACACAGACAGCCGCATTTGTTAGAAAGGCACTCGCATTACTTTCCCCAAATAGTGTAAATATTTCTAAATCCGTCCGTCGCATTATTTCTAAAAGCTCTCGCTCAATTTTCCCTCCAGTGGTCGTAATATTTTCAAGCCCGACAAATGCATTGGTTCGAGAATCACTCACATAACTGTCCCTAGCCTAATGGGATATATTCACGTCCGAACGTCGCATTGGTTCCAATGTAAATCGTATAACATTCCCTCGACTAGGCGGAAAATTTCCAAGCCCAATAGCTGCATTAATTCGAGAGGCACTCGAATAACTTTCCTCGACAAAACGGGATATTGCCAAGTACGAAAGCTGCATTGGTTCGAGAATCATTTGACTAACTTTCCGTCGGCCAGTCGGAATACTTCCAATTCCAACAGCCGTAATGGTTCACAAGCCACTTGCAAAATTCTCCCTAGACATGTCGTGATATTTCAATTCCAGACAGTCGCATTAGTTCACAAGTTACACGCATTACTTTTTCACGTCTAGTCAGAGTGGATCCTAATCCGACATCCGCATTATTTTGAGAGGCACTCTAATAACATTCCCTCGACCACAGAAAATATTCCCAATACCGGCAGTCGCTTTGGTTCACAAGAAACTAAAATAACTTTTCCTCGTCTAGTCGGATTGATTCCAAGATCAATAGTCACTATGGTAATAAAGGTATTCACATAACATTCCCTCGGCTAGAAGGAATATTTCCGAGCCCGAAAGTCGCATTGATTCAAAAGACACTCGCATAAAACTCTCACTGGTCTAGTCAGGATATTTTCAATACAGATATTCGCATTGGTTGGAGATTTACTCTCAAAATTTTATCTCGACTAGTCGGAATATTTCCAAGCACGACTGCCGCATTGATTCGAGAGGCTCGCGCAAAACTTTTTCTCGACTACACGGAATGTTTCTAAGGCCGACAATCGCTTTGGTTCTAAATTCAATCGCAAAATTTTCCCCCGACTAGACGGAATATTTCGATGTCCAAAAGTCTTATTAGTATGAAAGGAACTTACATAAATGTCCCTCGAGAAGTTGGAATATATTCATGTACGGCAGCCATATTGGTTCGAGAGGCCCTCGCATAACTTTCCCATGACTAGTTGGAATATATCCAAGTCCGACAGTCTCATTGTTTCGAGAGGTACTCCCATAACTATATTTAGATTAAGCGGAATATTTCCAAGTCCAACAGCCGCATTGGCACCAGAGTCACTCGCATTACTTTTACCCTCATAGTCGGTATTTTTCTAAATTGTACAGTATTGGTTCCTGTTGCACTCGCATAACTTTCCCTCGAATCGTCGGAATATTTCAAATTCCGACAGCCGCATTGGTTGAAGGCCACTCGCATAATTTTCCCTCGAATGATTGGTATATTTTTAAGTCCAACAGTCGCATTGGTTCACAAATATTTCTCAAAACTCACCCTTGACTACTCAGGATATTTTCAAGTCAGAATATCACATAAGTTGAAAAGTTCCTCCCATAAATTTCCCTCGATTAATCGGAATATGCCTAAGTACGACAATCGTATTGGTTCAAGAAGCAATCGCATAACACGCCCTTCCCCATGTGGGATTTTTCCATTTTTGACAGCCGCATTCTATCGAGTGTCTCTCGTATAACTTACCTTTGAATAGTTGGATTATTTCCAAGTCCGAAAGTCGCATTTGTTCGAGTACTCTCATAACTTTCTCCCGACTAGTCGGAATACTTCAAAGATCGACAGACGCATTGCTTCCAGAGGCACTCACGAAACTTCTCGACTAGGCGGGATATTTCCAAGTCCAACAGTCGCTTTGGTTTACAAGTGACGAGCATAACTTTCCCACAATTTTTCCCAATATTTCCAAGTTCGACAGCAGAATTGGTCCGATAGATCCTCGGACGAGATTCCCCCGATTAGTCGGACTATTTCACGTCCGGCAGTCGAATCGGTTCACAAGTCACTCGTAGTCCTTTCCCTCGTCTATTCGAGAAATTTCATGTGAGACGGTCGTATTGTTTAATAAGTTAATCGCATAAATTTCTCTCGATTTGTCGTAATATATTTAAGTTCGAAAGTCGTATTGGCTCGAGAAACACACGCATAACTTTCCCTCCACTAGTCGTAATGTTTCCTAATCCGGTAGCCGTATTGATTCGATAGGTACTTACAAAACTTTCCCTCGACTATTCGAAAGGTTTCCAAAAAAAGCTGCCGCATTGGTTAGAAAGTCACTCGAATAACTCTCCCTCTACTAATCGTAATTTTTCGAAGCCCGTCATTCACATTGGCTTACAAGTCACTCGCATAACTTTCCCTCGACTAGTCAGACAATGTTCATATCTGATAGCCGCTGTGATTTGTGAGGCAGTCCCATAAATTTATTTCATCTGGTCGGAATATTTCCAATTCCGACCGTCGCTTTGGTACACAAGTCACTAGCATAACTATACTTTAATTAGTCGGAATATTACAAAGACCAACAGTAGCTTTGTTTCGAGTGACACTCGCATAACTTTTACCCGAAAAGGCGTTATATTTCCACATACGACCTTCACAATATTTCGAGAGGCACTCGCATATCTTTCCCGTGTCTAGGCAGAATAATTCCATGTCCGATAGTCGCAATGGTAGTAGAGCCATTTCCACAAAGTTTCCTCTATAAGAAGGAACTTTTCCAGGTCCGACAGTCGCATTAGTGCGAGAGGAACACTCATATCATTCCCTCGACTGATGGGAATATTTCTAGATCGGACAGTCACATTGGTTCGAGTGGCAATCGCCGAACTTTCGCTCGATTAGAAGGAATATTTTCAAGACCGACAGTCGCATTGTGTTGAAAGGCACTCCTGTAATTATCCCTCGACAAGTCAGAATAATACCTCGTCGGAAAGTCTCATTGGTTCACAAGTCTCGTGCATAATTTTTCTCTCGACTAAGGAATTCTTTCAAGTCTGAAAGTCGCCTTGGTTAATGGCACTCGTCTAACTTCTGCTCGACTATTCGGAATATGTCCAATACCTACAGTCGCATTGGTTCTAGAGGCACTCGCATAACTTATCCTTGATATGTCGGAATATTTCCAGGTACGACAGTTGCTTTGGTTCGAGAGTCAACCCCATAAGTCTCCTTCGTCTAGTCGAAATATTTCTATGACTGACAATCATGTTGCTTCGAGAGGGACTCCAGTAACTTTCCCTTGATTGTTCGGAGTATTTCCAAGTCCGACATTTGCTTTGGTTTGAGTGGCACTCCGAATAAAGTTCCTCCGACTAGTCAAAATATTTCCTAGCCCCACTGCCGCATTTGGTCGAAAAGCACTCGCATAACTCTTCTTCGACAAGGCGGGATATTTCAATGTCAGGCAGTCGTATTGGTTCAAAAATTACAGGCATTACTTTTTCTCGACAAGTAGGTTTGGTGGCCAATCCGAAATCCACATCAGTTCAAGAGGCACTAGCATAACATTATCTCTACCATTGGGTATTTTCGCAATACCGACAGTCGTTCTGGTTCATACGACATTCGAATAACATTTTCTCGTCTAGCCGGAATGATTACAAGATCGACATTAGCATTGTTTCGAGTGGCACTCGCATAAATTTTTCTAGACTGGTCGAGGTATTTCCACGTCCAAAGGCCGCATTTGTTCGAGAGGCACTCGCCAATCTGTTGCCGACTAGTCGGAATATTTCCATTTCCGATATTCGCATTGGTTTACTTATCACTCGCATAACTTTTCCCGATAAGTTGAAATAATTCCATGCCTTACAGTTGCATTAGTTCGAGAGGCACCCGCATAACTTTCTCTCGACTGATCGAATTGATTCTAAGTCTCACATCCGTATTGGTTCGAAGGGCACTCGCATAACATTCCCTCGACTACCCGAAATATTCTCAATACCGGCAGTCGCTTTGGTTCACAAGAAACTTGAATGACTTTTTCTCGTCTAGTCGGAACGATTCCAAGATCTACATTCGCTTTTTTCGAATAGCCCTGGCATAAAGTTCCCGCGACTAGTCGGAATATTTTCAAGTTCGACAGCAACATTGTACCGAGAGGATCTCGCATAACTTTGCCACGACAGTTTGGGATATTTACAAGTTCTACATTCGCATTAGTGTCAGAGGCAATCGCATAACTCTCGATCGATTAGTCGAGTTATTTCCAAGTCCGACAGTCGCAAAGGGATGACAGTCACTCACACAACTTCCCTCTACTAGTTGGAATATTCCCATGACCGACGGCCGCATTGGATCGGGAGGCACCCACATAACATTACACCGACTATTTGGAATATACCCAAGTCCGGCAGTTGCAGTGGATCTAGAAGCACATGCATAACTGTCCGACGACTTGTCAGAATATTTCCATTCCTGCCAATATTATTAGTCTAAGAAGCACTCGCATTACCTTCTCTAAAGAATTCGGAATATTCTTCAAACCGACAGCCGCTTTGATTCGAGAGCCACTCTCATTACTGTTCCACGACTGGTCGGAATATTTTTAATTACATAGTCTCATGGAAACACAAGTTATTCTCACAACTCACTCTCGATAAATCGGAATATTTTTAAGTCAGATAGTCACATTAGTTGACAAGTTACCCGCATAACTTTCTCTCGAATAGTCGGACAGCCGAATTTATTCAAGAAACACTCTCATTACTTTCCCACGAATGATCGGAAAACTTGGAAGTGCGGCAGCAGCATTGAATCGAGAGCCCCCGCATAACTTTACCCCGACTAATTGGAATATTTCCAAGCCAGATTGTAGGTTCGATAGGTACTCCCATAATATATCCTTTACTAGTCGAAATATTAACAAGTTGTATTGATCTTAGAGGCATACGCATAACTTTTACTCGATTAGACGGAATGTTTCTAAGTCCGTCAACCGATTTGTTTCAAGAGTCATTCGCGTAACTTTCCCTCGACTGGTCGGAATATTTCCAGGTCCACCAGTCTCTTCGGTTCGAGTGCCATTTGCATATGTTTCCCTCTACTAATCGGAATATTTTTTAGTTCGAAAATCTTAATGTTTCAAAAGGCACTCGAATAACTTATCCTTGCCCACTAGAATTATTCCGAAGCCTGACAGTCGCATTTGTTCGAGAGACACTCGCCGATGTTTCACTGGTTACGTCGGAATATTTCCAAGATGGACAATCGCATTGGGTCGTGAGGCACTTGCATAACTTTCCCCGTCTAGTCGGAATACTTCCAGGTTTGACATTTGCATTGCCTCGAGCGGCACTAGCATATGTTTTCCTCGATTAGTAGGAATAAATCTACGTGCGAAACTCGTATTCTTCCGAGAGGCATTCCCACAACTTCCCATCGTGTAGTCGGAATATTTCAATGTCCGAATGTCGTGTTGGTTCGAGAGACACTCTCCTAATTTTCGAACGATTAAGCGGAATATTTCAAAGACTGACAGTGGCGTTTGTTGGAGCTGCATTTGTTCAACTTTCCATCGACTATTCGGAAATTACCACGTCCGAAAATTTCATTGGTTCAAAAGTCACTCGTATAACTTTCCCTCTATTAGTCGGAGTATTTCCAAGACCGACAGCCTCATTGCTTCGAGAGGCACACGCGCAACGTACCCTCGATAATATTCGAAATACTTCTAAGAACAGCAGTCGTATAGCTTCGAGAGGTACCCGTATAACTTTCCGTTGACTACTCGAAATATTTCTAAGACCAGATTTCGTAATGCTTCGAGTATGACCCGCATAATTTTCCCTGGACTAGATGGAAATTTCTATAACCTAAAGTCGCATTAGTTCTGGTGACACTCGTATAACTTTCCATCGACCATCGGATTATTTCCAACCTGGACGGTTGCATTGGAAGCAGAGGCACTGACAAAAAATTTCCTCAAATAGTCGAAACATTTCTAAATCCAACAATCGCATTTGTTTGAGAAGATCAAGCGGAAATTTTCCTCGACTAGTCGAATTATTTCTAGAACTGACGATTGCATTGTTTCGAGAGGCACTGGCATAATTTTCTTTCGACTAGTCGGAATAATTCCGTGTGGCAGCCGCATTGGTTCGAGAGGCACCTGCAAAACATTTCCGCCTCTAGTATTTCCAAGTCTTATTGCCGCATTGGCAAACGCATAACATTCCATCCACTAGTTGAAATATATCCAAGTCTGACTGCCGCATAGGATCGATAGTATCTCGCATTAATTTCTCTCGACTGGTCACTATATTTCCAAGTCCGACAGCCGCATGGTTTCGAGAGCCACTTGCATAAGTTTCCCTTGACCAGTTGGAACATTTCCAAGTCCGGGGGTTGCATTGGTATACGAATTACTCGAATAACTTTCCTTCCTCTAGTCGGAATGTTTCTAGATCTGATAGTCGCTTCGGTCCGAGATTCACTCGTATAACATTTTCTCGACTAGACGGAATTTCTCTAGGTTTTACAGTCGCATTGGCTCGAGATTCACTCGTATAATATTTTCTCGACAAGTAGGAATATGTCCAATTGCGACGGTTCCATTGGAAGGTGGAGAACAAGCACAATATTCCCTCGGCTATTCGGAATATTTCAAGGTACTAAGGTTCTTTGGTACGAGAGGCACTGCCATAACCTAACCTCCATTAGTTGGAATATTTCGAATTCGGATATCTCATTGGTTCGAGGGACAATCCCACAAATTTCTCAGGACTAGTTGGAATATAACCAAGTCTGCCATTCACATTGGTTCGAGAGACAATCGCATATCTTTCGCTCGACTAGGAATACTTCCAAGCGCGTCTTTAGCATTGGTTCAAGAGGCACGCGCACAACTTTCTTTCGACTAGGCGGAATATTTCTTAGTCAAACAGTCGAATTGATTCGTAAGCAACTTGCATAACTTTCCCTCGACTTAACTGTATAATTTCAAGTCCGACAGTCGCACTGGTTGTAGAGGCACTTGCATATATTCTCCTCGACTAGTCAGAACATTTTTATATCCGATAGTCGCAGTGGATCGAGAGGCACTCGCACAAATATCCATCTACTAATCGAAATTTTTTAAGGTCTGACGTTCGTTTTGTTTCGAGAGGCAGTTGCGTAACTTTAACTTTATCTGTCGTAATGCTACCAAGTCAGATATTGGCATTACTTAAAAAGACACTTGTATAATTTTCCTTCGGCTACTCAGAATATTACCAACTCCGTGTGTCCAATTAATTCACAAGTCAATCGCATAACTTTCCACCGACTTATCGGAAAATTTCCAATACCGACAGTCAGGTTAGTTTTATAAGTCACTCGAACAAATTTCCATATAATAATCGGAATATTACTAGTTCCGTCAGTCGCATTGTTTTGAGAGGCACTCACACAATCATCCCTCGAATAGTGGTAACATTTCCAGTTCCGACTGTTGCATTGGTTAGAGAGGCACTCGTACAACATTCCCTTGACATGTCGGAATAATTCTAGGTACGAAAGATGCACTGTATCGAGAGGTACGCGTACAACATCCCCACGACTTTAAGGAATACTTCTAAGACTGATAGGCGCACTGGTTAGAGATATACTCGTATAACTTTCCCTAGTCGAAATCTTTTTAGGATCGACAGATGTTTTGTTTTCAGAGGAACGCGTATATCGTTCCCTCAACTAGTCAGAATATTTCCAAATCCGGAAGTCACATTGGGCCGAGAAAGCCGCGCATAACTTCCCCTCGATTTGTTGATATATTTCCAAGACACACAATCGCAATGATTCGAAAGGTACTCGCATAACTTTCCCTCGACAAATCGGAATTATTCTAGGTCCGATAGTAGCATTGGTTCGAGAAGCACTTGCACAATATTCCCTTGATTTGACGGAATTTTATCCAATTCCGACATTCGCATTGGTTCGAAAAGCCTTGCATAGTTTTACCTCGACTAGTAGTAAAATTTCTAGTTGTGACACTCGCTCTGTTTCGAGAGGCGTCCGCATAACTAACCATCGACTATATGGAATTTTTCGAGGATCCAACAGTCGCATTGTTTTGAGAGACACTTGCATAATTTTCCCTCGATTGGTCGGAATTTTTCTAGGTCCGACATTCGCATTGGTTTCTCTAGTCACTTGCATAATTCTCCGCCGATAAGTCGGAAAATTTCTAGGTTCGATTGTCAAATTTGTTCGAGAAGTAATCGCATAACTATCCCTCGACTAGCTGAAATATTTTCTAGTTCGACAGTACTAGTTGCAGTACTTCGGAAGGCACTCTTTTAACTTTTCCTCGACTAGTCGCAAGATGTCTAATACTGAAAATCGCATTGGTTCACAAGTCACTCGCATAAATTTCCCTCGACTAGTCGAAAAATTTCCTAGTCCGACAGACGCATTACTTCGGCAGGACCTCGCAAGACTATCTCACGACTCGCTGGGGTATTTCTAAATCAGACAGTCCGATATTATTATTATTATTATTATTATTATTATTATTATTATTTTTATTATTGCTGTTATTGTTGTTGCTTTTGTTTTTATTATTTTTATTGTTATTACTGTTGATATTAATGTTGTTATTTTTGTCTATATTGACGTTGTTGTTACTATTATTGTTCTTCTGATTGTTATTGTTATTGTTTTTGTTATTGTTAATTTTATTTTTTGCTATTATTATTATTAATAAAATTTTATTTTTTTTACTTGCATAACTTTTTCTCGACTAGTCGTTAAATTTTCCAAATCCGGCAGCTGCTTTGGTTTATAAGGCAGTCGCATATCTTTCTTTCGTCTAGTCGGAATATTTCCAAGCACGAGAGTCGCATTGGACAACAAACCAATCGCATAACTTTTCTTCGAATAGTCGGAATATTATTAAGACTAACAGTCGCTTTGTTTTGAGCGACACTATCATAACATTCACCCGATTAGTTGGAATATTACCAAGTCCTATAGTCGCATTATGTTAAGAGGCAACCGCATATCTTTCCCTCGACTTGACGTAATATTTCCAATGCGACAGACGCATTGGTTCACAAATCACTTGCATAACTCTACTTCCACTAGTCGATATATTACCAAAACTGACAGTTGCTTTTTTCCGAGTTTCACTCGCAGAACGTCTCCTCGCATTGTAGTAATATTTCCCTGTCCGACAACCGCATTTGTTCGAGACGCACTTGAATAACTGTCTTTCGATTAATCGGAATCTTTCCAAGTACGACATCCACATTGGTTCCGTAGGAAATTGCAAAGTTTCCCCCGACTAGTCGTGTTATTTTCACATCCGACAGCCACCTCGATTCCAAAGTCACTGGCACAACTTGCCTCAATTAGACGGAATATTTTCAGGACTGATAACCGCTTTTGTTCCAGAGTCACTTGTATAGGTTTACCTCGACGAGTCAGAATATTTCCAAGTCTGACCGCCATATTGTTCCGAAGGGCACTCGCAAATCTTTCGCCAGACTAGTTGAAATATGTACAATTCCAACAGCCGCATTGTTTCGAGAGGATGTCGCATAACTTTCGGTCAATTAGTCGGAATATTACCCAGTCAAACAGCCACATTTATTCGAGAGGCACTCGGAAAACGTCCCACGACTATTCGGAATATTTCCTATTCCAACAGTTGCTTTGTTTTGTGAGGCAGTCACATAAATTTCAATTGATTTGTCGGAATATTTCTAGGTCCGACAATCGCATTGGTTCGAGTGGAACTCATACAACTTTGAGTCGTTTAAACGTAATATTTCTAGGTCCGCCAGTGGCATTGCGTCGAGAAACACGCATATAATATTCCCTCGAAAATTCGAAATATTTCTAAGTCCGACAGTTGAATTGGTTCGAGAGGTACTCGTAAAACTATCCTTCGAATAGTCGGCATGATCCCAATTACTACAGAAGCATTAGTTCGAGGGGCACTCGCATACCTTTCCCTTGACTAGTCGGAATGTTACTATGTCCATTAGTTACGTTAGTTAGTTACTATGTTCATAAGTCATTCAGATAGATTTCCCTCGAATACATAAAACATTTTTAGGTCCGATCACCGCAATGGTTTGAGAGGCACTCCCATAACTTTTCCAAGACTAGTCGGAAAATATCTATGTCCGACAGAGGCGTTGGTTAGAGATCCTCTCGCATAACTTTCCCACTATTGGACGAAATGTTTCTAGTTCCAACAATCGCATTATTCTTTGAGGCACTCGCATAACTTTGCCTCGACTTGTTGGAATGCTTCCAAGTCCAACAGACGCATTGGTTCACATATCATTCGCATTACTTTTCCTCGACTTGGAATATTGCTAGATCCGACAGTCGTATTGTTTTGAGTGGAACTTGCATAACATTCTCACGACTAGTCGGAATATATCCAAGTACGACAGTAGCATTGGATTGAGTGGCACTCGCATAAATTTCACTCGACTAGTCGGAAAGATCCGACAGTATCGTTGATTCGAGAGGCACTCCCATAACTATCCTTCAACTATACGGAAGATTTCTATCTCCATCAGTCGCATTTGTTCGAGAGGAACTCTCATAACTATGCCTCGATATGTAGGAATATATTTAGGACCGACTGACGAATTGTATTTGGTTACACTGTTACATTTTTACCATCACCAGCAGGTAGAATTAGGAGTCCAACAGTAGCACTCATTCATGAAACACTCGCATAACCTTCCCTCGACTAGTCGGAAAATTACTAGGAGATACAGTCGCATTGGTTCGAGCGGCACTACCGTATCTTTCCTTCGACTAGTCGAAAAGCTTCAAAGTCCGACAGGCGCATTGGTTAGAAAGGCACTCGAAAAACTCTCCCTTCACTGGCCTAAACACTTCTATCTCCAACTGGCGGATTAGTTCGAGCGGCACACGAATATCTTTTCATCGAAGAGTAGGAACATTTTCAATTCTGACTATCGCATCGGTTCGAGAGACACTATCATAAATTTCCCTTGAACAGTTGAAATATTTTTAGTTCCGACGGTCGCAATGTTTTGGGATGCAATTGTGTAGCTTTCCCTCGACTATTGGGAATATTTCCAATTCAGACTTTAGCATTCTTTCGTAGACAATCGCATAACTTTCCCTCGATTAGTCGGAACGTTCCAAGTCCGACAATTGCGTTGATTCAAGAGGTAATCGCATAAAATTCATTCGACATGTCGGGATGTTTCCAAGTACGAAAGTCGCATTAGCTTGAGAGACAATCGCATAACTTTCTCTCGACTAGTCGGAATATTTCTAGATTCGATAGTTGCATTGATTTGGGAGACACTCGCATAACTTCTCTCGACTTAGTTGGTGAGGCTCTCGCACAATTTTCCTTCGACTAATGATAATATTTCTAAGTCCGACTGTGGCAGTACTTCGAGAGAGACACGCACAACACTCCCTCTATTAGTCAGAGTATTAACAAGTTAGATTGTTGAATTGGTTTACAATCCACTAGCATAGCTTTCTTTCGATTAGCCGAAACATATCTATATCCGACAGTCGCATTTGCCCGATAGACGATCGCATTACGTACCCTCAACTATTTGTAGTATATCCTGTACGTCTGCCACATTGTTTTGAGCGGATATCGAATATCTTTCCCTCGACTAGTCCAAATAATTCCCAGTCAAACAGTCGGATCAGTTAGAAAAACATACGCGTAACTGTCGCTCGACTAGTAGGAATGTTTCCAAGTCTGTCTTTCGCATTGGATCGAAAGGAATTCTCATAACTTTCCCTTGACTAGTTAGAATATATCGATGTCCGATTCCTTTAAGTAGTTAGAATATATCGTTGTTTCGCAATGGTCCAAGAGACATTCGCAAATTTTTCCCCGACTGGCTGGTATATATCTAAGGCCGACAGCCGCATTGCTTCAATAAAGCCTCGCGTAGTTTTCCTTCGACTAGTCGAAATATTTTCAAGTTAGTCCGTTGCACTGGTTCAAGAGGAACTCGCACAACATTCCCTCGTCTTGTCAGAACATTTCTAACTCTGACAGTCCCAATGGTTCGAGAGGCACTCTTATAACATTACTACTACTAGTTGGAATACATCTAGGTCCGTTTGGCGAATGGATTTGAGGCGCTCGCATGACATTCCCTCGTCTAGTCCGAGTATATCAAAGTCAGTCTGTCACATTGATTCATGATGCACTCGCATAACTTTTCTTCGTCTAGTCGGCATGTTCTGGGTCTGACAGTCGCACTCGTGCGAGAGCTACTCGCATAACCTTTCATTAACTGGTCGGAATGTTTAGAAGGCAAGATATACCATTGGTTCGTGTGGCACTCCTATTACTTTCTCTCGAATAGTCGGACTATTTCCAATTTTTTCATTTGCTTCGGTTCACAAGGTACTAGCATGGCTTTCCCTCGACTAGTCTGAATCTTACCATGCCCAACAGTCTCATTTGTTCACACTTCACTCGCATAAATCTCCCTCAACTAGCGGGGGTATTTTAAAATAAGATATTCGCAATGACCGACAAGTTCCTCGCATAACTTTCTCTTGACTAGCCGGAATAGATCCAAGCCCGCCAGTCTCTTTGGTTAGTGTTGCACTCGCATAATATACCTTAGTCTAGACAAAATTCTTCAAAGTCCGAAAATGGTATTGGTTCGAGCTATCCCCGCACAAATTTTTTTTGCGTACTAGGAATATTTCCAAGACCAATACTCGCATTGGTTCACAAATCATTTGCATAACTCTCCCTCGACAATTAGGAATATTTCCAAGTCCGGCAGTCTCATTGGTTCACATGTCACTCGCATACCTTTCCCCCGACTAGTCGGAAATTTCCAAATCCCACGGTCGCTTAGTTTTGAGAAGCACTTTCTTAACATTACCTCGACTAGTCGGAATATATCCAAGTCCGAGTTTCATCGCTTTGTTTCAAGAGGCACTCGCACAACTTTCTTTCGACTAGTCGGTATCGTTCCGAGCCCGACCATCACAATGGTACGAGAGGTTCTATCATAATTATCCGTCAACAATTTCGAACAGTTATAAGTGCGATAGTAGAATTGGTCTGAGATGCAGCCGCATAACTTTCCCATGACTAGTCGGAATATTGTTACGACTGATGTCGCATTGCATCGAAATGCACTCGCATAACTATCCCTCGACCAGTCGGAATGTTTCCAAGACCGTCTTTCGCATTGTTTCAAGAAACAAGCTTATAACTTCCCCTCGAATAATTGGAATACGTCTAGGTCCTATGGTCGCATTGTATTACGAGGCACACCCATAACTTTCCTTTGACTCGTCGAAATATTTCCAAGACAGACAGTTGCATTGGTTCGATAGATACTTGAACATCTTTCCATATACTAGTTGGATTATTTCCATATTCGATAGTCGCATTGGTCTGAGGGACACTCGCATAATTTCCTACTACTTGTTGTAATATTAGCAAAAAAGGTAATTGCATTGGTACGTGAGGAACTCGCATAACTTCCCACGCCTAATCGGAATATATACAAGACGCCTGTCGCAATGGAACATGAGACACTTGTATTACTTTCTCTCAAATAGAGCGAATATATCTAAGTCCGGCAGTCGCATTGTCTTGAAAGGAACTCTCTTATCTTTTCTTCGACTTATCAGAATACTTCCAAGTCAGACTGTCGCATTGAATGGAGAGGAAACCACACCCCTTTCATTAGTCTTGTAGCAATGATCCGCGCCGATAGTCGTATTGGAACCAGAAACATTCGAAAAACATACACTCGATTAGTCAAAATGTTTCCAACACCAACAGTCTCGTCATTACGAGAAACACTCGCACAACTTTCCCTGGGCAAGTCTGTACATTTTTAACTCTTACAGTCGGATTGATTCAAGAGATCCTCGAATAACTTTCCCTCGACTAGACGGGATATATCCAAGATTGTCAGCCTCATTCTTTCATGAAGCACTCGCTAACCTTTCTCTTGAGTAGCCGGAATATTTCCAAGTCGAACCTTCTCAATGGATCGAGAGACATTCTCATAAATTTCTCTCGAGTAGATGGAATATTTCTCTATTCGACAGCCGCATTGCTTTGCGTGGCACTCACAAACTTTCCCTCCACAAATCGGAATACTTCTAGGTCTCACTTTCGCATTGGTTCGATAGACTCTAGCATAACTTTTCCTCGACTGATCGGAGTATTTTTCAGTCCAACAGTCGCACTGATTCACAAAGGATTCGCATAACTCACCCACGTCTAGTAGGGATATTATCAAGTACGGCAGTAACACTTATTGACAAGTTTCTCGCATAACTTTCTCACGACTATTAGGAATTTGTCTAAGTACGACAATCAGATTGGTTCGAGATGCACTCTCATAACGTTGCTAACCTCCACAAGTTGCTATATTTCTAAGGCTGACAGCCGCTTTGGATCGACAGGCACTCGCATAACTTTACCTTGACAAGATGGATTATATCCAAGTCCGACAGTCGCATTGGTTTACATGTCACTCAAATAACTTTCTCTTGGCTAGAGGGAATATTACTAACTCCGACAATCGTATTGGTTCGAAGTGGACTCTCGTGCATTACCATAAATAGTCGGAATATTTCTAGAACCGACAGTCGAATTGTTTCTTGATATACTCGCATGATTTTTCCTCGACTAGTCGCAATGTCTTCAAATCCGACAGTATATAGTAAAGGTGGGCACTCGTGGCGTGCCCCCTCCTAAGCTACCCACCCCATTTGGGCATACGCTACGGAACTATCTACTAGCAGCATCCACCACAGCCAAGTTACCGAACACTGAAAACCTCAAAACTCCTGCAGGTTGTGAGGGGTGAGTTGTTTAGCCACGACCAACTTCCTCGCTGCAACGCATCACTTCGTTCATGCCGGCCGTGCCCAACGGGGACAACGGGAAGGCCCACTCACCGTGCTACGAGCCTCTCGTTCCGTAGGATGGGACGGGAATGGAAGGAAAGCAGGTTTTTTAGTGAGAGGTTGGTGGTGGAGGGAAAGAAGAAGAAAAAGGAAAAATAGCAAGATACGTAAGAGCATTTCCGTCCCTATTCTGTCCGAGAGTAGTCTAATCCGAGAAGATAACAACCACCCAACCCCATCTCCGGAACTCCGACAATCGCGACTTAACAGGATTCATGATCTAATGACTCTTTATGATGAGGGATTATTTGCAAAATTCTGCGAATAGGGGAAGGCCTCGGCCGTGAGGACAAGATGTCTCGCTGCTTGCTACCAACTCTCTTTGCGGAGAATTTCTTCCAGAGCCACTGGTGGATTTAAAACTGGACAGTCGATAATGTATTGCGATCCGTGTCCTCTTCGCCACACTCGCATGCTCCTTCAGTAATCATGTCCTGCGACGTCAGATTAGCCTTGATGGTTTCGTGTCCTGCAAGAAACTGACTTGTGAAGTTGTTCGGAGAGACGAAACGGGCACCAGTCCTGTTTTTGATGTTCGAAAGTAACGCGTATGTTGTCTTTCCTTTGGCGGAGTTCTCCCACCTAGACAGCAACACTCTAGAGATGTTCACATTGACCTGTCTTGCTATCGCGTATTAAATATTAGATTCTTCTAGTATTCGCGTAGCTGTCTGGGTACATTTAATTTTCTTAATGTCGTATAGTGCCCTTCGTTTCAGTAACTGAACATCAATCGTGGACTCCGCTGCAATGACGCAGAGGGATTCCGTTGCAGTTCTGTGATGCGCGGATGTGACCGAGATGAGGGCCGATCGCTGGGTCGCGCTTTACTTGTCGCGGTCTCATTCCGTGCAGAGATCAGACCATCCTGCAGCCACGTACGTGACAGTAGGTGTGAACACGCCTCGATAGATCGCACAGTGGGCGTAGTGGAGGTGTTCCCATCCTCTAGCTACTAACCACCTAGCTTTGCTAACAATCGGCCGACCTTGTCGTTGAGTTGACGGCAGTGTGTCGTAATCCCCAGCTCCTTATCGAAGTAAACCCCGAAGTATCTAACAGAATTCCTAAATTTATGATTATTGTTCGCTATCTTTATGGTGGGAAGCCTGCTCACTAGGTCGGTTTCTTCGCCGTTTTCCGCTTTCTATCTGGACGTGGTCCTCCCCTTCTGTCCATGTGTTTTCTTTTAAATCTACCGTTATTATGGACGATACCCTCCGTCTTACGCTAGGAGATTGTCAATTTCGCCGACGTGCACTATCCGATGATACTGATAACCACGCGATTTCCATTCATTTCGAGTTCTTTCCATAAGTCTCCATCAACGATGACGAGTAGGTCGCTGCGTACGCGATCGAGTTGAGTTCCGAGGATTCCTCCAGGATTCTGAAGAGCTGGTCGAAGAAGAGTTTGCAGCAGCATGGGCAGAGGACCGATTCTTGTGGGCATCCTCTGGAGGTATGCTTTGAAACCTCATGTTTTCCCAGGGAAATTGTACGGTCTGCGCAGTAGCTTCCCATCACTTTAAAGGCGTTCCTTGGGCAGTCCCGATCTTGGTGTGCGTAGAGAAGAAACCACCAAACAATGTTGAAGGCACGAGGGATGTCGAATAACACTATGACGACATATCTCAGTTAGGATGCAGAATCGATTCGACGTATCTCTACGATTTTCGGCTTCTATGGAACGTCACTGTATAAACACAAACTGTTCGTCCGATATTTTCCTCCCGCGCGGGAGGTTTCGGTGAGGCACAACTTCAGTAAAGATTCCATAACATTCCCTCTGACGGAGAGAAGGCATTTCAAACGGTAGGTCTTGGTGTCTTCCGTGTATTTGTTATCGCACTTCAGTAATACCATTAAGGAGGCCTCTTTCCAAATAGACAGAAAGATACTCCATTGAGTGCATCCGTAGGAAAAGTCTACTAATTGAGATGGGACGGCTAATTCTCTTCAAAGCACACATACCACGATGAGATGCGGCCTCGGGGCTTTGCCGTTTTTTAGGGAGCCTATGAACCACGCGATTTCTTGTTCCGTGGAGAGTGGAGCGTCTGCCGTTTCGAGAACGTTCCTTGAGAAATTCCGTACCGCTCTTTATCCTTGTATGTCTTCGGATAAGTTGTCGTCCGGGACATGCGTATTGCGTAGGTCTCTAGCCGTTCCATGGATGTTCGTGGTCTTCTCTCCGTCTCATTTAAGAGTATTAATTACACTTTTGGCGCGTAACTTGCCCGCCTATTGTTTGTTGACGTACCCCAACGGTTCCGCGGTACTCTGTTCCGTAACGAAATTCCTCTAACTAACTAATATGACACGTCGGACTACTTTGATCTATGCCCGCAGCGTAGAACGATACCCGAGGCGTGCCTGATATTCATTTTCTCACTGGAACGCGCATCTCAACCTAACTACCGCATTCTACTTGTTCATTAGCGTTGATGTCCACCATGGATTGAACTTCCGGTTAGCCTTTTTCCGGAGCATAGACTGTGAGCATGCGGTTTGCAGGACACTAGGGAGCATGTTCGCTCTTTCTATATTACTGAAGCAGATCCTAAACTGCATCGCTCTAGCATTGCCGCGGTGAGAGAGAGGAAGCGAATATGCTTGTCGGCTCTCCTAGTATTGAATCTCCTGTTCCCGTAGTCCCGAGCAGCACCCCCCGACCCGACGCGGCCATCGGGGGAAGTATTGCGATGTGTATTGAATCGTGGTCACTGGACGTCAGCATGTTCATACTTTCCATTGAATAATAAAACGGCTCATGGAGTACGACGAGAGGGTTACGTCGATGTATGAGGAATCTCTCGTGGTCAGGAATGTCGGTGGCTACTTTACGTCGTTAATAACTTTTAGCCTGGATGCCCGGATGAGGACTTCTATCTTCGAGCCTCTTTCGTCTGTGGCCTGATAACCCCAGATAGGAGATCGCGCGTTGGCGTCCAGTGATAATATTTTTCTGTCCCATCTGAAGGCACAAAGAATTGATTCCAAGTGCCAAATGTGCTCCTCTACTTTGTCACTGTACTGAAAGTAGTGCGAAACGACGTCGATGGAGGAGCCTGCAGCTGGCACTTATGCACAGACGTAGTGCAGAGTGTCGAGATGCGTAATAAACAGCAACGTGATGTATGGTTTGGTTGTCCCTATCGCAGACCAGGATCTTTCTTCGCGAATGGCAACAATTCTTGTCCCGTTGCGTAATCCTATAATCTCGTATCCTGTACCTTGCATTTGCACGTATTGCTCGTGTAGAAGTTGCACGTACAAGCGAACTGGAAAATGATTTCGCGCATTTCACTCGTTACCGCTTTAAAACATCCCATATTTAACTGCAATAAATGAATTCTTGAGATCTCATGATTTACGTTAGAGGGTGGCCTTAGCCGAATTCATTACGACACCGCGGGTGGATTCACACATTTCTGCGAAAGTGACCCACGAATCGAAGATCCGCGCCTATCGCATCGATGGTTTCAGGTGTGTTATCCGCTTCGAGAGTTGCCGAAGGAACGTAGCCTCTTTTAGGGTTGTTTTCGGTAGTTCCTGGAATATTTCCGCAAGGTATTGCTCGGCGTCTTGCTCTATTATCGGAGGTAAGGTGGCTTTTACGTATCTTCCTTTGGCGCTGTTGTCACGGGGGTTTTGCTATTTGTAAGGACTGGGGGCGTAAGTTCCGCTTCCAGGGAGTTTTGCGCGGAAAGCATGCGGATGTACGATCGAGTTCGCGGTCGCGTGATTATCAATCCGCACCCTGGGTTCTGTTCGACTAGCCTATTATTCGAACTCGAAGGACATATCCTTCCTTTAAGTATGAGGGCATAGAGAAGAAAGAATGAAATAAGATCAAAGTTCTTTGATAAAAGTACTTTAAGTAAAGGGATTCAGGAGGACAATAGAGAATATATGAACAAGGTTCATATAGTATGAATTTCAGTAAGACGGCATATTGGGAAAGGACTGGACATACAAACAAAGTTCTTAGGAAAAGTACTTTGGGTAAGATGACTTGGTGCAACAAAGCGTAAAATCAAGTACATTAGTAGAAGTACTTTGAATAAAGGGACTTAGAAAAGGACATAGAATGAATGATTTTGCAATCAAGTGCTTTGGCAAAAGTAATGTGAGTAGAAGGACATAGGAACTAAGGAAAGAGCATATAGACAAGGCAATTTAGTGAAAGTACTTTAGGTAGAAGAGCTTGGAAGTGTGGAGGAGGGTCATATAGACCATGTGTTTTTGTAAGAGTACTTTACGTTAGACAACTTGGAAGAAGGAGAGGGAAAATATGATTATGTACATTGGTGGAAATACATTACACGAAAGGTTTGGGAAGGAAAGAGAAATCACACAATCAAGATTCTTCATTAAAAGTACTTTGAGAGATAGGACTTGGAAGGGGAGGAATATAATCAATCATAGTGGAGGCACTTTGGTAAGATACTTTAAGGGAGGGTACTTGGAGAGGAAAGAGCATACAACATAGATACTTTCAAAGTGCTTTAGATAAGTGGGCATAGAATAGAGAGGGAAGAATACAAAGCTCTTTAGTAGAAGTACTGGGACTTAGCCAAGGGACTTAGAATGAAAGAAAGAACGTGTAATAACTGATTTGTTGCTAATTCTTCAAGTGGGACTTGAAAAAGAAAAGAAGTACATATGATCAACGTACTTGGTATGGGTACTACTGGTCAGAAAGCGTAAAAAACATAACCAAGACTGTTGGATCAAGTACTTCAGTAGAAATACTTTAAATAACAAGAATTAGAAAAATAGAAAAATTTCCAATCCGACAGTCGCATTGATACACACGTCACTCGCATATCTTTTCACGTCTAGTTGGAATAATTCTAGGACCATCAGTAGAATTATTTCGAGAATCACTCTCATAACTAACCCTCTACTACACAGAATATTTCTAAGTCCGACAGTCTCATTAGTTCACAAGTCGCTCACATAACCTTACTTCGACAAGACGGAGTATTGATAATTCCGGCAATCGCATTGGTTCTAGGCGTGCTCTCATAACATTACCACTACTAGTCGGAATATTTCTAGGTACAGCTCTCGCATTAGTTCATGATGCACTCGCATAACTTTTTCTCGACTAAAATAAATATTGGCAAGTCCGACGGTTGTATTGGTTCGAGAGGTACGCGAATATCATTCTCTTGAGTAATCGGAATGATTCCAATTACTACAGTAGCATTGGTACGTGAGGCAATCGCATAAATTTCCCTTGACTAGTCGAAATGTTACCAAGTCCGAGAGTCACATTTGTACAAAAGACACTCGCATAACTTTCCGTAGACTACATGGAATATTTCTAGGTTCGATCATTCGCATTGTTTTGAGTGGAACTTGAATAACTTTCCCACGACTAATCGGAATATATTCACGTCCGACAGTCACATTGGTTGGAGTGGCACTCGCTCAAATTTCACTCGACCAGTTGGAAAGTTCCGAGTACGACAGTATCATTGATTCGAGAGCCACTCCCATTATCTTACATTGACTAGTCTGGTGATTTATAACTCCGTCAGACGCATTGATTCGAGAGGAACTCTCATAACTCTGCTTCCTACTGACATGTAGGAATGTATTCTGGACCGACAGACGCATTATATTGGGATACGCTCTTATATTTTTCCCACGACTGGTATGTATAATTACGAGTCCGACAGTAGTATTGATTCGTGTAACACTCGCATAACTTTCCCTCGACCCGTCGGAATATTACTAATTCCGAAAGTAGTATAGTTTCGAGAGGCTTTCGAATAACTTTCCCTCGATTAAGTGGAATGTTTCCGAGTCCGTTAGTTGCAATAATTTGATAGCACACGCAAGAAAATCCTTCGACTAATCGGAAAGTTTCGAGTCCGACATACGCGTTGGTTCGAGGGATCATTCTCACAACTTTCCCTTGACTAGTTGGAATATTTCTGTATCCGAAAAACGCACTGGTTCCAAAGGGCCGCGCACAAAATTCTCTCGAGTAGACGGAATATTTCCAAGTCCGAAAGGTGCACTCGTTAGAAAAGCACTCATATAACTTATTCTCGACTAGTTGCGATGTTTTGAAGTCAGACAGTTGCATTGGTTCGAGAGGCAAATGCGTAAATTTTCCTCGACTTGTCGGAGAATTTCAAGATCTGACAGTTGCATTTGTTTGAGAAGCACTCGCATATCATTCTATCGAATAGTCGGAATATTTTATGTTGTAACTGTCGCAGTGGTTTGAGACACTCTAGCATAACTTTCTAGAATATTCGGAATGTTTCCAATTCCGACAGTTGCAATTTTTCTAGAGGTTCTCGCATATCTTTCCCTCGACATGTCGGAATATCTCCAATTGCGAATGTCACATTGGTTGGAGGGACTACCATATAACTTTCCCTCGATTAGGCGTTATATTTCTAGGACCGATTTTCGCATTCGAGAGACCCTATCATGATTTTCCCTAAACCAGTAGGAACATTTCTAAGTCCGACAGTTGCAAAGGATCACAATTCACGTGGTTAACTCTGTCTGGACTAGGTGGAATATTTCCAAGTACAAATGCCGCATTGGCCCAAGAGGCACTTCTATTACTTTTGCCGACATGTCAGAGTATTCCATGTCCGACAGGCGTATTGGACCTAGGCACTATCATATATTACCCTCTACTATTCGTAGTATTTCCAAATCCGACAGCCTCATTGCTTCGAAGGGAACTGCTATATATCTTCCTCTACTTTTCGGGATATTTCCAAGTCCGGCGTTCTTCTTCGTTCGAGACGTACTCGCATAACACTCCCTCGACTAATCGGAATATTTCCAACTCCGACATTCGCTTTGGTTCTGTAGTCAATTGTATAACTTTCCCTCGACTAGTCGTAGTATTTCCAAGTCCGAGAGCCGCATTGGTACGAGAGGCATTCGCATAACTTAACCAGGACCAGTTGGAATATTTCCAAGTACCGCATTGTTTCGAGAGGCACTCACATATCTTTCCCTTGACTAGTCGGAATATTTTCTAGCACGATGATCGCATTGGTTCAGAAGAACAGGCATAGAATTCGATCGACTAATCGCGATATGTCCAAGTACGCGATGAATTAAGAATCGCTCGCATAACTTTCCAACGAAATATCGGAATTTTTCATGACCGACGGTTACATTCATATGAGAGACACCCGAGTAATTTTTTCTCGACTAGTCGGTATATTTCGAATCTCAACAGAAACATTTGTTCACAAGACACTCGCATAACTATTCATCGATTAGTCTGAATATTTTTAAGGTTGACAGCCACATTTTTTCGAGATCCATTTGGATACTTTTCCTCGACTAGGTCGAAATATTTCCAAGCATGCCTGTCGCATTCGTTCACAAGTTACTCAACATTCTATCTACAACATTCTCTACTACAACATTCCCTCGACTAGTCGGAGAAATTTTACGCGAGTGCCTCTCGAACAAATGCGGCTGTCGGGATAGGAATCAATACGATTAGTCGAGGGAGAGTTATGCGAGTCTCTTATGAACCAATGCGGCTGACGCACTTATACATATTCTGACCAGTCCTGAGGAAGTCATGCGAGTCGAACTCGACCCAAAGCGAATGTTGTACTTGGAGTCATTCGAACTGAACGAGGAAATGTTATTCGAGGGACTTAGAACCAAAGCGGATGACGAAATTTGGAATAATCCCAGTTGTCGAGGGAATGATGTGCGAGGGCCTTTCGAAGCAATGCTAATGTCGGAGTTGGAAATATCCTGACTAGTCGAGAGAGGGTCATGCGAGTGACTAGAATACCAATGCGACGTCGGGCTTGGAAATATTTCGACTAGTCGTTGAAATTTATTCGTGTGCTTTTCGAAAAATGCGTCTATTCGACATGGTAATATTCTGAATAGTAGAGGGAATGTTATACGAGATATTCTGGAACCAATACAACGGTCGGACTTGGAAAAATAACGATATGTCGAGGGAAAGTTATTCGAATACCTCTTGAAACAATGCGGCTGACACACTTGGGAATACACCGACTAGTCGAAGGAAAGTTATGCGAGTGCTTCTTGAAGCAATGCGGCAGTTGGGCAAAGAAAAAATTCGCGCCTATTCGTGGGAATATTATGCGAGTATCTGGTGAACAAATGTGATCTCTGACATAAAAATATACCGACTGGTCGAGGGAGAGTTTTGCGAATGACTTGTGAACCAATGCGACTGGCGGACTTTGAAACATACTGACTACTCAAAGGATTGTTATGCGAATGATTCTCGATTCAATGCTGCTATTGGCTATGAAATATTTCTAGTAGTCGAGGAAATGCTATGAGAGTGATATTAGTATTATTGTGACGTCCGGACTTGGAAATATTCCGAATATACTTGGGAAAGTTTTACAAGGAACACTAGTGCCAATGCGACGGTCAGACTCGAAAATATCACGACTAGTCGAAGGAAAGATATGCGGATTCCTTTCGATCATATTCGGCTGAATCATTCCGATTGGTCGGGGAAAGTTATGCGAGTGCCTCTCGAACAAATGCGGCTATTCGACTTGAAACTATACCGACTAATCGTAGGAAATTTAAGCAAGTGACTGCAGAACCAAAGCGATTGTCGTACGTGGAACTATTCCTACTAGTTGAGGGAAAGTTATTCGAGTTTCTTGTAAACCAATGTGGCTGACGGACTAGGAAATATTTCGACTAGTCTGAGGAATTTTATGCGAGTGCCACTCGAAATAAAGCGAATGTCGTAATTGGAACTATTCCGATTAGTCGAGGGAATGTTATGTATGTTCCTTGTAATCCAATGCGACAGTCGGGTTCGGAAATATTCCGACTGGTCAAGTGAAAGTTATGAGTGTGTGTAGTGAACCATTTCTGCTAACGGACTTGGAAGTATTTCGAATAGTCAAGAGAGAGTTATGTTCGATTCTCTCGAATCAATGCTTCTGTCGGACATGGAACTATTCCGAATAGTCGAGGAAAAGTTATGCAAGTGATTCTGGAACCAATGCGACGGGTTGGTCTTGGAATTACCCCGATTAGTCGTTGTAAATTTATCTAAGCGTTTTTCGAACCAATGTCCCTGTCGGAATTAGAAATATTCTGATTAGGCGAGGGAAATTTATGCAATTGATTCACACACAAATGCAGCTGTAGGATTTGAAAACAATACTACCAGGCGAGGAAAAGTTATGCTAGAGTCTTGTACACCAATGAGACTGTTGGCCTCGGAAATGATCCGACTAGTATTGGGATAGTTGTTTGGGTGCTCTTGAACCAATTTGGCTGTTGGACTTGGTAATATACCTATTAGTCAGGGAAAGTTCTGCGAGTACCTCTCGAAAAAATGCGGCTGTCGAACTAAAAAATATTCCGACTATTCGGAGGATCGTTTTGCGAGAGGCTAGTAAACCAATGCGATGGTAGGGCTTGGAAATATTCCTACAATTCTATTGAAAGTTATGCAGATACTTCCATTAAAAATGTCACTGTCAGACTTAGAAATATTCCACTAAACTAGAGAAAATTTTGCAGGTGCCTCAAGAAACATTACGTCTGTCTGAAATTAGATTGCCGGATTGGATACATTCCGACAAGTCAGGGAAAGTTATGCGAGAAACTTCTGAATCAAACCGACTGTCGGAATTGGGAATATTTCTAGTGGTCGTGGCAAATTCATGAGAGTGTATGTAGAAATAATGCGGAAGTCCCACTTATAGATTTTCTTTATAGTCGAATGAAAGTTATGCGAATGACTCTATAACAAATGCGACGGTCGGACAACAGAAATATCTTGACTAGTCGAAAGAGAGTTATGCGAGTGCCTTGTGTACCAATGCATCAGTCGTACATGGAAATTTTCCGACTAATCGGGAAAAGTTATTTGAGTTATTCTAGAACCAATGCGGCGGTCGGACCTGGAAATACAGAAAATAGACTAGGGATATTTACAGGAGTGACTAGTAATTCAATGTCAGGCTTGGAAATTTTCCGACTAGTCCGAGAAAGATACGCGAGTGCCCCTCGAACAAATACGCCTTTTGGAAAGGGAAATATTTCGATTGGTCGAGTGAAACTTATGCGAGTGCCACTCGAAACAAAGCAAATGTCGGACTTGTAATATTTCCGACTAGTCGAGGGAATGTTATGCAAGTGTCATGAGAAACAACGTGGATGTCGGACTTGGAAGTATTCTGACTAGTCGAGAGAGTTATGTTAGGGGCTCCAAAATGCAACGGTCGGAATTGGAAAAATCCCGAAAAGAAGACGGATAGTTATGCGAGTTACTTGTGAAAAAATGCACCTAGCGATCATTGCAAATCTTTCGAATAGTCAAGGAAAGTTATGCGAGCACCTCTAACCACTGCGTGCTAACCACAGCGACTATCGGACCTAGAAATATTCCGAATAGAAGAGGGAAAGTTATAAAAGTGCCTCTAGAACCAATTCGACTGCCAAAATTAGAAATATTCTGAATAGTTAAGGGAAAGTTATGCGAGTGTCGCTTGAATCAATGCGATTGTCGGATTTGCAAATATACCGCCTAGACGAGGGAAAGTTGCGCAAGTGCCTTTCAAACCAATGCGACATTGGGACCTGGAAATACTCCTACTAGTAGAGTGAAAATTATGCGAGTATTTCTCCAACCGATGCCACTATCGGACTTGAAAATATTCTATCTAGATGTGGAAAAGTTATCTGAGTGATTTGTAACCCAATGCGACTGTCTAACATGTAATGTTCTGTCTTGTCAAAGTAAAAAAACGTCATGCAAATGACTTGTGAATCAATTCGTTTACCGGCCTTTGCAAATATTCTGACTAATCAAGGGAAAGGAAATAGAGTGCCTGCCGACACACTACAAATGTCAAACTATGAATATTCCGACTACTCGTGGGAAAGTCATGCGAGTGTCTCAAAAACCTATGCGACTGTCGGAATTGAAAACATTTTTTCTATCCGATGATAAGTTATGTGAGTGACTTGTAAACCAATACGACTATCGGCCATTGCAAATATTTCGTCTGGCCGAGGGAATGTTATGCGAATGACTCTCGAACAATGTCAGTTACGAACATGAAAGTATTCCTTCTAGTTGAGGTTTTATTATGAGAGTGCCTCTCGAACCAATGCGAAATTCTGACATATCAATATTCCGTCTAGTCGTGGAAAGTTATGGGAGAAAAATTAAAAACCAAAGCGACTGTCGGACCTAGAAATATTCCGACAAGTAGTGAAAAATTTATACGAATGCCTCTTTAACCAATGCGACAGTCGTTCCCAGAAATATTGTGGCTATACGAGGGAAAGTTATGAGAGGGCCTCCAGAACAGATGCGAATGTCGGAAATGGAAATAATTCCTCTAGTCGAGAATAAGTTAAGCGACTGACTTGTGAACCAATGCGGATATCGAACTGGGAAATATGCCGACTAGAAAAGGGAAACATATGTTATTTCCTCTGGAAACATTGCAAATGTCAAACTCCCAAATATTCCGACTAGTCGAGAAAAAATTACGCGACTGCCTCACGAACCAGTGCGACTGCCATACTTGTAACTATTCCAAATAGACAGAAGAAAGTTATACGAGTTCTTCTCGAACCAATGTGATTCTTGAATATAGAAATATTAATACTATTCGAGCAAAAATTATGCGCATGAATTGCGATCCAATGAGGCTATTGGACGCGTTAATATTCCGACTCGGCGAGGGAATGATAAGCAAGTACATTTCAGATCAATGTGACTATTGCTTTTGGAAATATTCCAACTAACTGGGGGGAAATGTTAAGAATGCCTCTTGCACTTATGCGGCTGAGAAGTCTTGGATTTGGAAGTATTTATATAACGATAAGAATAACGATGATAATAATAATAATAATAATAATAATAATAATAATAATAATAATAATAATAATAATAATCATAATAATAATAAAAATAACAATAATAACGATAATAACTACAATAAAGATTGTAACAATAATAACTATAATAACGATAGTAACGATAATAACGGTAATGATAATATTGATAATTATAACAATAATAATAAAAACAATGACAATAATGAAAATAACGAATATAATGATAATAACGAAAATAATAATAACATTAATAATAATAAAAGTAAGAACGAATATAATAATAATAATAATAATATCAATAATACTGATAATAATAACAATAACAATAATATCGATAATGGCGATAATATCGATAATGAAGGTAATAATAATAATAACGAAAAAATTATAAGATATGATAATAATGACGATAAGAATGGTTATAATCATTAATACAATAATAACGGGAATGACAATAATAACGATTGTAACGATAATAACGATAATGACGACAATAACGATTATAACGATAATAACGATAATAACGACAATAACGATAATAAATATATTAATGATCATAGTAATAATATAATAACGATAATACTAAAATTAACCATAAAAATAAATATAACGATAGTAACAATAAAAACGATAACAAGGATAAAAACAGTAATATAAATAATATTTACAATAACGATAATAACGTTAATAATGATAATAACTATAAATACGATTATGACGGTAAGAATGTTAATTCCGACAATAATAACAATTATATTAATAACAACCGTAAAAATTATAATAATAATAATATTAATAATGATATTGATAATAATGGTTACGATAATAACGATAGTATCTATAATAAGGATTTTAACGATAATAACGAAAATAACGATGATAACGATAATAATGATAATAACGATAAAAATAATAATTATAATTATTATGAGGATAACTATAATAATAAAAATAATAAAGATAATAACGATAAAAATAATTATAACGATAATATCGATAATAATAATAATAAAGGTGATAACGGTAAAGCCGATAATATCGATTATATCGATAATAATAATAATAATTATTAAAAAACTAATAACGAAAATATTAAGAATAGCGATAAAAACGATAATAATGATAATTATGACGATAATACTAATAAAAACAATAGTAAGAGCAATAATGGCGATAACATCGATTATAATGATAATAATGATAATAATGATAATATTGATAATTAATTTAATAACGATAATAATAACTGTAATAATAATAATAACGTTGAAACGATAATAATGACAATAATAAAGAAAATAATTCTAGAAATAATGTTAATAATGAGAATAATAACAATGATAAAGATAATAACGATTATACGATAATTACGATATTGACGATAATAACGATAATAAAGGTAACAATGTTAATAATAATAACAATAATAAAGATTCTAATAAACTTATGGATAATAACGATAATAACGATAATAACGTATATAACGATAATAATAATGATAATAATAACAACAATAATAATAATAATGATATCAATAATAATATTAATAACGATAGTAACGATTGTAAATATAGAAACGGTATTAACGATTATAATGGTAAAAACACTAATAAAAATAATAATAATAATAATAATAATAATAATAATAATAATAATAATAATAATAATAATAATATTAGTAATATCAACGATAATAACGATAATAACTCTATAAATAATAATAATTATAATTATAGTATTAATGATAATAACGAAAATAACGATAATAACGATATTAACGGTTATAACGAAAATAACTATAATAACAATAATAACAATATTAACGATAATATCTATAATAGCGATAATAACCATAATAACGTCAATAACGATTATAATAATAATAATAATAATAATAATAATAATGTTAATAACGATAATAACGATAATAGAGATTATAA
Source organism: Vespa mandarinia (assembly GCF_050613455.1). Taxonomy (NCBI): domain Eukaryota; kingdom Metazoa; phylum Arthropoda; class Insecta; order Hymenoptera; family Vespidae; genus Vespa; species Vespa mandarinia. The sequence continues at coordinate 65,955 of NW_028197183.1, read as the reverse complement.
CGATATTTTTTATGGTTTGAAAATGACAATCTATACGCACTAACCGGGAACACCGATCGCCAGAGGAACCCTTCATTATTCGGTTCCCCCATTAAGGTCCCTGGAGTATCGGACTCACTTTTGGAATAGGCACTACCGACTAAACTCATATCCATCCTAGTGCCATAGTGAAACCATCCCGGCACCGCCATGTGGCATTACTTCGAGATGGCGCCACTGCAGCAGATACCTTTACGGGCCCCCGCCTTCGAATCTACGGGGCAGGAGCCGGGAGCAACTTTGGGGGCAGGTCTATGGGCCGCCCATCTAGTTCTTTTTTCTGCGCAAGATGTCCCTGACATACCGGGCCACCTTGTCCCACTACCCCTGACTTCGGAGCATTTTTTCGACAACGTTGTCTGGCGAGATGCCTCCGAGGTCTTGCTCCAAGGCGAATCGTTCGACGCTCCACCGGACACATTTGAAGATTGTGTGGTGGACGTCGACGACGGTCGAGTCGCAACAGGGGCAGTTGCCGTCTGGAACCTTCCTCATTTTTATAAGGTAAAAGTAGAACAGACCATGCCCTGTCAAAAATTGCGTAAGGTGGGAGTCGACCTCCCCCACCTCTCTGTTTAGCCAGCTGTCTAGTCGATTGATGAGTTGGGCCGTCCATCTGCCCCTAGGGTTCTGTTCCCATCGTTCTTTGCCAGGTCTCAATGCTGGTAGACCTGGCGAGCCTTGATGGATCCTTCTTTCCCAAAACGAACCTATGCTGTTGGACGACTTGTCTCTCCTGGGCTAATAGATCGATCGAGATTACCACCGCGACCACTAGCACCGCGGGCTCAGAGATCGTGCGATAAGAGCACGCGATTCGGAGAGCGCCCCTCCTTTGTACAGACTTCCGCGCCGTACAGCATCACTGCTTCGGTGGCACGTATCAGTAGTCACCTCCTACACGGTCAGGGCCGATTGACGTTAGCCATGAGTGTGCCAAGCGAGGTTACTACTTTTGCCGTCTTGTCGGCTGCCCCAATTGTGTGCTCTCCAAAATTAAGCATGTTATCGAGGATTACACCAAGGTATTTGACAGACGACTTAGTCTGGACCGCCGGGTCTCCTACAATGAAGCTGCGCAAGGTGTTGATGCGTTTTACCGTAAGTAGCACGATCTCTGTCCTCTGGGCTGCTAGAGATACCCAGTGGTCTTCCATCCAGGAGATGACGCTGCCCATGACCTGGTTGAGCAGCAGCTGTGCCCCTTCCGTGTCCCTTGCAGTTATGACAACTGCAATTTCACCTGAGTACCCAACCAAAAAACACCTTCAGGGACTGCCATACGTTGAATACCGTCGTAGAAAATGTTCCAGATATCCGGTCCTAGTATGGAGCTCTGAGCTGCCTCCGAATGTCAACTCCAGCTTCTCGGATATTCGCCTGAATTGTATTCTAGGAATTGCTCCTTCAGTTAGTCCCCGAGCTTTCGGAGTAGGTACTCTGTGACACTGAAATTACGTTTGAGTGTTACCATTGCCAAGTCCGACCTGACCTGGAGTTATAGGCATTTATCACGTCTAAGGTGGCTAGCAGACACAAAGAGCGTGATAGGTGATTCCCGCGCTCCTTCATTTTTGCGGCCGTGACTACCTCCTGGACTGCATGGATGCTAGAATGGCCGGATCGCAAACCATACTGGCGTGCAGCGAGAATGGACATTACCCTCTCGGTCGCATGCAGCTGTGGCCTATGCATATTCTTCAGGAGCTTGCCCGCCGTATCAAGCATACATATAAGCCTGTATGACGAAGCGGCATCTGCTGGACCCTTGCCCTTGCTTATGAGTACAAGTTTCGCTTTCATCCACGGAGCAGGGAAGATGCCGTCCCTAGGGCCCATGTTGTACATGTTTAGCAAGAGCTTGCGATGACTCTGCGCGACGGCTTTCACCGCTTCCTCTGGAAGGCCATCTGGTCCTGGAGCTTTCATGTTCTGCAAAGAAGATGCGGTTCTGAGTAGCACCTCCACCGTAAATTGCGGCGCTTCGGGGCTGCGAGGTGCAGCTGTGCCAATCTCCCTCTTCGGTTGTGAGAGGGAATAGGGTATGAATGATGCTTTCCAAAGTCCTCGCGTCCTGAGTGTTTCCTTACGGGTGAATCCCCAGCTCGCGAATGACGATCAGGAACCCTAATGCCCACAGATTCTGGTCGATATCTATGCTCAGCTCCTTCCAGCACCGTCTTTGGCTGGCCTTGATGGTCCACTTCAGTATCTCTGGCCGCTTGATACTTTGCATCCAAGGAAGCAGCGTCTAAATTGCGTCTGTTCTTTCGTTCTGTAAACGTGCGAAGCCTTATGTACTTGCTGCGAAGATCTGAGATCTCATTCGTCCACCAGCATGCAGGACGCCTCTGCCGTTTCGTCCTCTTCTTTGACACCGCTATCGTGCAAGCCTTTTAGATGAGCAGCATAGTTGCTGCAGTCATCCTCCTGCCTTGTACAGTTGGCGATAGACACGCGGGTTTAATTTGATAGCACCTCCGACCGTCTTCTACGACTGATGACTATCTCTCTCGAACCATTTTTGCTATGTTCCACCGGGGGTGATCGCTCTGCCCTTGTCTCGGCTGGTCTCCTATCGAGTAAATGGAATAGGATGTACTGATGATCGCTGTCGGGGTAACCTTCGATCACCCGCCAGCCTGCAACTCTTGTCATAAGGTGTTCGTTGGCCAGATAGAAATCCGGGACCATCTCTCTGTAGCCAGGCCATTGGAAGGTAGACGTAGATCCTTTCTTGAGCACTACTAGCTCCTATCTTGACATCTCCTCCATGATTCGTCTTCGTCTGGACTCAGTCATGGTCTCCACCCATTCGAGAGCATTGGCATTGAGGTCTTCTGCAACAATTAGATACCCTTGCATTTCCCGCAGCGCGTCTTCCGTTTCGTTCAATTTGATCTGGAAGTCGTGTATCCGGTCGTTCGGGGTGTCATATACGCAGACATATGCCATCGAGTTATGTCTCACACAAACGTAATCGCGTCCGGAGCCTTGATCCAACACATGTATCTGTCGGGGATCTGAAATCCAGTTGGTCGCAGTGCCTAATTCGTCGGCATACAATCTTGCTCCTGCCTTGTCTTGGTACTGTTCGCTGATTAGAACAATATCAGTTTTTTTAACAGAGCAGAGCTGGGTTATGAGGTGGTGCGCCTTTCTGCTCTAATAGAGGTTACCTTGCAGTATTCTCATCCCTCTTTTTGATGGCTACTGCAAGGGCCTATTGGAGGGCTTTGCACGCCCTTGATCCGGACAAGTGCTTCTTGGGTTCAGCAATGCTTTTGGAGCACAAGAAGCAAGTGGGTTCGCTGAGCTTACAGTCCTTGATATTGTGCCCCGTGCCGCCGCGGAAATAGCAAAGCTAACTGCGATCGGGGACCAGCACGAGGCACTATGGTGGCCACAGTCGAGGCAGCGGTAGCGTCGTCTTACTTCTCCTCCTCGCCTGACATTGGAGCCTTCACAGCAGACTAGCACTCGGTCGACCTTCAAAAGCTTCTCAGCTGCTTCCTCTTTTATTTTGACAAGGGCCAAGCGTTGCTGTCTCGCGTTGGCGTTCGTCATTCTAACTTCGAGTTTCTTACGTAGTCTGGCAGTGTCCACTTATGGGCCTCCTCGACTTCTACCATCGATGTGCAGCAATCGCATTCCCGTATCTCCAGCGTAGCTCTGGGGACCAGTTTTGTGATGCTGCTCGTGTCTCCTACTTCGCTCCTCAGGGTTTCTGCGACTGAGGCTCTGTTCTCAGCAATAGTGTTCTTGAGTTCGAGGAGAACCCTCCCGTTCTGGTCTACCAGACCGATCTAACGTCTACCCCTGCAACGCTGATCTTCATGCGCTGGAGGATGGCTCCGACTACGTCTGAGTAAGTTTTACCTAGCTCAGGTTTCAGGAAGATCGCGTCCGGCTTCGTTCTCTTTCTCGGCATGTCTTCCGATTTGCTCGGCTTCCCTTTCTCCTTCCGTGGGATTTCGTAGCATTGTTCACTGATATTTCTTGTTTTTTCTTATTCTTAACGACCTCCGTCCACTTGGTGGCTTCAGTCGTCGACGCCTATTGCATCGGTTTTTTGAAGCTTTCTTCAGGGAACTGCGGCGGGATTGTTGCTACTCTCTTAACTGCGCCAGCACCTGTTACAGAGTTTGCTCATGGGCTTTAAAAGACTCGGAGGAGGATCATCGTTCCCTTATTCACCTTTGTTCGAGATATATATATGAGCTCGAGGCTGTCAATGATATCCTCCAGATTTGGGAGCCTTTGCTTAGTCGCATTATTTACACACGGCTGTCTAATCACTGCCGCCCTCATATTGGCAAGGAGGATTTTCGCTTGCACGAGTTTCTTTCTCCCTCCATCTCGTGGTGTCTCCTTCGCAGGCTAGATAGGTGACATCAAGCCGGATAGCAGCATGCTCTCAACGACCCTGGCAGACCTTTGCCACTTCTCCAAGTGGCTTTCTTGACTTCTTAATAATAAGGATAGTAATAACGATAATAATATCGATAATAATAAACGAAGTATTAACGATAGTAATAAAGGTTAATAATTACGATAATAATAAGGGTAGTAATAAAGATAATAATAACGATAATAATAACGATAATAATTTCGATAATAATAAGGATAATAAGAACTATAATAAAGATAGTATTAATGGTACTATTGATGGTAATAATAATGGTAATAATAAGAATGATAATAATAAGAATAATAGTTATGAGAATAATATCGGTAATAATAATGATAAAATTAATGATAATTATAACGAAAATAATAAAGATAATAATAACGATAATAAGAACGATCATAATATAGAAAGTATTTATGGTAGTAATGAAAGTTATTAATGACGATAACAATAAGGATATTAAGGAAGAAAGTATTAACGATAAAATAACGATAATAAAAACGATATCAATAAAGTTAATAAAAACGATAATAATAGATATAATAATATCGGTATTAATAACTGTAACAATGGGGAAATAAAGAAGATAATAATAGTTATTATAACAACGATAACAATAACGATAATAATAACGATAATAATATCGACAAAAATATCGATAATAATAATCAGAATAATAACGGTAATAATAAGGGTAATAGAAACAGTAATAATAACAGTCTTAATGATTGTAATAATAACGATAGTAATTACGATAATAATAGCGATAAAAAATAAGATAATAATAATAATACTAATAATAGCAATACTGATAATGATAATAATAACAATAATAATAACGATATCAATAATTAGAATAATAACGACATTAATGAGGATAGTAATAATGGTAAAAAATTGAAAAATGATAACGATAATAATAACGATAACAATAAAGGAACTATTAACGATAATAAAGAAGTTTGATAATAGCGATAATAATAAGGATATTAATAAGGATAATAATAAACATAATAATAAAGATTGTAATGCAGATTAATAATATTGATAATAATAATGATGATAATAAGGGTATCTAGAATGACAATAATAACAGTTATATTAACAATAATAATAAACGTAGTAATGACGGTAAAGCTAATGTTTTTAATAGCTGTAATAATAAAGATAATAATTATTATTATAATAACGATTATAATAACGATAATAATTATTATAATAATAACGATTATAATAACGATAATAATATTAATAACAATAATAAGAACGATTATAAAGACGATAATAATAACTATGATGGTGACGATTATAATATTAATGACGATAATAATAAAGATATTAATAACGATAATAATAACGACAATAATATGGAAAATAATTACGATAATAAGAACGGTAATATTAACGATAATGATGATAATAGTACCTGTAATAATAACGATGATATTGATACTAACAATAACGATAATAATAATAATAAAGAAGAAAATAATGATATTAATTGCGATAATAATAATGATACTAATAATAATAAAAATGACGAAAATAATAACAGTAATAATAATGGCAATATTTATGGTAATAATAACGATAATATTTACGGAAATAATAACAGTCATAATAACGATAATTATATCGGAAATAAGAACGGTGATAAAAACGGTATCAATAACGAGAATAATAACGGTAACAATAACAATAATAATAACAATAATAATAAAGATAGTAATGAAGGTTAATTATAATCATAATAATAACGTTAATAATAAGGTTAATAAAAACAATAATATCGGTAATATTAACTGTACTAGTAACGTCAATATTACCATAAATTTTTTGGATATAATAACAATAATAATAAAGGTAATAATAATAATAATAATAACGATAATAATATCGGTAATAATAACTGTAATAATTACAATATTAGTGGTGGTAGTAATAACGGTAATAATAACGATATGAATAACGATATTAATAACGATATCAATAACGGAAATAATGTCCATAAAAATAAAGATTACAATAATAATAACGGGAATAATAACGATAATAATAACGATAACAATAATGATAATAATAACGATAATAATAATGATAATGATAATGATAATAATAACGATAATATTAAGGATAATAATAACGATAATAATAATAATAATAAGCATTATAATTAGGATAAAAATAATCATATTAATAACGATACTAATGAAGATTATTAATTATGATAATAATAAGAATATTATTAATGGTAATAATCACGTGTATAAGAACGATAATAATAACGGTAATAATTATGGAAATAATAACAATAATATCTACGATAATAATTACGGTAATAATATCGATGATAATAATGATATTAATATCGATAATGAGAACGATGAAAATAAGAATATTAATACCGATAAAGATAATAAATGATAATAATAATTGTACTAATAGCAATAACAATAATGATATTAATAACAATAAAAACGACGATTATAATAGCGGTAATAATAACCGTAATAATAACAGTAATAATAACGATATCAATAACAATATCAATAATAATTATAACCATAATAATATTCATAATAATCATAATAATCATAATAATCATTCTAATAATTATTATCATTTTAAAAATCATAATAATCAAAATTATCGTAATAATATATAATTATCATAATAATTGTCATGATATTCATACTTATAATCATATTAACTACAATACTAATAATAATAATCATAATATCAATAATAATAATAATAATAATAATAATAATAATAATAATAATAATAATAATAATAATAATAATAATAATAATAATAATAATAATAATAATAATAATAATAATAATAATAATAATAATAATAATAATAATAATCATTTTGATATTCACGAAAGCCATAATAAGCAAAATAATAATCATAATAATCATAATAATAATCATAATATCCATGATAATAATGATAATACTTAACACGTTGAGCGCAACGTCAGCCATCGGTGGCTGACGCTGGACTTTCCGTTTAGGCCGCGTCAGCCAGTGGTGGCTGACACTGAAATTACATTTATGCCGCGTCTACTACCGCTGGGAGACAACGTATAACATGATATAGAACTATATAAAATTTACACTGTTTAATGGAATTGCAGAAGATTTGTTCAGAATTTAATTTAATTTGACACATTACAGGATTAGTGGATTTCATTGAAGCACGATAAACATAACAACGGTTCTCCTTTACAGGTATTACAAAATGTGACAACTCGCTTAGTTTTTGCCTTGCCATTTCTCTACTATCTTTGGTTACATTTTTATCGTAACATGATTTACAATATCTTCGTACTTTGGAAATGTTCCCAGATTTTCTTTGGAGTTGGTGTTGTTTCTTAGACCTTCTAGCAATATTGTCCGATGGAATTTCTTCTTTTTCACAATTTGTAAGATATACTGCTAATTTCTTCAGGAATTCTGTAATGCTGATTTTCTGCTTCGTAATATCTTTGTATAGATTGTAACAATTTACAACCGTAGTTTTCAATAATAGTTTGAAGGCTAGTTTTCTTTACCATTTTGTGGACTTGCGTAACGGATTGTTGTAGGAGTTCATTTGGTCGGATAAATCGACAGCTGTCTTTCCTCTATTGTAATCTACTATAATTTTTGGCTTGAAATTGTTTCCTGATCGGCATTGAACATTAACCATTTCTGACGAGTGCCTTGTCGATAGAACTGGGATATCCTTCTTATCTCTCCACTTCAACATGGTAATTCCTTGATTATTTGCTTTCGCAATGATTTCACCTTGTTTTAATTTTATAATTTGCTGTGAATTTCCCCGTCTATTTGAACGCAATGTTCCCACTATATGTGTGTTTTTTGGATCAATTTTTCCGCTAATTCTAGGCTTGTGTACCAGTTATCAGCGTACAACGTGTGTCCGTTATGGAATAGATCTCTGCAAAGAGACATTACGATGTTAGTGGGCGTAGTGTCCTCTCTTTCTAAATTTTTCCCTGCGTATACACGAAGAGCATACGTATATCCCGATCCACAGCACAATTAATATATTTTGATTCCATATTTGTAGCGCTTTTGCTTCAAATAATGCCTGAATATAATGCGGTCACGAAAGAGAACCAAGGATACATCGATACTATGTCCTCGGATGGATTGTAATATTTTTGATAATTGGTTTCTAAAGTGTCTATAATTGGATGTATTTTGAATAAACGATTGGAACCATTACTGTTTTGGTTGTCTACAAAATGTAGCATTCTTACTAACTGTTCAAATCTGTTCCTCGACATCATTTTTTTCGGGAACGTTTACATATAGGCAGGATCATTGGACCAATATTAGTGTATAGCTGGTAGTTTTACTAATCCCATCCATAGAATTAGTCCAAAAAATCTCTTTACTTCAGACCTATTTATTTCTGCCCACACTGTCAAGTGATGCACGTGTCCACCTTCTAATTCCTTTGCTGCATATAAGTTTCTTTGTTCGGCCATCTTCTCGAACAATTCAACCGGTACAAATAATAGATAGCTTGTTTCTACGGGAATATCTGATCCTATATGCAAGTTTTCACTTATAAACCTAGAAGGATGTGTAAATGGCACAATCTTAAGCAGATTGCCCTTCGGGTCACGCCATTCTCCAACAATCTCCTCACCTTCCTCAGATGATAAAAATATATCCACTCTACGCCGTTTTTTAGGAAACCTTATTTCACTACTACTGTCACTTTCATACTCTCGGACTGACATTTCGACGCTCAGGGCTAAAGAAAATTTACACTGCACGAGGCCAAGGGCTGCAATAGATTGCTTATTCGTAATAGGAACACCGGCCACGAATCCATAATGAAAACAAAACAGACTTGGCGCATAACGTGTCGAATAAATGAATGCCTATATGAGTGTCGTTCCAAACGAAAATACTCATCAACAGCGATAAGAGACATTGGCCCTACAATACCAGCGCTTCTAAGTGGCGCCCGTGGCCTGACAGGGACTGCCTACAAAATCGGCGTTGCGCTCAACGTGTTAAGATAATAACAATAATAATATCATAATAATCATAATTATAAACATTATAACAATAATAATCATAATATGAATCATAATAATCATGATAATAATCGTCATATCCATAATAATCATATTAACAATCATAATAAACATTATAAAGATCATAATTAGCATAATAATCGTCATAATCATCATAATAATCTTAGTAATCATAATAATCATAATAATAATTAGGATATCATGATAATCATGATAACGATAGTAGTAATCATAATTATCAAAATAATAATTATAATAACCATAATATTAATAATATAATCATAATAAATATAATAATATTAATTATAAAAATATACAAATAATCATAATACACATAATAATAATAAAAATAATCATTATGCGCAATATAAAACTACTAATAATCAAATAATAATCAAATGATCGTAATAACATTTTGCAATAATGGTAATAATCATGATAATTATAATAATTATCATAATAAATAAATTGTCCATAATAATCCAAATGAGAATAATAATTTTCATAATAATTAGAATAATCATAATAATAATCAAAATTACTATAAAAATAACCATAGAAATCATAATAATGTTTAAAAAAGCATAATAATCATAATAATCAATGTAATAATTATAATAACGGTAATAATTATAATAATAATTGTAATACTCCTAAAAATGTTGGTAATAATAATTATAATCTGATTAATAATAGTAATCATGATAATAATCATAATAATCGTTATAATGTAAAAAAAAATCATAATTGTTGTTATAAAAAATAAAATAACCATAACAATATTAATCAGAATAGTAATAGTCATAATAAATATAATAATAAACATAATTTTCTTAATAAATATAATAATAATCATTATAATTATAAAAATAATCATGATAAAAATAATAATAATTTTAATTTCTATAATAATCATAAGAGACATAAGAATCCAAATAATCTTAATCATAATGTTAATAATTATAGTAATCATAATAATCATAGTAATCATGATATCTTTCAAAACAATCATAATAATAATCATAATAAACATAATATTTACCATAATAATAATAATAATCGTAATAAATATAAAAAAAATCATCGTAATAATCATAATAAACATATTATTTACCATAATAATAATAATAATCGTAATAAATATAAAAAAACCATAATAATCTTAATAATAGTTTTAATAAAAATGAGACTGTCAGTTTTGGAAATATTCATACTAATCGAGGGAATGTTGTGATTGTGCCTCTCGAACCAATGTGACTACCTTATTTGGAAACAATACGATCAGTCGAGGGAATGTTTTTCACGTACCTCTCGAACCACTGCTTCTTTCGGATATGCAAATATTTGAACTAGTGGCAGGGAATGTTGTGCGAGTGCTTCTGGAACCAATGCGATTGTCGGACTCGGAACTTTCTGACTAGTCGAAGGAAATTTGTCCGAATGCTCTCAAATTATTTGGATTAACGGACTTGGAAACAATTCGCTTAATCGACGGAAAGTTATGCGAAATCCACTCGAAACTATACGATGGAACTTGTAATTTTCCGTCTAGTCGAGGGAAAGTTATACGACTGTCTCCTAAAACAATGCGTCTATCGGACCTAGGTATATTCCAACTAGTCGAGGGTATGTTATGAGTGTACCTCTCGCAACATAGTGACTGTCGGACTTGCAAATATTCCGACTAGTCAAGAGAAATCAATGCAAGCATCTTGTGAACCATTGCGAATGTCTGACGTTGAAATATCCTGACTAGTCGAGCGAAAGTTGTGCGTGTTACCTTTGAACCAATGCGACTGTCGGTCCTATTAACATTCCGACTATTCGTGTGAAGATTATGAGAGTGCACCTCCAGCCAATGTGATTGTCGGACTTAACATTAGTCCGTCATGTTGAAGTAAGTTTGTGTGTGACTAATGAACCAATGTGATTCTCGGGCTTGGAAATATTACAACTTGTCGAGGAAAAGTTATGCGAATACCTCCTGAACCAATGCGTCTGTAACTTGGAAATATTCCGCCACTTCAAGGGAAATTTATGCGAGTTCCTCAAGGAACAATGCGACTGTCGGTCCTAGAAGTATTCCGTCTAGTAGTAGGAAAGTTATGCGAGTGCCACTCGTATCAAAACGGATATATGCCTTGGAAATAATCATACTATTCAAGGGAAAGTCATACGAGTAACTTGAGAACCAATGCTACCGTCTGACGTTGAAAAATTGTAACTGGTCGAGGGATAGTTATGCTAGGAACTAATGCGACTGACCGCATTGGAAATTTTCCAACTTGACGAGGGAAAGTTATGCAAGTAACTTGTATATCAATGCGATTGACGGACTAGGAAATATTCCGACTAGTTGTGGGAAAGGTATTAGAAAGACTAGTAAACCAATACGACTACAAGTTTTGTAAATATTCCAAATAAGCGAGAAGAAGTTGTGAAAATGTCACCCGAACTAATGCGACATTGGGACTTCGAAATATACCGACTAGTCGAGGGAAATTTATGCGAGTGACTTGTGAGCCAATGCGACTTTGGGACTTGGAAATATTACGACTAGTCGAGGGAAAGTTATTGGAGCGACTTGTGAAATAATGCTACTGTCGGACTTCGAAATATTGTAAATAGACGAGAAAAATTTGTGCGGGTGTCAATCGAATCAGTGCGACTGTCGGATTTAGAAACACTCCGACTAATCATAGACTAGTTATGCGAACGTCTAATGAATTAATTCGACAGTCGGCCTAGGAAAAAATGAGACAGAGCTCGGGAATATTCTGCTGGTGCCTCTCGAACAAATTTAAACGTTGATCCTAGAAATATTCCGACTCTTCGTGGGAAAGTTATTAGGATGCCCCTTGAACGAATGCGACAGTTGCACTTGGAATTCTTCCGACTAGATAATGAAATGTTATACCTGTGCCAAACGAAACAATACGACCGTCGAACGTAGAAATATTCCGACTAGACGAACGAAAATTATGTGTGTGCCTCTCGAATCAATGCGACTGTCGGACTTGGTAAAATACCGAATAGTCAAGGGAATGTTATGCCATTGATTTGGCAACAAATGTGATTGTTGGACTTGCAAATATTTGTCTATTCGAAGGTAAGTTATGCGAGTACCTCACGAATCAATGCGATTGTCTGAAATGGAAATATTCCAACTCGTGGTGAGAATGTTGTGCGAGTGCCTCTCGAAGCAGTATGACCGTTAGACTTGGAAATATTCTGACTAGTTCAGGGAATGTTATGCAAGTGAATTGTGATACAATGCGACTGTCGAACATGGAAATATTCCGCCTGGTCGGGGGAAATTTATGCGGGTGATTCTAGAACTAATGCTACGGTCGTTCTTGGAAATATCCCAACTAGACGAGGGAACGTTATGCGAGTGTCTTGTAAACTAATGAGACTGTCGCGCTAGGAGGTATTTCAACTAGTCGAGGGAACGTCATGCGGTTTCCTCTCGAATCAATTCGGCTGTTAGAGTTGGTAATATTCTGACTTGTCGATGAAAGTTATGCGTGTGCCCTCGGACCAGTTCGGCTGTTTAACTTGGTAATATTTCGACTAATCGGGGAAAGTTATGCAAGTGACTATGAAACCCTTCCGCCTGCCAAGGATGGAAATATTCCGACTAGTTGGCGAAAGTTATTTGAGTGCCTCTTGAACAAATGCGGCTGTTGGCCTTGGATCAATTTCGACGAGTTAGGGTAAGTTTTGCGAGTTTCTTTGAAATCATTGCTTCGGTCGAACTTGGAACTATAGCGATCAGTTGCTGAAAGGAATGCCAGTGACTCTCGAATCAATGCGACTGACGGATTTGAGAATTCCTACTAGCCAAAGGAAAGTTATGCGGGTGCCACCCTGATCAATGCATCTTTAGTACTTGGAATTATTAAGATAAGTCAAGGGAAAGTTATGCGAGTGTCTTTTAAACCAATCCGTCCGAGGTGGTTGTAAATATTCCAACAGGTTGAGCGAAACTTATGAGAGTGACTTATAAACCAAAGCGTTTGTAGGAATGGAAAATATTCCGCCTTGGCGAGGGAAATTTTTGCAAGTGACTATAGAACCAATGCAACTTTCGTACTTGGAAATATCCCGAATAGACGAAGGAAAAATTCGCAAGTGCTTCTCGAACCAATGCGTCTGTTGGACTTGGAACTGATCTGAATTGTCGGAGAAAGTTATGCGAGTTCTCTAACAAATACGGTTGTCGGCCTTAGATATATTCCGGCTAGTCGAGGGAAAGTAATGCGAGTGACAAATAAGCCAGTACGACTATCGGGAATGGAAATTTTCCCATTTCTCGGCGATAGATATGCGAATGCTACTCCAACCAAAACGACTGGCGGACTTGGAACCATTTCGTCTAGGAAAGGGAATGTTATGCGAGTGTCTTGTGAACAAATGCCGCTGTCGGACATGAACATATTCCCACTTTTACAGGGAAAGATATGCAAATGTCTCTTCAAACAATGCAGCTAAAGCACTTCGAAATATATCGTCCAATCGGAGAAATTTATGCAAATGTCTATAACAAATGCAACTGTCGGTCTTGGATATATTACGAATATTCGAGTAAAAGAACTATTGCGATGTTCGGACATGGAAATATTCCGAATACTCATGCTAAAGACATGCTAGTGACTCTAGAACCAATACGACGGACGGACTTGGAAATATCCCAAATATTCGAGGGAAATATATGCGGGTACCACTCAAACCAATGCTGATGTCTGACTTGGAAATATTACTACTAGTCGAGAGAAAGATATGCGAGTGATTCTAGAACCAATGCGACGGCTGAACTTGTTACTATCCTGACTAGTCGAGGGAGAAATATGCGAGTGTCTTGTGAACCAGTGCGACCGCCGGGTTTGGAAATATTCCGACAAGTCGACGGAAAGTTAAGGTTTTATTTCTCGAATCATTGCGGCAGTTGACTTGTAAGTATTCCGAATTGTCGAGAGAAAATTATGCGAGCCTCTCTCGAAACAATGCAACTATCGGACAAGGAAATATTCCGACTTGTTGAGGGAGAGTTATGCGAGTGTTTTGTGATACATTGAGGCTGTATGAATTTGAAATATCCCGACTAGTCGAGGGAGAGTTATGCGAGTAATGTGTGAACCATTAGTGAGGCTGTCGGTCTTGGAAATATACCGACTAGTAGTGGAAACTTATGCGAGTACATCTCGGACAAATGGGACGTTCGAATTAGGATATATCACGATTTGTTGTAGGAAATTTACGCGAGTGATTATCGAACCAAAGCGTCTGTCTGACTTGGAAATATTCCGACCAGACCAGCACAAGTCATTCGAATGACACGTGATCCAAAGTGACTGTTGGTATAGGGAATATTCCCAGGGTTCGGGGGAATGTTATAGAGTGCCTCTCGCACCAATGCGGATGTCGATCGTGGAATAATTCCGACAAGTGGAGGGAAAGTTATGCGTGTATCAAGTGAAACAATGCGACTGTCGGACTGGGAAATATCACGACGAGTCAAGGGAAACTTATGCGACTGCCACTCGACCAAAGTGACTGTCCAACTTGGAATCATTCCGACTAGTAAAGGGATAGCTAATAGAGCAACTTGTGTATCAAAGCAACTGTCGGAATTGGAAATATCCTGATTTGTCGAGGGAAAGTTATGCGTGTGTCTTGTAATACAATGCGACTGTCGGGATGGAAATACACCGACGTGTCGAAGGAAATTTAAATGAGTGCGTCTCGAAGTATTGTGGCTGTTGGACTTTCACGAATAGTAGAAAAAGCTCATGCTAGTGTCTTGTGAAATAATGCGCCTGTCAGACTTGGAAATTTTCCGACTAATAGGAAAAAAATTATTCGCGTTCCTTCAGGACCAATCCAGGTTTCGTACTAAGAAATAATCAGACTAGTCGACTATC
Source organism: Vespa mandarinia (assembly GCF_050613455.1). Classification (NCBI taxonomy): domain Eukaryota; kingdom Metazoa; phylum Arthropoda; class Insecta; order Hymenoptera; family Vespidae; genus Vespa; species Vespa mandarinia. The sequence goes on along the minus strand of NW_028197183.1, from coordinate 50,513 downwards.
CGACTAGTAAATCTATAACAAATGCGGGTGTCGGTCTTGGAATTATTCCGACGAGTTGAGAGTAAGTTATGCGAATTACTCTGGTTCCAATGCGACCGTCAGATTTGGTAATATACCGATTACACGTGGGAAAGTTATGGGAGTGCCTTTCCAACCAATGCGGCTTAAGGTCTTGGATATATTCCGACTAGTCGAGAAAAACTTAGACGGGTAACATGTGCGCTAATCCGACTCTCAGGTTTGGAAATTTTATGGCAAATGAGGAAATATTATGCGAGAGTAATTTATGCACGTTATAGTGTAACCAATGCGACGGACGGACTTGGAAATATCCTGATTAGTCGAAAGAAAGTTATATTAGTGATCCTCGAATCATTGTAGCTGCCGGGCTTGGAAATATTCAAGGGAAATAGTCAAGGGACAATTATGATAATGCATTGTGACCAAAGCGACCGTCGGAATTGGAAACAATCCGTCTTTTAGAGGGAGAGTTATGCTAGTGCTTCTAGAACCAATGCGGATGTTCGACTTGGGACTATTCCGCCATGTCAAAGGAAAATTATGCAAGATATTCTGGAAACAATACTACGGTTGGTCTTCGAAATATCCCAAATATTTGAGGGAAATATATGCGATTACCTCTCGAATCAACGCAGCCGTCGGACTTGGAAATATTACAACTGGGCGAAGGAAAGATGTGAGAGTACATTATAGAATTAATGAGTTGGATGGACTTGGAAATAGGTCCACATGTCGGGGAAATTTATGACAGTGCCTCTTGAACCAATTCGGATGTCGGACTAGAAAGTATTCCGACTAGTCGAAGGAACTTTATGCAAGAGCCACTCGAACTAAAATGAATGTTGTACTTGGAATCACTCAGACTAGTCGAGGAAACATTATTCGAGTGACATGTGAAATATAGCTGCTATCAAAATTGAGAATTTTGGCAGAGGTCGTGGCAAAGTTATCGAGTGTCTCTCGCAACAATGCGAGCGTTAGACTTGGAATCATTCCGACATATCGAGTGAAAGTTTTGCCTGAAACTTGTGAACCAAAGCGACTGTCGAGCTAAGAAATATTCCAGCGAGTCAAAGGAAACTTATGCGACTGCCACTCGAACGGAAGCAACTAGTGAACCTGGAGCCATTCCGTCTAGTAGGCGAAAGTTATGCGAGTGACTCTCGAACATATGCGACTGATTGAGTTCGTAATTTTCCGACTAGTAGAGAGAAACTTATGTGAGTGATTATAGAACTAATGCGACCGTTGAACTTGTAACTATTTCCTCTAGTCGGGTAAAGTTATGCGAGTGCCATCCTAATAAATGCGGCTGTTAGTAATGGAAAAAATATGATTATTCGGGGAAAATTATGCGATGGCTTCTCGAACAAATCCAACTGTCGGTCTCGAAAACATACCGACTAATTCAATGGAAAGTTATGCGAGAACCTCTCAAACCAATGTGCCTGTCGGACTAGGAAATACTCTGACGAGTCAAGGGTAATTATGAGAGTGACTAGTGAACCAAAGCGACTGTCGGAATTAGAGATTTTCTCAATTATAGAGTGAAAGTGATGTGAGTGACTCTAGAAATTTTGCGACGATCGGACATGGAAATATTCCGTTTAGTCGAGGGAAAGTTATGCGAATGTCTTTTATACCAATCCGACTGTCGGGCTTGGATAAATTCCGACTAGTCGAAGGAAAGTTATGCAAGTTATTCTGGAAACTATGCAATGGTCGTACTAGGATGTATCCCGATAAATTGAGGGAATGTTATGCAACTACCTCCCGAACCAATGCAGCAGTCGAGCTTGCAAATATTACAACTAGACGAAGTTAACTTATGTGAGTCATTCTAGAACTAATAAGACGGCCGGAATTGTAAATGTGCCCTAAAATCGTGTAAAGGAATGACAATGCCACACGAACAAATGCGGCTGTCAGACTTGGTAATATTCCGTTTAGTCGAGGGAAAGTTATGCGAATGTCTTTTATACCAATCCGACTGTCGGGCTTAGATAAATTCCGACTAGTCGAAGGAAAGTTATGCAAGTTATTCTGGAAACTGTGCAATGGTCGTACTAGGATGTATCCCGATAAATTGAGGGAAAGTTATGCAACTACCTCCCGAACCAATGCAGCAGTCGAGCTTGCAAATATTACAACTAGACGAAGTTAACTTATGTGAGTCATTCTAGAACTAATAAGACGGCCGGAATTGTAAATATGCCCTAAAATCGCGTAAAGGAATGACAATTCCACACGAACAAATGCGGCTGTCAGACTTGGTAATATTCCGTCTATTCGAGGGAACTTTATGCGAGTGCCACTAATACATAAGCGAATGTCGTAGTTGAAAATATTCCGACTAGACAACGAAACGCTATTAGTGTTAATTTTGAACTATAGCGACTGCCGGTGTTGGGAATACTTCCATTGGTGGATGGAATGTTTTGTGGGTCCCTCACAAACCATAGCGGATGTCGGAATTGGAGTTATTCCGACTAGCCGAGGGAAAGATATGCAAGTGATTCTAGTACAAATGCGACTGTCGGACTTAGTAATATTCCCACTAGTCGGGGAGACATATTCCAGTGCCTCTCGAAATAATCAGGTTGTCGGACTAGGAAATATTCCGATTAGTTGTGGTACTTAATGCGTGTACCACTCGAACCAAAGAGAATATTGGAATTGGAATCATTCTGGCTAGACGAGAAAACATTATTCAAGTAACTTGTGAAGCAAAGCGAACGTCGGAATTGGGTATATTCCCAGTAGTCGAGAGAATGTTATGCGAGTGCCTGTCGGACCAATGCGGATGTCGTACTTAAAAATATTCTGAATAGTTATGCGAGGGAATGTTATGCGAATGCCTTTCGATCGATGCTTGAAAATATTCCGACTAGTCGAAGGGAAAGTTATGCGAGAGCATTTCGAACAAATACAGCTGTCGGTTTTGAAAACATTCTGATCAGTCGAGGGAAAGTTTTGCAAAAGCTTCTCTGACGAATGCGTCTGTCGGACTTGGAAATAATCCGACAAGTGCAGTGAAACTTTTGCGATTGCCACTCAAACAAAAGTGACTAGCAGACAAGGAATCATTCCGAGTTTTCAATGGAATGTCATGCGAGTGTCTTGTGAACCTATGTGATTTCCCAGCTTCGAAATATCTAGACGAGTCAATGGAAAGTTTTGAGAGTGACTTGTGAAATAAAGCGCCTGGTGGACTTGGAAATATCACGTCAAGTCGAGAGAAAATTATACGAGAACCTCTCGAAACAGTGCGTCTGTCGGCCTTGGAACAATTTCGACTATTTGAGGGTGAGACATGCGAGTTACTATTGGACTAATGCAACGGACGGATTTGGGAATGTCCCGATTATTCACAAGAAATTTATGCGAGTGCCTTTCGAAACATTGCGGCTGCCGGACTTAGATATATACTAACTACTTTAGGGAAACTTATACTAGGGATTATAAAATTAATGGGACGGTTGGTAATGTAAGTATTTCCACTAATCAGGGAATGTTATGTGAGTGCCTGTCGAACAAATTCATCTGTCGATCTAGAATATTTTCCGACTAATCGGTGAACTCTATGCTAGCGCCACTCGATTCGAAGCGAATGTCGGACTTGGAACTATCCGACTGGACGTGGAAATGTTATTCAAGTGACTTGTGAGCCAAAGCGGCTGTATGTATAGAAATTATTCCCATTGGTCGAGGAAGAGTTATGCGCGTCCTACTTGATCCAATGCGTGCTTGGAAATATTCCAAGTCAAATGAAACTTATGCGATTGCCACTCGAACTTAAGCGACTGGCATACTTGGAACCATTCCGACTAGTCAGAGCAAATTTATGAGAGTGACTTATAAACCAAAGCGACTGTAAGGCTTGGAAATATTCCGGCTAGTTATATTTCGAGGGAAAGTTATGAGAGTGATTCTCGAACCAAAGCGGATGTCAGACTTGAAAATATTCCGACTAGTCGAAGGAAAGATATGCGAATCATTCTGGATTTAATGCGACGGTCATACATGGAAATATCCCGACTATTCGAGGGAGAGTTACGAGAGTGACTTGGGGACCAATGCTGCTCTCGGGCTTGGAAAAACTCCAAATAGTCGAGAGAAGGTTATAGAGTGTCTCTTGAACCGGTGCATCAGTCGGAATATGGAAATATTTCAACAAGTAGAAGTAAAGTAAGCGATTGCCAATCGTACCAAGGCGAATTTCGGCCTAGGAAAAATTCCGACTAATCACGGGAAAGTTATGCAAGTGGTTGTCAAACCAATGCAGCTGTTGGACTTGGAAATATTACGACTAGACGATGGAAAGTTTCGAAAGTGCTTCTAGCAAAAATTTACCCGTCAAATTTGGAAATATTCTCACTAGCCAACGAAAATTATGCCTGTGCCTCTCGAACAAAAAGGCTTACGTGCTAGGATATTCGCCGACTAGTCGAGGGAAATTTATTCTAGTGACTTTAGAACCAATTCAACTGTCGGACATGGAAATAGTCCACAATGCGACAGTAGGGTTAGGAAAGGTTTCGACAAGTCGAAGGAAATTTATGAGGATGCGTCTCGAACCAATGCTCCAGTTGCACTTGGAAATATCCCGTCTAGCCGATGGAATGTTACGCTAGTAACATGTGAACCATTGCTACTATCGGGCTTGGAAAAAATCCGGCAAGTCGAAGGAAATTTACGCGAGTTGTATTGGAACAAATGCGACGGTCGGACTTGGAAGTATCATGATTAGTCGAGAAAAAGAAATCCGAGAAATCCTCGAACTATTGCAACTGTTGGGCTTGGAAATAGTACGACTAGTCGTGGGAAAGTTAAGCGAGTGGCCCTCGAACCGATATGTCTTTCAGGGTGGAAATATTCTGACTCGTCTAGGGAACGTTATGCGGATGCCTCTCGAACCCATTCAACTATTGGACATGGACATATTCCATCAATTCGGGGAAAGTTATGCGAATGCCTATCGAACAAGTGCAGCTAACGAACCTGAAAAAATTCCGACTAATTCAAGTGAAAGTTATGTCAGAGTCTCTCGAATCAATCTGTCTGTCGGACTTTGAAATAATCAAGTATAGGTAAGTTATGCGAGTGAATTACGAACAAATGCGTTTGTCGGGGTTGGAAATATTTCGACATCTCGGGAAAAATTATTCGAGTGCCTCTCGGACCCATGCGGTAGTCTGACTAAGAAATATTTCGACTAGTCTTGGGAAAGTTATGCGAATACATATATTATCAAGGTGACCGTCGGGCAAAGAAATATTCCTACTAGTTGAGGAAAATTTACATGGGGAATTTGTGAAACAATGCAAATATCGGGCCTGGAAATATTACGATTAGTCGAGGGAATTTTATGTGAGTGTTTCTAGAATTAGTGCGACGGTCGGACTTAGAAATATTTCCACTATTCGGGGAAAGTTATGCGAGTGCCTTCCTAAAAAATGGGGCTGCCTAAGTAGGAAACATTTCGACTAATCGGGGAAAGTTATCCAAGTGTCTCTCAAGCAGATGCAATTACAGGAATTGGAAATATAAGGATTAGTCGCGGTAAAGATGTGCGAGTTATTTTGGAACCAATATGATGGTCGGTCTTGGTACTATTCCGATTAGTCGTTGGGAATTCATCTAAACTTTCTCAAAACAATGCTCCTTTCGGACTTAAGAATGTTACTACTATACGATGGAAAGTTATGCAGGTGCCTCCCGAACCAATTCGACTGTAGGACTTGGAAATATTTCGACTTCTCTATGGAAAATAATGCGTAAACCTGTGGGTAGGGGGGAGTAGAATACTCCCACGGTACAATCTGTTTGTCTTAGGAGGCGAATAAAAGGAACTGTGTGAATGCTGTGTGTATGAGCTTGTACGGCTATATTATTCTATGATCTCCTGTGATATCGTTTTCGATTCTTTCTTTCTCTCTAGATTCCTAACGTTCCTTTCCCATCTTTTGGGAAGCATGCATCGCACTAATACTACTTCATAATCATGGACAGTACAGTTATATGTATAAGCTGGCGTGGGAGGTACACCCACGCCACGATGGTGTCAGGTGGAGGTAGGGCATGCCAAAGTCAACCAGCAACTACCAGGAGCTCTAAGTAGGCAACCTGGCCTCAACTCTAGATACTGCATCAGGACGGACACCACAGGTAGACGACCTGGCCTGTGGTATATCTAATGCGCGAGGAATGTTGGGATGGGAAGAATGTCACTTTGAATAGTGACAAAGTGCTGCCAGTGACGTGGAGAGTATGCAGCGCTTCGATTTGAAGTTACAAATCTTGGAACGCTCTTACGTGCGAGGACACATATCTACTCTTCAGAGGAAGAGAAGTTATTGGTATACATGGCCCAGTGGAACAAGGAAGTACAAGCAAAGATCCCTTGTCTCAGGTGGATTCATGCAGGCTACTGGAACTGGACATTAAGCATGCCCTTGTAGCCGACAATAAGAGGAGAAAATCTTCCAACATTAAGCGCTCTGTTTCAGGAAAGATGAAACTCTCATATAATGATGTGCAAAAATAATGAAAACATTAATGGAAAGGTTTCAAATTGGTGTAGGTAGTTCATCCAAGGATGCCATGGCGCAGTTGAAGGAAGAACTCAGCGTCTTGGAACTGCGCAATAGTGAGTTGACGAATGAACTTGCCGGTCTCAAAGTGATAGGAGGAAATTATCGGTAAACCCCTTGGCTGAGAGGGGAAAACCATGACTCCGGAAATGCAGCAGGCAATCGAGTCGGTGGGGTTGCTGAAGGAGGCTTTCTGCAGTATCCAGCAGCAACGGCAGCAACAGCAACAGCAGCAGCAGCAGCATACATCGAATAGAGTAGCGTCTCGTGCTGATGGACAACGCATAGGCCCCATATTTCGCGGTGAGACAACCCGACCTTCTGCGAAACCGGTAAGAGTGAGTAATTGTTTTGGAGAATTGCGTTTAGGTGATTAGCCGGAAAGGGAGACGAGTCCGGAGGTGGGAAGTGGAAGAGCCCCCAGTGGGTTCAACAAAAGAGGGAGACAACGACCCACAGCTTTTGTGGGAACAGGCGGCGCCCAGGAAAAGGGGCTAGAGGAAGAGTGTTGCGCAGTGAAGAAAGAAGAAGAGGCAAAGGGAAAGGGAAGTCGCTGCACTTATCCAATTCTGTGACGTGGAGACGACGTATAGAGACGCACTCTTCCGGGCTAGGGAGAAAATAAACATTAAAGACATAGGGACATGGGCAGCATGTCATGCAGGAGGGGACTCACGGTTGCCTTTAAAATTCTGGTACCAGGGGAAAGGGGCAAATGAGAAGGCCGACCGGATGGCGGCGATCTTTAGCAATGCCGTCACGGGAGCAACAGCTATAGCCCTCTAGGTGATAGCACCATGAGGTTGATCTGACGGGATGCGACTGCAGACGTGACCGTCATCAGGAATGTGCGGATGAAGGTGCATTCCGATACGGACCCCAACCTCAATAATGTAGGGGATGTAAAAATTGGTAGGGGTAAACATGGCGAGGCCACTGTTTCGGCTCCAGTTCCCACAATCCGGGCGGCCCTGGAGGGAGGAAGGATAAACGTGGGTCGTACATAGGTGAGGTTGCACGGACTCAGGCAGCGGCCTCTCAGATGGCAGAAGTGCCTGGCGCGAGGACATGTTGCTGTAATGTGCCCGTCCAAAGAGCCAAGGACAGACCTATGCTACATTTGTGGGAACACGGTTCACCTGGCAAAGAAATGCACAGAAAAACCAGACAGGTATGTGCAGACGCGTGCCGAAATCCGACCAAACGTGCCGGTTCTTAGGAGTGTCCGATTGTGCTTCCTAGACAATGGATAGACAAGCTTTTCGGGAGGACAACAAATGTTTGCCCTGAGACAATTCGGGAAGACCTGCATTAGATCGCGGAAAAAACGCCCGCGAAGACAGTGAGAGTGATCGAGAAGATGAGAGTGAATGATGACATGGAGGTGGAACAAGGTGAATTGTTTACCTGAATAGGTGTAAAAGCAGTAGAGGTGCATAGACAATGTCCTCTGCTATTCTACAGTTAAACATAAATCTTGCACGTTGTGCGCTGGACATGCTGGCACAGCGCATAAGCGAGAACAGAGTGAAAATTGCGGTCATTGCGGAGCGACGTTGGGTTCCACCTGGGGATGAGAGGTGGTTTTTATCCCTAGGAGTGAATCACTCTCCGAGGTGCTAGTGGTTGATAGTAAAAGACCCTGTAGTGTGGTGCGTCGGGGTCTATTTTACGGTGCCATTAAAGGGGGGAACTCGCTGGTAATTTCGGTCGTCTTCCCTCTCAGCGAGAACAATAACATGTTTTGTAGGGTTTTTGATGAGCTCGAAGAGCTCTTAGGAATATTCCCCGCTCTCCCAGCGATGGAAGTGGGCGACATTAATACCCGGTTCTGCAAATAGGACACGGAAGGCAGGAGTAACCATTGGGGTAAGTTGCTCTACGTCTGAGCGAACAGAATAAACCTGGGAGTGCTGAACCGGAATGGCTGTTCCACGTGTGTTCGACCACAAGGGTCAAGCGTTATAGATCTATCGTGGGGCACGCTGGCAGCTGACGACCGCCTCTTGGACTGTTAGGTGGATGGGGCTGAGTCCCTGTCGCGCCGTCCATATATTAGATTTAGCTATAGCCACGATGCTACAGAGATTTGAATTTCTCGCCCACAACATAAAATATCCCTCGATGGAAAGTTAACTCCCTTGACTAGGACTATTTGGTTACTGCCCTCATTTCAGGGGAGTAGACGGGTGAAACTATGAGCGGGTAGAATACGTTTAGTGCGGACTTCCCAGACAAACTTATGAAGTGGGCACAGTCAACACTGAAACAAGCGTACGACATGGCCATGTCCTGGGTAAGGGTACAAACATGTGGTAGTAAGTGTACTAACTTGTGGTCGGATGAATAAACGCACCTTAGGGCCGTTGCAAGGACCACAGGAAGGAAACATTCCAGAGCCTGGAAAAAAGAGAATATGGATGAAATAGTGTGGTGCCTGAACTCCCGAAGGATCGAAATGAGGGCACTGACTGGGGCCATTAAAGAAGCCAAGAAGAACACCTGGAGGGACCTGCTGGACTCTAATGATCCAAAGGGTAGAACATACAAATTCGTTATGCGGAAACATATACCTCATGCCCCACCAGTAACTGAAATCATGGAGGATGAGGAAATAATCTGAAGAGGAAATAACTGAAGAATATAATCTCTGGCCTATTCCCAGGACAACCGGGAACTGATGAGCCGCAGGAACCTGCACTCTCAGAGGTGACTATCTCTGCGGAGAAGGTCTTGGCTGTTGCCGGGAAAGGAAAAGGAAGGAAGGCTCCTGGACTGGATGAGAAAACAGGTGTGGATGTGCGTGCTGCGTCGACACACTATTGGAAAATGTTGGCGCAATGCTTCTCCGCATGCTTGTGGACTGGAAAGTTCCTGACAGCGTGGAAGATAGCGAGGTTTGTCCTGATCAAAAAGAAAAGGGATGCACACCCAGACTCACCAGGATCATATAGACCCGTACGCGTGATTGGCGAACTGGGGAAACTATTCGAGCGTATAGTTGTTGGCCGTATCAACAGCTACTTAGAGGAGATTCTGACCCTGGCGCCATCACAGTATGAATTTAGGACCGGCATATCCACCGTAGATGCCATCCTCCATTCTAATAAATTTGTGTAGGCATCGCCGTGGGACGGGAAGGTGGTTATCCTGTTGAGTCTGGATACCTCTAACGCTTTCAATTCCTCACCGTAAGCCGTTATCGTTAAGGCGTTGGAGCGGAAATATTTTCCTCGCTACCTGGTGAGCGTCATCAGGCGTTATTTAGCAAATCGCGCCATGACATATACAGAGAGACATGGACGCGCCGTAGATAGACAGGTGCATTTTGGGGACAGATAAGGATCCGTTTTGAGTCCTACCTTGTGGAACATTGCCTTTGACAGTGTCCTCCGAACCCCGATGCCAGATGGCTTCCGTGTTGTCTGCTATGCGGATGACACGACCCTCCTGTCATCGGGATGAGACCTGTCTCAGGCTGTCATGAGCGCTGAGCGGGACTTGAACATTTTGGTGGAGGAGATAAGGGGATTGGGTCTTAAAGTGGCGCTGCAAAGGACGGAGGCCATGGTCCTCCCTGCCTCTGCCTTCTGCAGACGCAAGAATATCCCACCCTCTAAGATTTGCCATAGAAGGCTTTGCGTAGATATTAGAACCAGCGTTACATACTTGGGCATAGTAATGTCGTTCAGGCCCCATTTGAGGCCCTAATCCCTAAAGCGGAGGATATCCTCCGGTCACTTAGGAGGCTTCTTATGAACCTCCACGGATCAACATTGTCATCATTGTCATCATTATCATCATTATCATCATTATGATCATTATCATCATTATCATCATTATGATCATTATCATCATTATCATCATTATCATCATTATCATCATTATCATCATTATCATCATTATCATCATTATCATCATTATCATCATTATCATCATTATCATCATTATCATCATTATCATCATTATGATCATTATCATCATTATCATCATTATCATCATTATCATCATTATCATCATTATCATCATTATCATCATTATCATCATTATCATCATTATCATCATTATCATCATTATCATCATTATCATCATTATCATCATTATCATCATTATCATCATTATCATCATTATCATCATTATGATCATTATCATCATTATCATCATTATCATCATTATCATCATTATCATCATTATCATCATTATCATCATTATCATCATTATCATCATTATCATCATTATCATCATTATCATCATTATGATCATTATCATCATTATCATCATTATCATCATTATCATCATTATCATCATTATCATCATTATCATCATTATCATCATTATCATCATTATCATCATTATCATCATTATCATCATTATCATCATTATCATCATTATCATCATTATCATCATTATCATCATTATCATCATTATCATCATTATCATCATTATGATCATTATCATCATTATCATCATTATCATCATTATCATCATTATCATCATTATCATCATTATCATCATTATCATCATTATCATCATTATCATCATTATGATCATTATCATCATTATCATCATTATCATCATTATCATCATTATCATCATTATCATCATTATCATCATTATCATCATTATCATCATTATGATGATTATCATCATTATCATCATTATCATCATTATCATCATTATCATCATTATCATCATTATCATCATTATCATCATTATCATCATTATCATCATTATGATCATTATCATCATTATCATCATTATCATCATTATCATCATTATCATCATTATCATCATTATCATCATTATCATCATTATCATCATTATCATCATTATCATCATTATCATCATTATCATCATTATCATCATTATCATCATTATCATCATTATCATCATTATCATCATTATCATCATTATCATCATTATCATCATTATCATCATTATCATCATTATCATCATTATCATCATTATGATCATTATCATCATTATCATCATTATCATCATTATCATCATTATCATCATTATCATCATTATCATCATTATCATCATTATCATCATTATCATCATTATCATCATTATCATCATTATCATCATTATCATCATTATCATCATTATCATCATTATCATCATTATCATCATTATCATCATTATCATCATTATCATCATTATCATCATTATGATCATTATCATCATTATCATCATTATCATCATTATCATCATTATCATCATTATCATCATTATCATCATTATCATCATTATCATCATTATCATCATTATGATGATTATCATCATCATTTTCATCATTATCATCATTATCATCATTATCATCATTATCATCATTATCATCATTATCATCATTATCATCATTATCATCATTATCATCATTATCATCATTATCATCATTATCATCATTATCATCATTATGATCATTATCATCATTATCATCATTATCATCATTATCATCATTATCATCATTATCATCATTATCATCATTATCATCATTATCATCATTATCATCATTATCATCATTATCATCATTATCATCATTATCATCATTATCATCATTATGATCATTATCATCATTATCATCATTATCATCATTATCATCATTATCATCATTATCATCATTATCATCATTATGATCATTATCATCATTATCATCATTATCATCATTATCATCATTATCATCATTATCATCATTATCATCATTATCATCATTATCATCATTATCATCATTATCATCATTATCATCATTATCATCATTATCATCATTATCATCATTATCATCATTATGATCATTATCATCATTATCATCATTATCATCATTATCATCATTATCATCATTATCATCATTATCATCATTATCATCATTATCATCATTATCATCATTATCATCATTATCATCATTATCATCATTATCATCATTATCATCATTATCATCATTATCATCATTATCATCATTATCATCATTATCATCATTATCATCATTATCATCATTATCATCATTATCATCATTATCATCATTATCATCATTATCATCATTATGATCATTATCATCATTATCATCATTATCATCATTATCATCATTATCATCATTATCATCATTATCATCATTATCATCATCATTATCATTATTATCATCATTATCATCATTATCATCATTATCATCATTATGATCATCATCATCATTATCATCATTATCATCATTATCATCATTATCATCATTATCATCATTATCATTATCATTATCATCATTATCATCATTATCATCATTATCATCATTATCATCATTATCATCATTATCATCATTATCATCATTATCATCATTATCATCATTATGATCATTATCATCATTATCATCATTATCATCATTATCATCATTATCATCATTATCATCATTATCATCATTATCATCATTATCATCATTATCATCATTATCATCATTATCATCATTATCATCATTATCATCATTATCATCATTATCATCATTATCATCATTATGATCATTATCATCATTATCATCATTATCATCATTATCATCATTATCATCATTATCATCATTATCATCATTATGATCATTATCATCATCATTATCATCATTATCATCATTATCATCATTATCATCATTATCATCATTATCATCATTATCATCATTATCATCATTATCATCATTATCATCATTATCATCATTATCATCATTATCATCATTATCATCATTATCATCATTATCATCATTATCATCATTATCATCATTATCATCATTATCATCATTATCATCATTATCATCATTATCATCATTATCATCATTATCATCATTATCATCATTATCATCATTATCATCATTATCATCATTATCATCATTATCATCATTATCATCATTATGATCATCATCATCATTGTCATCATTATCATCATTATCATCATTATCATCATTATCATCATTATCATCATTATCATCATTATCATCATTATCATCATTATCATCATTATCATCATTATCATCATTATCATCATTATCATCATTATCATCATTATCATCATTATCATCATTATCATCATTATCATCATTATGATCATTATCATCATTATCATCATTATCATCATTATCATCATTATCATCATTATCATCATTATCATCATTATCATCATTATCATCATTATCATCATTATCATCATTATGATCATTATCATCATTATCATCATTATCATCATTATCATCATTATCATCATTATCATCATTATCATCATTATCATCATTATCATCATTATCATCATTATCATCATTATCATCATTATCATCATTATCATCATTATCATCATTATCATCATTATCATCATTATCATCATTATGATCATTATCATCATTATCATCATTATCATCATTATCATCATTATCATCATTATCATCATTATCATCATTATCATCATTATCATCATTATCATCATTATCATCATTATCATCATTATCATCATTATCATCATTATCATCATTATCATCATTATCATCATTATCATCATTATCATCATTATCATCATTATCATCATTATCATCATTATCATCATTATCATCATTATCATCATTATCATCATTATCATCATTATCATCATTATCATCATTATCATCATTATCATCATTATCATCATTATCATCATTATCATCATTATCATCATTATCATCATTATCATCATTATCATCATTATGATCATTATCATCATTATCATCATTATCATCATTATCATCATTATCATCATTATCATCATTATGATCATTATCATCATTATCATCATTATCATCATTATCATCATTATCATCATTATCATCATCATTATCATCATTATCATCATTATCATCATTATCATCATTATCATCATTATCATCATTATCATCATTATCATCATTATCATCATTATCATCATTATCATCATTATCATCATTATCATCATTATCATCATTATCATCATTATCATCATTATGATGATTATCATCATGATCATCAATGTCATCATTATCATCATTATCATCATTATCATCATTATCATCATTATCATCATTATCATCATTATCATCATTATCATCATTATCATCATTATCATCATTATCATCATTATCATCATTATCATCATTATCATCATTATCATCATTATCATCATTATCATCATTATCATCATTATCATCATTATCATCATTATCATCATTATCATCATTATCATCATTATCATCATTATCATCATTATCATCATCATTATCATCATTATCATCATTATCATCATTATCATCATTATCATCATTATCATCATTATCATCATTATCATCATTATCATCATTATCATCATTATCATCATTATCATCATTATCATCATTATCATCATTATCATCATTATCATCATTATCATCATTATCATCATTATCATCATTATGATCATTATCATCATTATCATCATTATCATCATTATCATCATTATCATCATTATCATCATTATCATCATTATCATCATTATCATCATTATCATCATTATCATCATTATCATCATTATCATCATTATCATCATTATCATCATTATCATCATTATGATGATTATCATCATGATCATCAATGTCATCATTATCATCATTATCATCATTATCATCATTATCATCATTATCATCATTATCATCATTATCATCATTATCATCATTATCATCATTATCATCATTATCATCATTATCATCATTATCATCATTGTCATCATTATCATCATTATCATCATTATCATCATTATCATCATTATCATCATTATCATCATTATCATCATTATCATCATTATCATCATTATCATCATTATCATCATTATCATCATTATCATCATTATCATCATTATCATCATTATCATCATTATGATCATTATCATCATTATCATCATTATCATCATTATCATCATTATCATCATTATCATCATTATCATCATTATCATCATTATCATCATTATCATCATTATCATCATTATCATCATTATTATCATCATTATCATCATTATGATCATTATCATCATTATCATCATTATCATCATTATCATCATTATCATCATTATCATCATTATCATCATTATCATCATTATCATCATTATCATCATTATCATCATTATCATCATTATCATCATTATCATCATTATCATCATTATCATCATTATCATCATTATCATCATTATCATCATTATCATCATTATCATCATTATCATCATTATCATCATTATCATCATTATCATCATTATCATCATTATCATCATTATGATCATTATCATCATTATCATCATTATCATCATTATCATCATTATCATCATTATCATCATTATCATCATTATCATCATTATCATCATTATCATCATTATCATCATTATCATCATTATCATCATTATCATCATTATCATCATTATCATCATTATCATCATTATGATCATTATCATCATTATCATCATTATCATCATTATCATCATTATCATCATTATCATCATTATCATCATTATCATCATTATCATCATTATCATCATTATCATCATTATCATCATTATCATCATTATCATCATTATCATCATTATCATCATTATCATCATTATCATCATTATCATCATTATCATCATTATCATCATTATCATCATTATCATCATTATCATCATTATCATCATTATCATCATTATCATCATTATCATCATTATCATCATTATCATCATTATCATCATTATCATCATTATCATCATTATCATCATTATCATCATTATCATCATTATCATCATTATCATCATTATGATCATTATCATCATTATCATCATTATCATCATTATCATCATTATCATCATTATCATCATTATCATCATTATCATCATTATCATCATTATCATCATTATCATCATTATCATCATTATCATCATTATCATCATTATCATCATTATCATCATTATGATCATTATCATCATTATCATCATTATCATCATTATCATCATTATCATCATTATCATCATTATCATCATTATCATCATTATCATCATTATCATCATTATGATGATTATCATCATTATCATCATTATCATCATTATCATCATTATCATCATTATCATCATTATCATCATTATCATCATTATCATCATTATCATCATTATCATCATTATCATCATTATCATCATTATCATCATTATCATCATTATCATCATTATCATCATTATCATCATTATCATCATTATCATCATTATCATCATTATCATCATTATCATCATTATCATCATTATCATCATTATCATCATTATGATCATCATCATCATTGTCATCATTATCATCATTATCATCATTATCATCATTATCATCATTATCATCATTATCATCATTATCATCATTATCATCATTATCATCATTATCATCATTATCATCATTATCATCATTATCATCATTATCATCATTATCATCATTATCATCATTATCATCATTATCATCATTATCATCATTATCATCATTATCATCATTATCATCATTATCATCATTATCATCATTATCATCATTATCATCATTATCATCATTATCATCATTATCATCATTATCATCATTATCATCATTATGATCATTATCATCATTATCATCATTATCATCATTATCATCATTATCATCATTATCATCATTATCATCATTATCATCATTATCATCATTATCATCATTATCATCATTATCATCATTATGATCATTATCATCATTATCATCATTATCATCATTATCATCATTATCATCATTATCATCATTATCATCATTATCATCATTATCATCATTATCATCATTATGATCATTATCATCATTATCATCATTATCATCATTATCATCATTATCATCATTATCATCATTATCATCATTATCATCATTATCATCATTATCATCATTATCATCATTATCATCATTATCATCATTATGATCATTATCATCATTATCATCATTATCATCATTATCATCATTATCATCATTATCATCATTATTATCATCATTATCATCATTATCATCATTATCATCATTATCATCATTATCATCATTATCATCATTATCATCATTATCATCATTATCATCATCATTATCATCATTATCATCATTATCATCATTATCATCATTATCATCATTATCATCATTATCATCATTATCATCATTATCATCATTATCATCATTATCATCATTATGATCATTATCATCATTATCATCATTATCATCATTATCATCATTATCATCATTATCATCATTATCATCATTATCATCATTATCATCATTATGATCATTATCATCATTATCATCATTATCATCATTATCATCATTATCATCATTATCATCATTATCATCATTATCATCATTATCATCATTATCATCATTATCATCATTATCATCATTATCATCATTATCATCATTATCATCATTATCATCATTATCATCATTATCATCATTATCATCATTATCATCATTATGATGATTATCATCATGATCATCATTATGATCATAATCATCATTATGATCATTATCATCATTATCATCATTATCATCATTATCATCATTATCATCATTATCATCATTATCATCATTATCATCATTATCATCATTATCATCATTATCATCATTATCATCATTATCATCATTATCATCATTATCATCATTATCATCATTATCATCATTATCATCATTATCATCATTATCATCATTATCATCATTATCATCATTATGATCATCATCATCATTGTCATCATTATCATCATTATCATCATTATCATCATTATCATCATTATCATCATTATCATCATTATCATCATTATCATCATTATCATCATTATCATCATTATCATCATTATCATCATTATCATCATTATCATCATTATCATCATTATCATCATTATCATCATTATCATCATTATGATCATTATCATCATTATCATCATCATTATCATTATTATCATCTTTATCATCATAATCATCATTATCATCATTATGATCATCATCATCATTATCATCATTATCATCATTATCATCATTATCATCATTATCATCATTATCATCATTATCATCATTATCATCATTATCATCATTATCATCATCATTATCATCATTATCATCATTATCATCATTATCATCATTAACATCATTATCATCATTATCATCATTATCATCATTATCATCATTATCATCATTATCATCATTATCATCATTATCATCATTATCATCATTATCATCATTATCATCATTATCATCATTATCATCATTATCATCATTATCATCATTATCATCATTATCATCATTATCATCATTATCATCATTATCATCATTATCATCATTATCATCATTATCATCATTATCATCATTATCATCATTATCATCATTATCATCATTATCATCATTATCATCATTATCATCATTATCATCATTATCATCATTATCATCATTATCATCATTATCATCATTATCATCATTATCATCATTATCATCATTATCATCATTATCATCATTATCATCATTATGATCATTATCATCATTATCATCATTATCATCATTATCATCATTATCATCATTATCATCATTATCATCATTATCATCATTATCATCATTATCATCATTATCATCATTATGATCATTATCATCATTATCATCATTATCATCATTATCATCATTATCATCATTATGATCATTATCATCATTATCATCATTATCATCATTATCATCATTATCATCATTATCATCATTATCATCATTATCATCATTATCATCATTATCATCATTATCATCATTATCATCATTATCATCATTATCATCATCATTATCATCATTATCATCATTATCATCATTATCATCATTATCATCATTATCATCATTATCATCATTATCATCATTATCATCATTATCATCATTATCATCATTATCATCATTATCATCATTATCATCATTATCATCATTATCATCATTATCATCATTATCATCATTATGATCATTATCATCATTATCATCATTATCATCATTATCATCATTATCATCATTATCATCATTATCATCATTATCATCATTATCATCATTATCATCATTATCATCATTATCATCATTAACATCATTATGATAATTATCATTATCATCATTATCATCATTATGATCATTATCATCATTATCATCATTATCATCATTATCATCATTATCATCATTATGATCATTATCATCATTATCATCATTATCATCATTATCATCATTATCATCATTATCATCATTATCATCATTATCATCATTATCATCATTATCATCATTATCATCATTATCATCATTATCATCATTATCATCATTATCATCATTATCATCATTATCATCATTATCATCATTATCATCATTATCATCATTATCATCATTATCATCATTATCATCATTATCATCATTATCATCATTATCATCATTATCATCATTATCATCATTATCATCATTATCATCATTGTCATCATTATCATCATTATCATCATTATCATCATTATCATCATTATCATCATTATCATCATTATCATCATTATCATCATTATGATCATTATCATCATTATCATCATTATCATCATTATCATCATTATCATCATTATCATCATTATCATCATTATCATCATTATCATCATTATCATCATTATCATCATTATCATCATTATCATCATTATCATCATTATCATCATTATCATCATTATCATCATTATCATCATTATCATCATTATCATCATTATCATCATTATCATCATTATCATCATTATCATCATTATCATCATTATCATCATTATCATCATTATCATCATTATCATCATTATCATCATTATCATCATTATCATCATTATCATCATTATCATCATTATCATCATTATCATCATAATCATCATTATGATCATTATCATCATTATCATCATTATCATCATAATCATCATTATCATCATTATCATCATTATCATCATTATCATCATTATCATCATTATCATCATTATGATCATTATCATCATTATCATCATTATGATCATCATCATCATTGTCATCATTATCATCATTATCATCATTGTCATCATTATCATCAGTATCATCATCATAATCATTATCATCATTATCATCATCATGATCATTATTATCATCTTTATCATCATGATCATCATTATGATCATAATCATCATTATGATCATTATCATCATTGTCATCATTATCATCATTATCATCATTATCATCATTATCATCATTATCATCATTATCATCATTATCATCATTATCATCATTATCATCATTATCATCATTATCATCATTATCATCATTATCATCATTATCATCATTATCATCATTATCATCATTATCATCATTATCATCATTATGATCATCATTATCATCATTATCATCATTATCATCATTATCATCATCATGATGATTATCATTAACATCATTATCATCATTATCATCATTATCATCATTATGATCATCATCATCATTATCATCATCATGATGATTATCATCATTATCATCATTATGATGATTATCATCATTATCATCATTATCATCATTATCATCATTATCATCATTATCATCATTATCATCATTATCATCATTATCATCATTATCATCATTATCATCATTATGATCATTATCATCATTATCATCATTATCATCATTATCATCATTATCATCATTATCATCATTATCATCATTATCATCATTATCATCATTATCATCATTATCATCATTATCATCATTATCATCATTATCATCATTATCATCATTATCATCATTATCATCATTATCATCATTATCATCATTATCATCATTATCATCATTATCATCATTATCATCATTATCATCATTATCATCATTATCATCATTATCATCATTATCATCATTATCATCATTATCATCATTATCATCATTATCATCATTATCATCATTATCATCATTATCATCATTATCATCATTATCATCATTATCATCATTATCATCATTATCATCATTATCATCATTATGATCATCATCATCATCATCATTATCATCATCATTATCATCATTATCATCATTATCATCATTATCATCATTATCATCATTATCATCATTATCATCATTATCATCATTATCATCATTATCATCATTATCATCATTATCATCATTATCATCATTATCATCATTATCATCATTATCATCATTATGATCATCATCATCATTGTCATCATTATCATCATTATCATCATTATCATCATTATCATCATTATCATCATTATCATCATTATCATCATTATCATCATTATCATCATTATCATCATTATCATCATTATCATCATTATCATCATTATCATCATTATCATCATTATGATCATTATCATCATTATCATCATTATCATCATTATCATCATTATCATCATTATCATCATTATCATCATTATCATCATTATCATCATTATCATCATTATCATCATTATCATCATTATCATCATTATCATCATTATCATCATTATCATCATTATCATCATCATCATCATTATCATCATCATGATGATTATCATAACCATCATTTTCATCACTATCATACTTATAATCATCATCATCATTATCATCATTATGATCATTATCATCATTATCATCATTATCATCATTATCATCATTATCATCATTATCATCATTTTGATCATTATCATCATTATCATCATTATCATCATTATCATCATTATCATCATTATCATCATTATCATCATTATGATGATTATCATCATCATCCTCATTATCATCATTATAATGATTATCATCATTATCATCATTATCATCATTATCATCATTATCATCATTATCATCATTATGATCATTATCATCATTATCATCATTATCATCATTATCATCATTATCATCATTATCATCATTATCATCATTATCATCATTATCATCATTATCATCATTATCATCATTATCATCATTATCATCATTATCATCATTATCATCATTATCATCATTATAATGATTATCATCATTATCATCATTGTCATTATTATCATCATTATCATCATTATCATCATTATGATCATTATCTTCGTAATCATCATTGTCATAATTATCTTCCTTATCATTATTATCATCATTATCATCATTATACTCATTATCATCATTATCATCAATAACATCATTATCACCATTATCATCATAATCACCATTATCATCATTATCATCATTATCATCATTATCATCATTATCATCATTATGATCATTATCATCATTATCATCATTATCATCATTATCATCATTATCATCATTATCATCATTATCATCATTATCATCATTATCATCATTATCATCATTATCATCATTATCATCATTATCATCATTATCATCATTATCATCATTATCATCATTATCATCATTATCATCATTATCATCATTATCATCATTATCATCATTATCATCATTATCATCATTATCATCATTATTATCATTATCATCATTATCATCATTATCATCATTATCATCATTATCATCATTATCATCATTATCATCATTATCATCATTATCATCATTATCATCATTATCATCATTATCATCATTATCATCATTATCATCATTATCATCATTATCATCATTATCATCATTATCATCATTATCATCATTATCATCATTATCATCATTATCATCATTATCATCATTATCATCATTATCATCATTATCATCATTATCATCATTATCATCATTATCATCATTATCATCATTATCATCATTATCATCATTATCATCATTATCATCATTATCATCATTATCATCATTATCATCATTATCATCATTATCATCATTATCATCATTATCATCATTATGATCATTATCATCATTATCATCATTATCATCATTATCATCATTATCATCATTATCATCATTATCATCATTATCATCATTATCATCATTATCATCATTATCATCATTATCATCATTATCATCATTATCATCATTATCATCATTATCATCATTATCATCATTATCATCATTGTCATCATTATCATCATTATCATCATTATCATCATTATCATCATTATCATCATTATCATCATTATCATCATTATCATCATTATCATCATTATCATCATTATCATCATTATCATCATTATCATCATTATCATCATTATCATCATTATCATCATTATCATCATTATCATCATTATCATCATTATCATCATTATCATCATTATCATCATTATGATCATTATCATCATTATCATCATTATCATCATTATCATCATTATCATCATTATCATCATTATCATCATTATCATCATTATCATCATTATCATCATTATCATCATTATCATCATTATCATCATTATCATCATTATCATCATTATCATCATTATCATCATTATCATCATTATCATCATTATCATCATTATCATCATTATCATCATTATCATCATTATCATCATTATCATCATTATGATCATTATCATCATTATCATCATTATCATCATTATCATCATTATCATCATTATGATCATTATCATCATTATCATCATTATCATCATTATCATCATTATCATCATTATCATCATTATCATCATTATCATCATTATCATCATTATCATCATTATCATCATCATTATCATCATTATCATCATTATCATCATTATCATCATTATCATCATTATGATCATTATCATCATTATCATCATTATCATCATTATCATCATTATCATCATTATCATCATTATCATCATTATCATCATTATCATCATTATCATCATTATCATCATTATCATCATTATCATCATTATCATCATTATCATCATTATGATCATTATCATCATTATCATCATTATCATCATTATCATCATCATTATCATCATTATCATCATTATCATCATTATCATCATTATCATCATTATCATCATTATCATCATTATGATCATTATCATCATTATCATCATTATCATCATTATCATCATTATCATCATTATCATCATTATCATCATTATCATCATTATCATCATTATCATCATTATCATCATTATGATCATTATCATCATTATCATCATTATCATCATTATCATCATTATCATCATTGTCATCATTATCATCATTATCATCATTATCATCATTATCATCATTATCATCATTATCATCATTATCATCATTATCATCATTATCATCATTATCATCATTATCATCATTATCATCATTATCATCATTATCATCATTATCATCATTATCATCATTATCATCATTATCATCATTATCATCATTATCATCATTATCATCATTATCATCATTATCATCATTATCATCATTATCATCATTATCATCATTATCATCATTATCATCATTATCATCATTATCATCATTATCATCATTATCATCATTATCATCATTATCATCATTATCATCATTATCATCATTATCATCATTATCATCATTATCATCATTATGATCATCATCATCATTGTCATCATTATCATCATTATCATCATTATCATCATATTCATCATTATCATTATTATCATCATTATCATCATTATCATCATTATCATCATTATCATCATTATCATCATTATCATCATTATCATCATTATCATCATTATCATCATTATCATCATTATCATCATTATCATCATTATCATCATTATCATCATTATCATCATTATCATCATTATCATCATTATCATCATTATCATCATTATCATCATTATCATCATTATCATCATTATCATCATTATCATCATTATCATCATTATCATCATTATCATCATTATCATCATTATCATCATTATCATCATTATCATCATTATCATCATTATCATCATTATGATGATTATCATCATTATCATCATTATCATCATTATCATCATTATCATCATTATCATCATTATCATCATTATCATCATTATCATCATTATCATCATTATCATCATTATCATCATTATCATCATTATCATCATTATCATCATTATCATCATTATCATCATTATCATCATTATCATCATTATCATCATTATCATCATTATCATCATTATCATCATTATCATCATTATCATCATTATCATCATTATCATCATTATCATCATTATCATCATTATCATCATTATCATCATTATCATCATTATCATCATTATCATCATTATCATCATTATCATCATTATCATCATTATCATCATTATCATCATTATCATCATTATCATCATTATGATCATTATCATCATTATCATCATTATCATCATTATCATCATTATCATCATTATCATCATTATCATCATTATCATCATTATCATCATTATCATCATTATCATCATTATCATCATTATCATCATTATCATCATTATCATCATTATCATCATTATCATCATTATCATCATTATCATCATTATCATCATTATCATCATTATCATCATTATCATCATTATCATCATTATCATCATTATGATCATTATCATCATTATCATCATTATCATCATTATCATCATTATCATCATTATGATCATTATCATCATTATCATCATTATCATCATTATCATCATTATCATCATTATGATCATCATTATCATCATTATCATCATTATCATCATCATTATCATCATTATCATCATTATCATCATTATCATCATTATCATCATTATCATCATTATCATCATTATCATCATTATCATCATTATCATCATTATCATCATTATCATCATTATCATCATTATCATCATTATCATCATTATCATCATTATCATCATTATCATCATTATCATCATTATCATCATTATCATCATTATCATCATTATCATCATTATCATCATTATCATCATTATCATCATTATCATCATTATCATTATCATCATCATCTTTATCATCATTATCATCATTATCATCATTATCATCATTATCATCATCATCATCATTATCATCATTATCATCATTATCATCATTATCATCATTATCATCATTATCATCATTATCATCATTATCATCATTATCATCATTATCATCATTATCATCATTATCATCATTATCATCATTATCATCATTATCATCATTATCATCATTATGATCATTATCATCATTATCATCATTATCATCATTATCATCATTATCATCATTATCATCATTATCATCATTATCATCATTATCATCATTATCATCATTATCATCATTATCATCATTATCATCATTATCATCATTATCATCATTATCATCATTATCATCATTATCATCATTATCATCATTATCATCATTATCATCATTATCATCATTATCATCATTATGATCATTATCATCATTATCATCATTATCATCATTATCATCATTATCATCATTATCATCATTATCATCATTATCATCATTATCATCATTATCATCATTATCATCATTATCATCATTATCATCATTATCATCATTATCATCATTATCATCATTATCATCATTATCATCATTATCATCATTATCATCATTATCATCATTATCATCATTATCATCATTATCATCATTATCATCATTATCATCATTATCATCATTATGATCATTATCATCATTATCATCATTATCATCATTATCATCATTATCATCATTATCATCATTATCATCATTATCATCATTATCATCATTATCATCATTATCATCATTATCATCATTATCATCATTATCATCATTATCATCATTATCATCATTATCATCATTATCATCATTATCATCATTATCATCATTATCATCATTATCATCATTATCATCATTATCATCATTATCATCATTATCATCATTATCATCATTATCATCATTATCATCATTATCATCATTATCATCATTATCATCATTATCATCATTATCATCATTATCATCATTATCATCATTATCATCATTATCATCATTATGATCATTATCATCATTATCATCATTATCATCATTATCATCATTATCATCATTATCATCATTATCATCATTATCATCATTATCATCATTATCATCATTATCATCATTATCATCATTATCATCATTATCATCATTATCATCATTATCATCATTATCATCATTATCATCATTATCATCATTATCATCATTATCATCATTATCATCATTATCATCATTATCATCATTATCATCATTATCATCATTATGATGATTATCATCATTATCATCATTATCATCATTATCATCATTATCATCATTATCATCATTATCATCATTATCATCATTATCATCATTATCATCATTATCATCATTATCATCATTATCATCATTATCATCATTATCATCATTATCATCATTATCATCATTATCATCATTATCATCATTATCATCATTATCATCATTATCATCATTATCATCATTATCATCATTATCATCATTATCATCATTATCATCATTATCATCATTATCATCATTATCATCATTATCATCATTATCATCATTATCATCATCATCATCATTATCATCATTATCATCATTATCATCATTATCATCATTATCATCATTATCATCATTATCATCATTATCATCATTATAACCAGTATCATCATTATCATCATTATCATCATTATCATCATTATCATCATTATCATCATTATCATCATTATCATCATTATGATCATCATTATCATCATTATCATCATTATCATCATTATCATCATTATCATCATTATCATCATTATCATCATTATCATCATTATCATCATTATCATCATTATCATCATTATCATTATGATCATTATCATCATTATCATCATTATCATCATTATCATCATTATCATCATTATCATCATTATCATCATTATCATCATTATCATCATTATCATCATTATCATCATTATCATCATTATCATCATTATCATCATTATCATCATTATCATCATTATCATCATTATCATCATTATCATCATTATCATCATTATCATCATTATCATCATTATCATCATTATCATCATTATCATCATTATGATCATTATCATCATTATCATCATTATCATCATTATCATCATTATCATCATTATCATCATTATCATCATTATCATCATTATCATCATTATCATCATTATCATCATTATCATCATTATCATCATTATTATCATCATTATCATCATTATCATCATTATCATCATTATCATCATTATCATCATTATCATCATTATCATCATTATCATCATTATCATCATTATCATCATTATCATCATTATCATCATTATCATCATTATCATCATTATCATCATTATCATCATTATCATCATTGTCATCATTATCATCATTATCATCATTATCATCATTATGATGATTATCATCATTATCATCATTGTCATCATTATCATCATTATCATCATTATCATCATTATCATCATTATCATCATTATCATCATTATCATCATTATCATCATTATCATCATTATCATCATTATCATCATTATCATCATTATCATCATTATCATCATTATCATCATTATCATCATTATCATCATTATCATCATTATCATCATTATCATCATTATCATCATTATCATCATTATCATCATTATCATCATTATCATCATTATCATCATCATGATCATCATTATCATCATTATCATCATTATCATCATCATCATTATCATCATTATCATCATTATGATCATTATCATCATTATCATCATTATCATCATTATCATCATTATCATCATTATCATCATTATCATCATTATCATCATTATCATCATTATCATCATTATCATCATTATGATCATCATTATCATCATTATCATCATTATCATCATTATCATCATTATCATCATTATCATCATTATCATCATTATCATCATTATCATCATTATCATCATTATCATCATTATCATCATTATCATCATTATCATCATTATCATCATTATCATCATTATCATCATTATCATCATCATTATCATCATTATTATCTTTATGATGATTATCATCATGATCATCATTGTCATCATTATCATCATTATCATCATTATCATCATTATCATCATTATCATCATTATCATCATTATCATCATTATCATCATTATCATCATTATCATCATTATCATCATTATCATCATTATCATCATTATCATCATTATGATCATTATCATCATTATCATCATTATCATCATTATCATCATTATCATCATTATCATCATTATCATCATTATCATCATTATCATCATTATCATCATTATCATCATTATCATCATTATCATCATTGTCATCACAATCATCATTTTCATCATTATTATGATTATCGCCATTACCATCATTATCATCATTATCATCATTATCATCATTATCATCAATATCATCATTATCATCATTATCATCATTATCATCATTATCATCATTATCATCATTATCATCATTATCATCATTATCATCATTATCATCATTATCATCATTATCATCATTATCATCATTATCATCATTATCATCATTATCATCATTATGATCATTATCATCATTATCATCATTATCATCATTATCATCATTATCATCATTATCATCATTATCATCATTATCATCATTATCATCATTATCATCATTATCATCATTATGACATTATCATCATTTTCATCATTATCAACATTATCATCATTATCATCATTATGACCATTATCATCATTATCATCATTATGATCATCATTATCATCATTATCATCATTATCATCATTATCATTATTATCATCATTATTATCATTATCATCATTATCATCATTATCATCATTATCATCATTATCATCATTATCATCATTATCATCATTATCATCATTATCATCATTATCATCATTATCATCATTATCATCATTATCATCATTATGATCATTATCATCATTATCATCATTATCATCATTATCATCATCATTATCATCATTATCATCATTATCATCATTATCATCATTATCATCATTATCATCATTATCATCATTATCATCATTATCATCATTATCATCATTATCATCATTATCATCATTATCATCATTATCATCATTATCATTATCATCATTATCATCATTATCATCATTATCATCATTATCATCATTATCATCATTATCATCATTATCATCATTATCATCATTATCATCATTATCATCATTATCATCATTATCATCATTATCATCATTATCATCATTATCATCATTATGATCATTATCATCATTATCATCATTATCATCATTATGATGATTATCATCATGATCATCATTATTATCATAATAATCATTATCATCATTATCATTATCACCAATATCATCTTTATCATCATTATCATCATCATGAAGATTATCATCATTATCATCATTATGATGATTATCATCATTATCATCATTATCATCATTATGATCATTATCATCATTATCATCATTATCATCATTATCATCATTATCATCATTATCATCATTATCATCATTATCATCATTATCATCATTATCATCATTATCATCATTATCATCATTATCATCATTATCATCATTATCATCATTATCATCATTATCATCATTATCATCATTATCATCATTATCATCATTATCATCATTATCATCATTATCATCATTATCATCATTATCATCATTATCATCATTATCATCATCATTATCATCATTATCATCATTATCATCATTATCATCATTATCATCATTATCATCATTATCATCATTATCATCATTATCATCATTATCATCATTATCATCATTATCATCATTATCATCATTATCATCATTATGATCATTATCATCATTATCATCATTATCATCATTATCATCATTATCATCATTATCATCATTATCATCATTATCATCATTATCATCATTATCATCATTATCATCATTATCATCATTATGATCATCATTATCATCATTATCATCATTATCATCATTATCATCATTATCATCATTATGATCATTATCATCATTATCATCATTATCATCATTATCATCATTATCATCATTATCATCATTATCATCATTATCATCATTATCATCATTATCATCATTATCATCATTATCATCATTATCATCATTATCATCATTATCATCATTATGATCATCATCATCATCATTACCATCATTTTCATCATTATCATCATTATGATGATTATCATCATTATCATTATTATGTCATTATCATCATTACCATCATTATGATCATTATCATCATTATCATCATTATCATCATCATTATCATTATTATCATCTTTATCATCATAATCATCATTATCATCATTATGATCATCATCATCATTATCATCATTATCATCATTATCATCATTATGATCATTATCATCATTATCATCATTATCATCATTATCATCATTATCATCATTATCATCATTATCATCATTATCATCATTATCATCATTATCATCATTATCATCATTATCATCATTATCATCATTATCATCATTATCATCATTATCATCATTATCATCATTATCATCATTATCATCATTATGATCATTATCATCATTATCATCATTATCATCATTATCATCATTATCATCATTATCATCATTATCATCATTATCATCATTATCATCATTATCATCATTATCATCATTATCATCATTATCATCATTATCATCATTATCATCATTATCATCATTATCATCATTATCATCATTATCATCATTATCATCATTATCATCATTATCATCATTATCATCATTATCATCATTATCATCATTATCATCATTATCATCATTATCATCATTATCATC
The DNA here is from genome assembly GCF_050613455.1 of Vespa mandarinia. Taxonomy (NCBI): domain Eukaryota; kingdom Metazoa; phylum Arthropoda; class Insecta; order Hymenoptera; family Vespidae; genus Vespa; species Vespa mandarinia. The sequence goes on along the minus strand of NW_028197183.1, from coordinate 18,259 downwards.
ATTATCATCATTATCATCATTATCATCATTATCATCATTATCATCATCATTATCATCATTATCATCATTATCATCATTATCATCATTATGATCATTATCATCATTATCATCATTATGATCATTATCATCATTATCATCATTATCATCATTATCATCATTATCATCATTATCATCATTATCATCATTATCATCATTATCATCATTATCATCATTATCATCATTATCATCATTATCATCATTATCATCATTATCATCATTATCATCATTATCATCATTATCATCATTATCATCATTATCATCATTATCATCATTATCATCATTATCATCATTATCATCATTATCATCATTATCATCATTATCATCATTATCATCATTATCATCATTATCATCATTATCATCATTATCATCATTATCATCATTATCATCATTATCATCATTATCATCATTATCATCATTATCATCATTATCATCATTATCATCATTATCATCATTGTCATCATTATCATCATTATCATCATTATCATCATTATCATCATTATCATCATTATCATCATTATCATCATTATCATCATTATGATCATTATCATCATTATCATCATTATCATCATTATCATCATTATCATCATTATCATCATTATGATCATTATCATCATTATCATCATTATCATCATTATCATCATTATCATCATTATCATCATTATCATCATTATCATCATTATCATCATTATCATCATTATCATCATTATCATCATTATCATCATTATCATCATTATCATCATTATCATCATTATCATCATTATCATCATTATCATCATTATCATCATTATCATCATTATCATCATTATCATCATTATCATCATTATCATCATTATCATCATTATCATCATTATCATCATTATCATCATTATCATCATTATCATCATTATCATCATTATCATCATTATCATCATTATCATCATTATCATCATTATCATCATTATCATCATTATCATCATTATCATCATTATCATCATTATCATCATTATCATCATTATCATCATTATCATCATTATCATCATTATCATCATTATCATCATTATCATCATAATCATCATTATCATCATTATCATCATTATCATCATTATGATCATTATGATCATTATCTTCGTAATCATCATTGTCATAATTATCTTCATTATCATTATTATCATCATTATCATCATTATCATCATTATCATCATTATCATCATTAACATCATTATCATCATTATCATCATTATCATCATTATCATCATTATCATCATTATCATCATTATCATCATTATCATCATTATCATCATTATCATCATTATCATCATTATCATCATTATCATCATTATCATCATTATCATCATTATCATCATTATCATCATTATCATCATTATCATCATTATCATCATTATCATCATTATCATCATTATCATCATTATCATCATTATGATCATTATCATCATTATCATCATTATCATCATTATCATCATTATCATCATTATCATCATTATCATCATTATCATCATTATCATCATTATCATCATTATCATCATTATCATCATTATCATCATCATTATCATCATTATCATCATTATCATCATTATCATCATTATCATCATTATCATCATTATCATCATTATCATCATTATCATCATTATCATCATTATCATCATTATCATCATTATCATCATTATCATCATTATCATCATTATCATCATTATCATCATTATCATCATTATCATCATTATGATCATTATCATCATTATCATCATTATCATCATTATCATCATTATCATCATTATCATCATTATCATCATTATCATCATTATCATCATTATCATCATTATCATCATTATCATCATTATCATCATTATCATCATTATCATCATTATCATCATTATCATCATTATCATCATTATGATCATTATCATCATTATCATCATTATCATCATTATCATCATTATCATCATTATCATCATTATCATCATTATCATCATTATCATCATTATCATCATTATCATCATTATCATCATTATCATCATTATCATCATTATCATCATTATCATCATTATCATCATTATCACCATTATCATCATTATCATCAGTATCATCATTATCATCATTATCATTATTATCATCATTATCATCATTATCATCATTATCATCATTATCATCATTATCATCATTATCATCATTATCATCATTATCATCATTATCATCATTATCATCATTATCATCATTATCATCATTATCATCATTATCATCATTATCATCATTATCATCATTATCATCATTATCATCATTATGATCATTATCATCATTATCATCATTATCATCATTATCATCATTATCATCATTATCATCATTATCATCATTATCATCATTATCATCATTATCATCATTATCATCATTATCATCATTATCATCATTATCATCATTTTCATAATTATAATAATTATCATCAATATCAACAGTATCATCATTATCACAATTATCATCATTATCATTTTTGTCATCATTATCAGCACTTGCATCATTAGCATCAGTATCATCATTATCATCATTATCAACATTATCATCATTACCAGCATTATCATCATATCATTTTTATCATCATCATCATCATTAACACCATTATCATCATTACCATCATTATCATCATTATCATCATTATCATCATTATCATCATTATCATCATTATCATCATTATCATCAATGTCATCATTATCATCATTAGCATCATTATCATCATTATCATCATTATCATCATTATGATCATTATCATCATTATCATCATTATCATCATTATCATCATTATCATCATTATCATCATTATCATCATTATCATCATTATCATCATAATCAACATTGTCATCATTATCATCATTATCATTATTATCATCATTATCATCATTATCCTCATTATCATCATTATCATCATCATCATAATTATCATCATCATCATCATTATCATCATCATTATCATCATTTTCATCATTGATGAAATCATCATGATCATCATTGTAATCATTATCATCATTATCATCATGATCATCTATGCGATCATTATTATCATTAACATCATTATCATCATTATCATCATTAACATCATTATTATCATTATCATCATTATCATCATTATCACCATTATCATCATTATCATCATTATCATCATTATCATCATTATCATCATTATCATCATTATCATCATTATCATCATTATCATCATTATCATCATTATCATCATTATCATCATTATCATCATCATTATCATCATTATCATCATTATCATCATTATCATCATTATCATCATTATCATCATTATCATCATTATCATCATTATCATCATTATCATCATTATCATCATTATCATCATTATCATCATTATCATCATTATGATCATTATCATCATTATCATCATTATCATCATTATCATCATTATTATCATTATCATCATTATCATCATTATCATCATTATCATCATTATCATCATTATCATCATTATCATCATTATCATCATTATCATCATTATCATCATTATCATCATTATCATCATTATCATCATTATCATCATTATCATCATTATCATCATTATCATCATTATCATCATTATCATCATTATCATCATTATCATCATTATCATCATTATCATCATTATCATCATTATCATCATTATCATCATTATCATCATTATGATGATTATCATCATGATCATCATTATGATCATAATCATCATTATGATCATTATCATCATTATCATCATTATCATCATTATCATCATTATCATCATTATCATCATTATCATCATTATCATCATTATCATCATTATCATCATTATCATCATTATCATCATTATCATCATTGTCATCATTATCATCATTATCATCATTATCATCATTATCATCATTATCATCATTATCATCATTATCATCATTATCATCATTATCATCATTATCATCATTATCATCATTATCATCATTATCATCATTATCATCATTATCATCATTATCATCATTATCATCATTATCATCATTATCATCATTATCATCATTATCATCATTATCATCATTATCATCATTATCATCATTATCATCATTATCATCATTATCATCATTATCATCATTATCATCATTATCATCATTATCATCATTATCATCATTATCATCATTATCATCATTATCATCATTGTCATCATTATCATCATTATCATCATTATCATCATTATCATCATTATCATCATTATCATCATTATCATCATTATCATCATTATCATCATTATCATCATTATCATCATTATCATCATTATCATCATTATCATCATTATCATCATTATCATCATTATCATCATTATCATCATTATCATCATTATCATCATTATCATCATTATCATCATTATCATCATTATCATCATTATCATCATTATCATCATTATCATCATTATCATCATTATCATCATTATCATCATTATCATCATTATCATCATTATCATCATTATCATCATTATCATCATTATGATGATTATCATAATCATCATTTTCATCATTATCATCATTATCATCATTAACATCATTATCATCATTATCATCATTATCATCATTATCATCATTATCATCATTATCATCATTATCATCATTATCATCATTATCATCATTATCATCATTATCATCATTATCATCATTATCATCATTATCATCATTATCATCATTATCATCATTATCATCATTATCATCATTATGATCATTATCATCATTATCATCATTATCATCATTATCATCATTATCATCATTATCATCATTATCATCATTATCATCATTATCATCATTATCATCATTATCATCATTTTCATCATTATCATCATTTTCATCATTAACATCATTATCATAATCTTCATTATCATCATTATCACCATTATCATCATTATGATCATCATATTCATTATTATCATCTACATAATCATTATCATTGTTATCATCATTATAATGATTATCATCATAATCATCCTTATCATCATTATCATCATTATTATCATTATCATCATTATAATCATTATCATCATTATCATCAGTATGATCATCATCATCATCGTCATCATTATCATCATTATCATCATTATCATCATTATCATCATTATCATCATTATCATCATTATCATCATTATCATCATTATCATCATTATCATCATTATCATCATTATCATCATTATCATCATTATCATCATTATCATCATTATCATCATTATCATCATTATGATCATTATCATCATTATCATCATTATCATCATTATCATCATTATCATCATTATCATCATTATCATCATTATCATCATTATCATCATTATCATCATTATCATCATTATCATCATTATGATCATTATCATCATTATCATCATTATCATCATTATCATCATTATCATCATTATCATCATTATCATCATTATCATCATTATCATCATTATCATCATTATCATCATTATCATCATTATCATCATTATCATCATTATCATCATTATCGTCATTGTCATCATTATCATCATTATCATCATTATCATCATTATCATCATTATCATCATTATCATCATTATCATCATTATCATCATTATCATTATCATTATCATCATTATCATCATTATCATCATTATCATCATTATCATCATTATCATCATTATCATCATTATCATCATTATCATCATTATCATCATCATCACCATTATAATCATCATCATCATTATGATGATTATCATCATTATCATCCTTATCATCATTATTATCATCATTATCATCATTATCATCATTATGATCATTATCATCATTATCATCATTATCATCATTATCATCATTATCATCATTATCATCATTATCATCATTATCATCATTATCATCATTATCATCATTATCATCATTATCATCATTATCATCATTATCATCATTATCATCATTATCATCATTATCATCATTATCATCATTATCATCATTATCATCATTATCATCATTATCATCATTATCATCATTATCATCATTATCATCATTATCATCATTATCATCATTATCATCATTATCATCATTATCATCATTATCATCATTATCATCATTATCATCATTATCATCATTATCATCATTATCATCATTATCATCATTATCATCATTATCATCATTATCATCATTATCATCATTATCATCATTATCATCATTATCATAATTATCATCATTATCATCATTATCATCATTATCATCATTATCATCATTATCATCATTATCATCATTATCATCATTATCATCATTATCATCATTATCATCATTATCATCATTATCATCATTATCATCATTATCATCATTATCATCATTATCATCATTATCATCATTATCATCATTATCATCATTATCATCATTATCATCATTATCATCATTATCATCATTATCATCATTATCATCATTATCATCATTATCATCATTATCATCATTATCATCATTATCATCATTATCATCATTATCATCATTATCATCATTATCATCATTATCATCATTATCATCATTATCATCATTATCATCATTATCATCATTATCATCATTATCATCATTATCATCATTATCATCATTATCATCATCATCATCATTATCATCATTATCATCATTATCATCATTATCATCATTATCATCATTATCATCATTATGATCATTATCATCATTATCATCATTATCATCATTATCATCATTATCATCATTATCATCATTATCATCATTATCATCATTATCATCATTATCATCATTATCATCATTATCATCATTTTCATCATTATCATCATTATCATCATTATCATCATTATCATCATTATCATCATTATCATCATTATGATCATCATTATCATCATTATCATCATTATCATCATTATCATTATTATCATCATTATTATCATTATGATCATTAGCATCATTATCATCATTATGATCATTATCATCATTATCATCATTATCATCATAATCATCATTATCATCATTATCATCATTATGACCATTATCATCATTATCATCATTATCATCATTATCATCATTATCATCATTATCATCATTATCATCATTATCATCATTATCATCATTATCATCATTATCATCATTATCATCATTATCATCATTATCATCATTATCATCATTATGATCATTATCATCATTATCATCATTATCATCATTATCATCATTATCATCATTATCATCATTATCATCATTATCATCATTATCATCATTATCATCATTATCATCATTATCATCATTATCATCATTATCATCATTATCATCATTATCATCATTATCATCATTATCATCATTATCATCATTATCATCATTATCATCATTATCATCATTATCATCATTATCATCATTATCATCATTATCATCATTATCATCATTATCATCATTATGATGATTATCATCATGATCATCTTTATGATCATAATCATCATTATGATCATTATCATCATTATCATCATTATCATCATTATCATCATTATCATCATTATGATCATTATCATCATTATCATCATTATCATCATTATCATCATTATCATCATTATCATCATTATCATCATTATCATCATTATCATTATCATCATTATCATCATTATCATCATTATGATCATTATCATCATTATCATCATTATCATCATTATCATCATTATCATCATTATCATCATTATCATCATCATCATCATTATCATCATCATGATGATTATCATAACCATCATTTTCATCACTATCATACTTATAATCATCATCATCATTATCATCATTATGATCATTATCATCATTATCATCATTATCATCATTATGATGATTATCATCATTATCATCATTATCATCATTATCATCATTATCATCATTATCATCATTATCATCATTATCATCATTATCATCATTATGATGATTATCATCATTATCATCATTATGATCATTATCATCATTATCATCATTATCATCATTATCATCATTATCATCATTATCATCATTAACATCATTATCATCATTATCATCATTATCATCATTATCATCATTATCATCATTATCATCATTATCATCATTATCATCATTATCATCATTATCATCATTATCATCATTATCATCATTATCATCATTATCATCATTATCATCATTATGATGATTATCATCATTATGACCATTATCATCATTATCATCATTATCATCATTATCATCATTATCATCATTATCATCATTATCATCATTATCATCATTATCATCATTATCATCATTATGATCATTATCATCATTATCATCATTATGATCATTATCATCATTATGATCATTATCATCATTATCATCATTATCATCATTATCATCATTATCATCATTATCATCATTATCATCATTATCATCATTATCATCATTATCATCATTATCATCATTATCATCATTATGATCATTATCATCATTATCATCATTATCATCATTATCATCATTATGATCATCATCATCATTGTCATCATTATCATCATTATCATCATCATCATCATTATCATCATTATGATCATTATCATCATTATCATCATTATCATCATTATGATGATTATCATCATGATCATCATTATCATCAAATAATCATTATCATCATTATCATCATTATCATCATTATCATCATTATCATCATTATCATCATTATGATCATCATCATCATTTTCATCATTATCATCATTATCATCATTATCATCATTATGATGATTATCATCATTATCATTATTATGTCATTATCATCATTATCATCATTATCATCATTATCATCATTATCATCATTATCATCATTATCATCATTATGATCATTATCATCATTATGATGATTATCATCATGATCATCATTACGATCATTATCATCATTATCATCATTATCATCATTATCATCATTATCATCATTATGATCATTATCATCATTGTCATCATTATCATCATTATCATCATTGTCATCATTATGATCATTATCATCATTATCATCATTATCATCATTATCATCATTATCATCATTATCATCATTATCATCATTATCATCATTATCATCATTATCATCATTATCATCATTATCTTCATTATCATCATTGTCATCATTATCATCATTATCATCATTATCATCATTATGATCATTATCATCATTATCATCATTATCATCATTATCATCATTATCATCATTATCATCATTATCATCATTATCATCATTATCATCATTATGATCATTATCATCATTATCATCATTATCATCATTAACATCATTTTGATCATTATCATCATTATCATCATTATCATCATTATCATTATTATCATTATCATCATTATGATCATTATCATCATTATCATCATTATCATCATTATCATCATCATGATGATTATCATCATTATCATCATTATGATCATTATCATCATTATCATCATTATGATCATCATCATTGTCATCATTATCATCATTATCATCATTATCATCATTATCATCATTATCATCATTATCATCATTATCATCATCATGATGATTATCATCATTATCATCATTATGATGATTATCATCATTATCATCATTATCATCATTATCATCATTATCATCATTATCATCATTATCATCATTATCATCATTATCATCATTATCATCATCATCATTATCATCATTATCATCATTATCATCATTATCATCATTATCATCATTATCATCATTATCATCATTATGATCATTATCATCATTATCATCATTATCATCATTATCATCATTATCATCATTATCATCATTATCATCATTATCATCATTATCATCATTATCATCATTATCATCATTATCATTATTATCATCATTATGATCATTATCATCATTATCATCATTATCATCACTATGATGATTATTATAATCATCATTTTCATCATTGTCATCATTATCATCATTATCATCATTATCATCATTATCATCATTATCATCATTATCATCATTATCATCATTATCATCATTATCATCATTATCATCATTATCATCATTATCATCATTATCATCATTATCATCATCATAATCATTATCATCATTATCATCATTATGATGATTATCATCATGATCATCATTATGATCATAATCATCATTATGATCATTATCATCATTGTCATCATTATCATCATTATCATCATTATCATCATTATCATCATTATCATCATTATCATCATTATCATCATTATCATCATTATCATCATTATCATCATTATCATCATTATCATCATTATCATCATTATCATCATTATCATCATTATCATCATTATCATCATTATCATCATTATCATCATTATCATCATTATCATCATTATCATCATTATCATCATTATCATCATTATCATCATTATCATCATTATCATCATTATCATCATTATCATCATTATCATCATTATCATCATTATCATCATTATCATCATTATCATCATTATCATCATTATCATCATTATCATCATTATCATCATTATCATCATTATCATCATTATCATCATTATCATCATTATCATCATTATCATCATTATCATCATTATCATCATTATGATCATTATCATCATTATCATCATTATCATCATTATCATCATTATCATCATTATCATCATTATCATCATTATCATCATTATCATCATTATCATCATTATCATCATTATCATCATTATCATCATTATCATCATTATCATCATTATCATCATTATGATCATTATCATCATTATCATCATTATCATCATTATCATCATTATCATCA
>NW_028197183.1:0-2500 GCF_050613455.1 Vespa mandarinia | reverse complement strand
TCATTATCATCATTATCATCATTATCATCATTATCATCATTATCATCATTATCATCATTATCATCATTATCATCATTATCATCATTATCATCATTATCATCATTATCATCATTATCATCATTATCATCATTATCATCATTATCATCATTATGATCATTATCATCATTATCATCATTATCATCATTATCATCATTATCATCATTATCATCATTATCATCATTATCATCATTATCATCATTATCATCATTATCATCATTATCATCATTATCATCATTATCATCATTATCATCATTATCATCATTATCATCATTATCATCATTATCATCATTATCATCATTATCATCATTATCATCATTATCATCATTATCATCATTATCATCATTATCATCATTATCATCATTATCATCATTATCATCATTATCATCATTATCATCATTATCATCATTATCATCATTATCATCATTATCATCATTAACATCATTATCATCATTATCATCATTATCAACATTATCATCATTATTATCATTATCAACATTATCATCATTATCATCATTATCGTCATTATCATCTTTAATATCATTATGATCATTATCATCATCATCATTATCATCATAATTATCATCATAATCATCATTATCATCATTATCATCATTATCATCATTATGATCATTATCATCATTATCATCATTATCATCATTATCATCATTATCATCATTATCATCATTATCATTATTATCATTATCATCATTATCATCATTATCATCATTATCATCATTATCATCATTATCATCATTATCATCATTATCATCATTATCATCATTATCATCATTATCATCATTATCATCATTATCATCATTATCATCATTATCATCATTATCATCATTATCATCATTATCATCATTATCATCATTATGATCATTATCATCATTATCATCATTATCATCATTATCATCATTATCATCATTATCATCATTATCATCATTATCATCATTATCATCATTATCATCATTATCATCATTATCATCATTATCATCATTATCATCATTATCATCATTATCATCATTATCATCATTATCATCATTATCATCATTATCATCATTATCATCATTATCATCATTATCATCATTATCATCATTATGATCATTATCATCATTATCATCATTATCATCATTATCATCATTATCATCATTATCATCATTATCATCATTATGATCATTATCATCATTATCATCATTATCATCATTATCATCATTATCATCATTATCATCATTATCATCATTATCATCATTATCATCATTATGATCATTATCATCATTATCATCATTATCATCATTATCATCATTATCATCATTATCATCATTATCATCATTATCATCATTATCATCATTATCATCATTATCATCATTATCATCATTATCATCATTATCATCATTATCATCATTATCATCATTATCATCATTATCATCATTATCATCATTATCATCATTATCATCATTATGATCATTATCATCATTATCATCATTATCATCATTATCATCATTATCATCATTATCATCATTATCATCATTATCATCATTATCATCATTATCATCATTATCATCATTATCATCATTATCATCATTATCATCATTATCATCATTATCATCATTATGATCATTATCATCATTATCATCATTATCATCATTATCATCATTATCATCATTATCATCATTATCATCATTATCATCATTATCATCATTATCATCATTATCATCATTATCATCATTATGATCATTATCATCATTATCATCATTATCATCATTATCATCATTATCATCATTATCATCATTATCATCATTATGATCATTATCATCATTATCATCATTATCATCATTATCATCATTATCATCATTATCATCATTATCATCATTATCATCATTATCATCATTATCATCATTATCATCATTATCATCATTATCATCATTATCATCATTATCATCATTATCATCATTATCATCATTATCATCATTATCATCATAATCAGCATTTTCATCATTATCATTATTATCATCATTATCATCATTATCATCATTATCATCATTATCATCATTATCATCATTATCATCATTATCATCATTATCATCATTATCATCATTATCATCATTATCATCATTATCATCATTATCATCATTATCATCATTATCATCATTATCATCATTATCATCATTATCATCATTATCATCATTATCATCATTATCATCATTATCATCATTATCATCATTATCATCATTATGATCATTATCATCATTATCATCATTATCATCATTATCATCATTATCATCATTATCATCATTATCATCATTATCATCATTATCATCATTATCATCATTATCATCATTATCATCATTATCATCATTATCATCATTATCATCATTATCATCATTATCATCATTATCATCATTATCATCATTATCATCATTATCATCATTATCATCATTATCATTATTATGATCATAAAGAT
>NW_028197182.1:367500-377513 GCF_050613455.1 Vespa mandarinia | reverse complement strand
ATAGGAGGCCAGCCTTGACAAGTGTAGAGCGACCCCCCGGGGAAACATTGCAAGAATGGATCGAGAGAGGCTGTCTTCAGTCATAGATGAAGGTTGCAGATTCCATCAGAATCCGTGGGGATTAGGGAACCAGAACATCACCCGTAAGTTGGGGACTCGAACGCAAGAAATCCCTCAGGACGCGATGACGTTGGATCACTTCGTGCATACTCTATTCCCCTCACGCCGAAGAGAGAGATTAGCATGAATTCGCCCGGCATAATCGAGGCGCCACAATTCGAGGAAGAAGAGCTACTCAGGGCCGCATCTTCAATGCGGAACAAGAAAGCTCCAAGCCCAGACGGACTACCAACAGAAGTAATTAAAGTCGTAGCGCAAAGTCACCCTGAGCTTTTGCTGAACATATATAACATGTGCCTCAGGGGGGGCATGTTCCCTGCCCATTGATGAAAGCTAGGCTTGTGCTCATTAGCAAGGGCAAGGATCCAGCAGAGGCAGCCTCGTTATACAAGCCTATTTGTATGCTCAATACGGCTTGAAAGCTCCTGGAGAAGCTACTTAGGCCATGGCTGCACGTAACATGAGGGCAGCGGGGGATCTTGCCACCCGCCAGTATCGATTTCGATCCGGCCTCTCCACCATCCACGCATTCCAGGAGGTTGTCACGGCTGCTAAAATGATGGAGCGAGGCAATCAGCGAACTCGACCTCTGTGTCTGCTGACCACCTTAGACGTGAGAAATGCTTCAACTCCGTCAGGTGAGACTTGGCAGTAGAAGCGTTCGGACGTCATTACAGCGTTCCGGATTACCCATTCCGAATTATCGATGATTATCTGAACCAGCGCTTCCTAGTAAACAACACGGGCGATGGTCTAAGAAGCTTGGAATTGATATCGGAGGCAGCCCGGGGCTCCATACTGGAAACGGATATATGGAATATTTTCTACGACGCTATCATTCGTATGGGAGTCCCTGAAGGTGCTTTCTTGGCTGAGTACGCAAATGACATTGCAGTTGTCATAACCGCAAGAGACACGGAGGGGGCACAGCAGCTGCTCCACCAGGTCATGCGGAGAGTCATCTCCTGGATGAAAGACCATGGGCTATCTCTAGTAGCCCAGAAGACAGAGATCGTGCTACTTACGCGGAAGCGCATCAACACCTTGCGGGAAGTTCATTGTAGGGGACGCGGCGGTCGAAACTTAGTCGGCTGTCAAATATCTCGGTGTAATGCTTGACAACAAGTTTATTTATGGAGAGTACATAATCAGGGCAGCCGACCAGTCGGCAAAAGTAGTAGACTCGCTAGGCACACTCATGGCCAATGTCAACGGTCCCCGGCCTTACATGAGGAGACTACTGATGCGTGCTGCCGAAGCAGTGATGCTGTACGGTGTGGAAGTATGGGTCGAGGCGCTGCAAAAAGAGATATATCGCAAGCGCATAGCCGCGGAACAGAGGAGGGGCGCCCTAGGATTCGCGTTCTCTTACCGCACGGTCTCAGAGCCCACAGTGCTAGTTGTCGCCGGGGTAATCCCGATCGATCTATTAGCCCCAGGAGAGAAAATTCGTCCACCAGGAAAGGTATGTCCTGGGAAAGTAGGAGGCATCAAGACTCGCCAGGTGTGCCAGCATCAAGGCCTGGTAAAGTAGATGGGAGCAGAAACGTTGGGGCAAATGGACTGCCCGACTCATCAGTCAGCTTGACAACTGGATAAATCGGGAGGTGGGAGAAGTCGATTTCTACCTCAACCAATTCCTGACATTGCTTTTGGTTCCTGCCAAGTAGAGCCGAAGAGGGAGTTCAGTTATGGGACATGAAGCAGTGGCGCTATACTGAAGTAATTCCACCTAGCGGTGCCGGGATTGTTTCACTATGCCACTAGGATGGATATGAAATTAGTCGGTAGTGCCTATTCCAACGTTGAGCCCGACACTCCAGGGACTTTAAAGGGGACCTAAATTGAAGGTTCCTCTTGCGGGCCCAAGCGTGCGTAAAGTTTAGTGCGTAGTTTTGCATTCTCAGACCATCAAAAAAAAATTAAAAAATTAAAAAACTATTATCTTTATTAATATCGTTAATATCGTCATTATCGTTTTTATCGTCTTCTTATTACTATCGTTATAATATAGTTACTATCATTATTATCGTTATTATTATTATTATTTTCGTTGTTATCGCTATAATCGTAAATATTATTATTATCATTATTAATATTATTATATTTATTTTTATTTATATTATGGTTATTATTATCGTTATTATCGTTTTTATCGTTATTATTATGGTTATTAATGTTATCATCGTCATTAACGTTTATATCGTTATTTTTAATATTATCGTTATTATCCTCATTATAGTTATATTACTACTATCATCGTTATCGTTATTAATTGTTATTACCTTTATTATTGTTATTATCGTTATTATCTTTATTATGATACTTATCGTTATTATTAGCGTTAATGTCGTTATTAACGTAATTTTTGTTTATATCGTTTTTTCATTATTTTCCTTAGTATTATTATTATTATTATTATTATTATTATTATTATTATTATTATTATTATTATTATTATTATTATTATTATTACTATCGTTTTAATTTACGTGGTTTCCGTTACTACTATTACCATCGTTAATATTATCGTTATTATCGTTATTATCATTATTATCATAATTATTATCGTTATTATCGTCATTATCGTTATTATCGTTATTATCGTTATTATTATTACTGCTAAAATTATAGTTGTTACTATTGTCATTAATATTATTAACGTTATTATTATCGTTATTTTCGTTATTATTACCGTTATTATCGTTATAATCGTAGTTATTGTTATTATTATCATTATTATCTTCAATGTCGTTATTATTATTATTATCGTTATTATTATATTCATTATCGTTATTATAGCTTTTATTATCGATATTATTAAATATATTATAGTTATTATCGTTATTATTATTATTATTATCGTTAATAATTTCGTTATGATCGTAATTATCGTTATTTTTATCTTCCTTATCGTTATTATTATCATCATTAACCTTGTTACTGTCATTATCGTTATTAACGTTATTGTCATAATTATTGTTATTATTACCATTAATATCGTTGTATTCGTTATTGTTGTTATTATTATGATTATTAACTTTATTATTGTTTTTTTCATAATTATCTCTAGTATTATTATTAATATTATTATTACTAATATTATCGTTCTTATTATGGTTATTAACGTTTCTAACGTCATAATATTTACTATCATTTTTATCGATATTATTTTTATGATCTTAATTATTTTCGATATTATATTTATTTTCGTTATTATCGTTATAATTATTATTATCTTATTAACGTTACTATCGTTATTATCGTTGTTATCGTTATTATCACATATATCTTTATTATTTTTATTTTCATAATCATCGTTATCCTTATTTTTATTAACATAATAATGATTCTTATCGTTATTTTCTTCTTTATTATCGCCATTGTAATTATTACTATTATTATTATCCTTCCAATTATCGTTATTATTGATAATATAAATATTATCGTTATTATCGTTTTTAATGTTATGATCTTCTTTATTATCGTTATGATCATCATTATCGCTAATATCTCTGTAATAATTATTATTGTTAATAACGTTATTACCTTTAATATCGTTCTTATCGTTTTTATGTTTGTTATCGTTATTATCATTATTATCGTTATTATTATCGTTATTATTGTCGTTATTTTCGTAATTATCTTAATTATTATTGTCGTTATTAACGTTATTACCATATTAGTGTTGTTATCGTTATTATCTCTTTTATTATCTTTATTAACGGTATAAACCTAATTGCTAGTATCATTATTATTATAGTAATTATTATTACTATTCTTACTGTAATTATTATAGAAACAATAGTTATTATCGTTATTATTGTCGCTTTTACCATTAGTACTATTATTTTCGTTATTAAATCGTTGCTTACGTTATTTTCATTATTATCTATATTATCATTAGTATTATCATTATCGTTATAATTAATATTATTATGATTATAGTTATTAATATTATTATTACGATTATCATAAAAGTTTTTATTATCGTTATTAATGTTACTACCCTAATTTTCGTTATTATCGTTTTTTTTTGTTATTATCATATTTATTATTATCGTAATTATTATCATTTCTGTCGTGAAAATCGATCTTATTATTATAATCGTTGTTACTATTTTTCTTAGCGTTCTCCTCGTTATTATACTTCTTATCGTTATTAACTTTTTTCGTACCGTCATTATCGTTATCATACCAATTATTATTATTATTATTGTTATTATTATCATTTTTATAGTAATAATCCTTATTATTATAATTACCGTTATTATTATTTTTATCAACATTATTATTTTTATTATCGTGATAATTTTATCATTATTATTACCGTTATTAGTATCGTTATTGTGGTTATTATTGATATTATTACTATTATCGTGATTAACGTTATTATGGTTAATCCCGTTGCCATCGTTATTATTTTTATTTTTAATATTATAGTTATTATCGTTGTCATTATTATTTATATTATTATTATAATTTTTGCTTTAATTGTGGCTGCGATCGATTCTATTATTATTATCGTTTTCATAATCTTTGTTAACATTACTTTCATTCTTATCATTATTATCGTCATTATCGTTATTATCATTAATAATATTATTATGGTTATTATTATCTTTCTAAAGTTATTACTCTCATTGTCGATATAATATTTATTATCCTTGTTTTTATTATAACCATTACTATTATTATTATCGTAATTTACGTTATTTTCCATTTTATCTATACTATCATTATTTTTATCATTATCGTTATAACTATTATTATTATTATTATTTTTATTATTCATTATTTTATTATTCATTATTTTATAATTCATTATTGTTGCAGTAATTGCTATTATAATTGTTATCGTTCTTTTTGTCATATTAACGTTATTGTTGTTATTATCGATATTATAATAATAATAATTATTATCATTATTTTCGTTATTATAGTCTCTGTTATCGTAACAATAATTAACGTCGTTATTCACGATATTATCGTTATTATCGTTATGATCGTAATTAATATTATCGTCATTAATGTTATTACCGTTATTATCGTTGTTATCGTTATTATCTTTATTATTATCCTTTTTATCGTTATTATCTTAATTATTATTATCGTTATTATTAACGTTATTTACGTTATTAAGCTTGTGTTCGTTATTAAGTTGTTATTTTTATAATTATCGTTATTATTATTATTAATATTATTATTCCTAATAATGTCGTTATTATTTCCACTGTAATCCGTAGTATTACTATTATCTATATTATTGCCGTTATTAACGTCATTATCGTTGTGGTCGTTATTATCGTTATCTTTATTATTATCGTTATTATTATCGTTATCATCCTTATTATCGTTGTTTTTCTTATTATCATTATTATTTACGTTATTATCCTTATCACCGATATTATCGTAGTTATAGTTATTATAGTTATTGTCTTTGCTATTTTTATTTTTATATTTAACTTCCTTATTATTATTATTATTATTATTCATACTATTATTATGGTTAATATTAGCGTTATTATAATCGCTGTTATGATTACTCTTATTGCTATTGTTATTATTATTGTTATTAACGATGTTAAAGATATTATCGATACTTTCGTTATTCATTTTAAGATCGTCATTATCGTCATTATCATTGTTATAGTCATTATCAGCTAAGTATCTTTATTATTACTATTATCGTTTTTATTATCATTATTAACGTTCTTAATATTGTTATCAATCAGCTTTTTGTCGTTCATAAAAGCTATGGTAGTAATTATTATCGTTAATATCGTCGTTGTTATGTACACTATTTTACTATTATCGTTATTATTATGTTTATAAACGTTACTGTCAATATTATCCATATTATCGTTATTAATATTTTCGTAATTATTATCGTTATAACCGTCATTATCGCTATTATCGTAATTATCGTTACTATCGATTCTTTTATCATCATTATAGTTATTATTATCGTTATTATGTTTTTTATCATGATTTTTATTATTATTGATATTATTATTATTGATATGTTAATATCGTTGTTATTGTCGCTGTTATAGTTACTATTATATTTAACATTGTTGTTATAACTGTCGGCATTATTTACGTTATTATCGTTATTTTCGAGATAATTGTTGTTATCGTTATTAGTATTTTTATAATTGTTAACTCCAATACTATCGTTATTATTATTAATATTATAAATTCTATCGTTTTAATAATAATCATTATTATTAATGTCGTCATTATCGTTATCAAAGTCATTATCAATATTGTCGTTATTATAATTATTATTTTGATATCGTTATTATCGTTATTATTACAGGTATTAAGGTTATTAATATTATCATCATTATTACCGATATTTTCTTTATTATCGATATTATCCTTAATATTATTGTTATTATCATAATAATCGTAATTACTATCGTTACTATCATAATTATCGTTCTACGATTATTATTGTCATTATCGTTATTACCGTTATTATTACTGTTATTATTATTGTCGTCATTATTATTATTAACAGTAGTATTATCGTTATAATCATTTCTATCGTTGTTATCTTCTTATTATTATCATATTATTGATTTATTATCATTATTAGCGGTATTATTGTTGTAATATCATTATTATCGTTCTTATCGTCAAAATCGTTATTATCGTTATTATCATTATCTTCTTTTTATTGAAATTTCTACTATTATCGATATTATATCTATTATTATCATTATTATAGTTATTATTAGTATAGTTATTATTGTCGGTGTGCCCCTGATGTTAAGGGGAAGTAGGAATAATCCCACAGCTCTTCCTGCTTGTCATGTACGGCGATCTATATCGGTCTGCGTGAATGGCATGTGAATGTATTTGTACAGCTATAATGTATTTGTATTGTTATTCCTTCGTTTGTTCTTCAGTCATACCTTTTTCTTATTTTTCTCTCACTTTTCAAGCTTCCATCCCTTCTTTTCCTTACATTTTGAGAAGCTTGCCTTACATCAATATATTATTCATGATGGGAGAGTACAGCGAAAAACAAAGGCGGTCATGGGCGGGGAAACCCACGCCACGGCGGTACGTCAGATGGTGGTGGTGCGCCTAATTCTCGCTGTCGTCATCCAGCAATATGCCAGAGAGTTTGGGTTAGGCAAACGGGCCCCAACTCTGAAGAATAAATCTGGAATGGTTTCACAGGTATGCGCCTGGCCGGCGGAGCATTTGAAAGCGCCAGGTAGTGTAAAATATGAAGATGGACAATTACTGGCGGAGTAACAAAGGGCTGCCAGGTCGTTCATATCAAGCTGCGCTAACCGGCTTGATGCTTATCACTCCCGTGAAAGTGACACCACAGATGGAGAGAGCGATATTTGCAGCTTACTTATCAACCCTGCGAAGTGGACACCACAAGATGGAGAGAGTGATATACTTGCGCAAGCGAAATTCCGTCCTGCCGTAAAATTAAGTCGGCTGTAGACAGCTAAACGTAAACAATGCGATTAAGCAAGGGCTCTGAGAACTGTAGGACATCATTGACAGTCTCGAGTTCATGTCCCGAGCTCCCGAACAAATCTCGAAAAATGGTCAATCAAGGGAGCCAGGATCGCTCCCGAGTTTCTAAGAGCCCATGGGCAAATTCTGTTACAGATGCTGGCGCAGTTTGAGAGTAGCCACAAGTCCGCCACAGTTGACTGAGAAAGTCCTCAAAGACCGAGGCAAGAGGCAATAGGCGACCGAAACTCACCAAGTGAATCGTAGATAGCCGATGAAGAAAGAAAATATGAAAACCAGCGAAGAAAGCGACGAAACACCTACAGTAGGAGAAGGCTGAGCAAATCGGGAGGACAGTGGTTCTCCTCGAACTGAGTTATTGAACCACTGCGGAGAATAGGGCCTAATACGCAGGAATCCTGAGGAAGAAGTAGGAGACACGAGCAGTATCACGGAACTAGTCTCCAAAGTTACGTTGATAAACGGATCTGCGAATGCTGAACATCCTTGATTGAAGTCGAAGAGGATATAAAGCCGATCGTGCCAGGACTACGCGGGGAATCTCGAAGTTAAATGACGAACCCCAACGTGAGACAACTCCTGGTGGTCGTCAAAATAGGCCAGAGAGGAAGCAGCTGCGAGAGTGCCGGCTGAGTTGAAGAAAGCCGGCCGT
The DNA here is from genome assembly GCF_050613455.1 of Vespa mandarinia. Lineage (NCBI taxonomy): Eukaryota > Metazoa > Arthropoda > Insecta > Hymenoptera > Vespidae > Vespa > Vespa mandarinia. The sequence continues at coordinate 369,232 of NW_028197182.1, read as the reverse complement.
CTGCTGGTCTGCTCGCATGAGTCTGGCGCAGAGCAGAATTGAGACGATGCAATTGCTGCCTCGAAAATGACCAGTCAAGCATCTCGCGCATGAGTTCTGATCGCAGTTACGTTTGGGTGAGACATCAAGATCTGCGCATGAGTTACTTATGTCAGCTGTGATTGTTTATGCCGCGTATATGTCTCACCCCTTCGACGACTTCCAGAACTGGACGATCTGGAATTTGCTGCAGTGAAATGTTTCCAGATCTCATTGCAGGAGATGTCAATCCCAGCTCTCGAATGGGGTAGAGGCTGTTCAGAATCTGTTAAGAGTCATCGGGACTGGAGCAGCAGTACTCAACACACCTCGAATCAACCTTCCGAAAGCCTGGCTACAGACAGACGATTCCAGACGTCTCCCCAGCCAACGGACACTTCGTGGTAAAAGTGTAGGCTAGTGGGTGATAGAGGATTATACTATGAGAGTGATCATCAGTACATTTAATCTGCTGCCAGTATCCGATGTACACGATAAGAGGCCAGCCGCATGACAAGTGCAGAGCGACCTCCTGGTGGAATCTCAAGAATGGATCGAGAAAGGCTGTCTTCAGTCATAGATGAAGGATAGAGGTCCCATCATATCGCTTCCGCGAGTCTGTCTGCCAAGTGCACAAGCCAGGATAACTACGTACTGTCTTTGAAGAGACCATCACTGCCAATCAACGACGTTGCTGGAAGGAGCTGTGTCTGGATGTCGACCAGAATCCGTGGGGATAAGGTTACCCCAGATCGTCACTCGCAAGATCGGGACTCACGCAGCGAAGGAATCCCTCAGGACGCGCGGTCTTTGGAAAACATCATTCCCATACCCTATTCCCTTCGCAGCCGAAGAGAGATTGGCAGGACTGCGCATTGCAGGCTCGAAGCGCTACAATTTACGGAGGAGGAGCTATTCAGGACTACACTTTCTATTCAGAATAAGAAAGTTCCAGGACAAGGCGGCCTTCGAGCGGAAGTAATGAATGCTGTCGCGCAGAGTCACTATCATCTTGCCTCGTAAAAAAAAGCCAGACATTAGCTCATAAGCATGGGCAAGGGTCCAGCAAATGCCGCTTGCTCATACAGGCCTGTTTGCATGCTCGATACGGCAGGCAAGATCCTGAAGTAGCTGCTTTTGCCACTTCTGCACAGCCATGAGCTCAGCGATGGATCTTGCCGCCCGCCAGTTTGGATTTCGATCTGGCCTCTCAACCATCCACGCAGTCCAGGAGGTTGTAACGGTCGCTTAAATAACGGAGCGAGGGGATCATCTATCTCGCCCTTTGTGTCCGCAGGCCATCTTAGACGTGAGAAATGCCTTCAAATCCGTCAGGTTAGACATGGCAATCGAAGCGCCCGAAAGTAATTTCAGCGTCCCGGGTACATACTCCGAATTGTCGGGTATAATCTGAACTAGCGCGTCCTGAAATACAATACAGGCGATGGTCCAAGGAGCTTGGAGTTGACATCGGAGGCAGAACAGGGCACCATACTGGGACCGGAAATCTGGAACATTTTCTACGATGGTATCATACATATGGCAGTCCCTGAATGTGCTTTCTTATTTGGTTACGCAGATGTCATTGCAGTTTTTATAACTGCAAGGCATAGGCACAGCTGGTGTTCAACCGGGTCATTCGCAGGTTTATCTCCTTGATGAAAGACCACGGACTATCTCTGTCAGCCCAGAAGACAGAGATAGTGCTACTTAC
>NW_028197182.1:90000-360000 GCF_050613455.1 Vespa mandarinia | reverse complement strand
ATTAGCGTTATTATTATTATTAACATTATTATTGTTTATTTCATAATTACCGCTATTGGCATTATTAATATTATTATTTCTAATATTATCGTTATTATTATCATTATTTACATTACTAACGTAATTACATTTACTATCATTTTTATCGATATTATCTTTATAATTTTAATTATTTTCTATGTTATAGTTATCATCGTTATTATCGTTATTATTATTATTGTCATATTAATGTTACTATCGTTATTATCGTTATTATCGTTATTATCGTTATTATCGTTATTATCGTTATTATCACATATATCTTTGTTATTTTTATTTTCATAATCATAGTTATCATTATTTTTATTAATATAATAACAGTTCTTATCGTTATTACTATCGTTATTATCGTCATTGTAATGATTACTATTATTACGATCGTTACAATTATCATTATTATCGATAATAAAATTATTATAGGTATTATCGTTTGTAATGTTATAATATTCATTATTATCGTCATAAGCGTTATTATCGCTAATATCTTTATAATAATTATAATTGTTAATAACATCATTACCGTTAATATCGTTCTTATCAGTTTTATGTTTGTTATCGTTATTATCGTTATTATCGTTATTATTATCGTTATTATCGTCATTATCTTAATTATTCTTGTCGTTATTACCGTTATTATGTTTTTTATTATCCTTACTATCGTTATGAACCTAATTGCTATTATCATTGTTATTAATATAATTACAATTGCTTTTCTTACTGTTATTATTATAGAAATAATATTTATTATCGTTATTGTTGTCTCTCTTACGATTACTACTATTATTATCGTTATTATATCGTTACTTACGTTATTTTCATTATTATCTATATTATCATTAGTATTATTATTATCGTTGTTATTATTATTATTATTATAATCGTTATTAATATTATTATTACTATTATCTTAAAAATTATTATTATCGTTTTTATTGTCGCTTTTATAAATACTATTATTAATATCGTTACTTATGCTATTATCGTAATTTTCGTTAGAATCGTTTTTTTGTGATTATCATAATTATTATTATTATGATTGATATTATTATTAACGTTATTATTTTCGACGTTATTGTTACTATTATTGTTATCGTTATTATTATCGTTATTAACGTTATTATGGTTAATGACGTTATTTTCGTTATTATGGCTAATAACGTTATTATCGTTTTTATCGTTATTATTATTATTTTTATTGTTATTATTATTATTATAATTAGTATTAATATTATTATATTTATTATTGTCGACGTAATAGTTACTATTATTGTAATCGTTCTTTTTACCGTTATTATCGTTATTATCGTTATTATCGTTATTATCGTTATTATCGTTATTATCGTTATTATCGTTATTATCGTTACTATCGTTATTATCGTTATTATCGATATTATTATTATTAAAGTAATTATTATCGTCATTGTCGTGAAAATCGTTATAATTATTATAACCGTTATTATTATTTTTCTTAGCGTTCTTATCGTTATTATCGTTATTATTGTTTTTATTTTTATTTGTACCGTTATTATCGTTATTATATTTATTATTATTATTATTATTGTTATTATTATCATTTTTATCGTAATAATCGTTGTTATTATAATTACCGTAGTTATTATTTTAATTAACATTATTATCTTATTATCGTGATTATTCTATTATTATTATTACGGTTATTAGTATCGTTATTAAGGTTATTATCGATATTATTACTATTATCGTGATTAACGTTACTATGGTTATTACCGTTGTCATAAATATTATCATTATTTTCATTATTATAGGTATTAACGTTACCTTTATTATTTATATTATTATTATAATTACCGTTTTTATTGTAGCTGTAATCGCTACTATTATTATTATCGTTTTTATAATCTTGTGTAACGATATTATCATTCTTTCATTATTACCGTCATTTTCGTTATTTTCTCTATTATTGATATTTTTATTATTTTCGTTAATACTATTATTATTATGATCATTATTATTGTGATAGTTACTGCTGTTGTCGTTACTATTAGTGTTATTGTCATTACTATTATTATTATAATTATTATCGTAATTATTATTATTATTATTACTATAGTTATTATTATCGTCCTAAAGTTATTACTTTCACTGTAGCTATATTATTTGTTATCGTTATATTTATTACTATTGTTACTATAATTATTATCGTTATTTACGTAATTTTCCTTTTTATCCATATTATCATTTTTCTTATCATTATCGTTATTACTATTATTATTATTATTATTATTATTATTATTATTATTACATACATAATAATAACGATAATAATCTTAATAACGATAATATAGTTATTAAAGAGAATAACAAAATTAATGACGATATTAATAATAGTATCGATAACAGCAGCTATATTAACAATAATAATAAAAATAATATTAATAATAAAACCGATGATACTTAATATAAGGATAATAATAACGATAGTAATAGAAATAACAATAATAACGATAATAAAATTAATAACGTTAATGACGATAATAATAATAATAATAATAATAATAATAATAATAATAATAATAATAATAATAATAATAATAATAATAATAATTATAATAAAAATACTAATAATAATAATAATAATATTATCGATAATAATAAGTATAACGATAATAAGGAAAATATCCATTATAAGGATATTGAAGGTAATAACGTTTATTATCATAATAATTGCCATAATAACAAAAGTAACGATAATAAAGACATTGACGATAATAGCAGTAATAATGACAATGATAATTTCAATTATAACAATAATAATAACAATAATAATAATAATAATAATAATAATGATAATAATAATAGTAATAACGGAAGTGATAAACATAACGACAATATCGATAATAACGATAATAGCGATAATAACGAGTAATAACGATAATAACGATAATAACAGTAATGACGTATTTAACGTTAATAATATTAATAATAATAATAATAACGATAATGACGATAATAACAATAATAGCGATTATAACGATAATAATAATAATAATAATAATAACAATAATATCGATTGTAATATAAATAACGTTAATTAAGATAATAACTGAAATAACGTTTATAACGATAATAATTATGATATTAATAATGGCAACGATAACAGTGACAATAATAATATTAATTAGAATAATAATTATAATATTAACTCTATGCCGTACGAACGTCCCGTAAATATTTCTTCGCTTGACGCCAGCAGCGCTAACTCGAATTACTTGGCTTGTCACCGACCGTTCTTCACATCATCGGGAGTTTGAAAATTAATAAATTTTACTAATCCTATCTTTAGTTCTCATAAGTCTCAACCATGTTCCCATTTCATAAAATTTCGATGATCTACATAAGTAAATAAATTCACAGTTTGTTTGTTTTATATATTATTGTTTTATATATTAGTTTTCTGCATTTTCTTTGATTCTTAATACGTATCCTTCTTGTTCTAAGCAGCAAAACAATGTCCAAGATGTAACGCAACGTCACAAGACTTGCACATTAAGTTTGTTTTCTTTATTTTTATGTTTGGAACATACGTTGCAGTTTCTTCGTTTTCGTTTATTCGATTCGTAAATAAGTACTAGTTGTTGTTGCTTTATGTGACCGGAAAGCCTGTACCGGATCAAAATGAGACGTACGCGATGTAGTGGCATCCTCAAAGTTTTGCTCAAAAGTAGGAACATTGTATTTTATCCAAGAATCAGACACCTTCAATAAAAAGTTGTAAAATCGGAGTCTCTTGTGTTTTGTATTGAAATACTTGCATGTATGCATTATATAATGCACTAAATGCATTAAATAATGCACAATTAAAGAGGTAAAATCAAACCTTTTTTGACCATTTTATAGTTTTTCTGCATATAGGATAATAATTCAAATATTGGTCTGCCCAATCCACTCCTTTCATGTATTTGTTATAGTCTAAAACACTTACTGGTTTCTTTATGGTGTAATTGGTTTTTCTACATTTTGGGTGAGTATTAGTCAAAGTGGCATTATGTACTGTAGAGATCATTCATATCGTTTTAGTTTTCGAAGTTCTCCGTACATGTGTGAGTACACCTTTCCGGTGATGACAAGCTTCACCTACATTGACGTTTATGTGCTTTAATTTTTCCGGAAATCCTCCATCTTGACGTATCGTTCCACAACCTCGAATTTTCTTATCAAGTAAATTCCTTGCAAGTTATCCACTGTAATAATAATAATCCATGTACAGGTGATGCCACTTTCCATAAGAAGATCCCAATGGTTACATCACTTTTTTAGCTAAAGGCTGCCCAATGCCGGAGTATATCATGAATGAGGAAATGTATCCAGTAATCGAATCACACATCATCTGAATGAGTATGCCATATTTCGTAATTTTCGATGGATTGTAAACTTTAAAATTTAACCGTCCACGCCACGGTATCATTCCTTCATCAATTGAGATGATTTGACTTAGATTAAAATTTTCTTAAAATTTTTGTGAAAATAGTCAATTATGAATTGCAATTTGAAAAGGCGGTCGGTATTATTAGGTTTATTGTTATTGTCGGAATAATGTAAAAATGATAATATTTGTTTGAATCGATTGCGGGACATTGTTTAACGAAATATCGGTGTGTCTATCAATGGATTCGTCGACCAATATTTATCGATCTTTGCTTTTTTTTCAATACCTATAAGTATAGCAAGACTAAACAATTTTCTAACTTTGGGTGCTGTAACGTCCACAAATTTGGCATAATTTTTATCCAGGTTCCTTCCACTGCAATTTTGACTGTAGTACTAGTTGGTTTCAATTCTATTATGTTCAAATTGATCGTTCCCAATATATCATGCTACGATATCTTCGACGTTCTGTGTATCTTTGGGAAATATGTTTGGAGCCGGAGAACTTTCAAATTTATTATTGGTTCTCGGTGCATCAAAGCCACACCACTGTGCACTGCCTTCTTCGCCTGATTTATCCGAACAAATTGGCAACCGTAGTGCTCGCTGCATTCTTCTTATAGGTATTTCTCTATATTCCAACGATTCTGCTTTACTTTCATTTTTTCTATATCCACTGTTTTCCTACCAATCGGCCAAGTAATCCGGAAGGTCAGACAACACGTTCGCGCATTAATTGTAAATAATCGTATCGTCTCTTTCGTCTGCCATGATGAGAGAGCACAAATAATTATAAACACATAAAATTTGAGACATATAGAACTTATTGTTACATTAACTAAACATCTACGTAATACAAAAGATATTAAAGTGCTGTCACCGACCACTGAATGATAACATGCACACAAAAATGTAATACCGCCGACCATTAGCTGATAATTTGCGCCCGAGACCATCGTGGTGTCGTTCGCCGATCATTAGCCGATAATTTGCGCACGACACCAATGTCGTGTCGTTCGCGTTGGTCGGTATTTTACGCAAGACACCATTGCGGTGACGTTGGAGAGTATTGTGCAAAAATATCGATAATAAAGATAATAAGGATAAAAATAATAATAACGACAGTAATGATAATAAGGATAATAATTATAATAGCAATAATAATAACTATAATAGTAACAGTAAAGATAACATCGAAAGTAATATCTGTTCTAATAATAATAATATTATTTTTAATTATAAAAATAACGATAAAATCGATAATAACGATAATACCGAAAATTATAAAAATAATAACAAAAAAATTCCGATAATAACGTTAAAAACGGTAATAATGATAATAACGATAATAACGTTGATAAAGTTAATTACTATAATAATAACGATAATAATAAAAATAACGATAATAACGATAATATTAACAATAATAATAACTATATTATTAATAATAAATTTCATAAAAATACTAATAATAATAATAGTGACAACGACAATAACGGTAATAAAAACAATAAGAATAATAAAGTACTTTAAAATATTAGTAACGATAATATCGATAATAACGGTAATAATAACGAAGTAAACGATAATAACGATAATAATAATAGTAACATCGACAGAGACAATAATAACGTTAATAATTATAATAATAATAGTGCTAATAAAAATGATATTAATAATAGCGACAAGAATGAATATAACTATAATAACGATAACAATAACGGTAATAATAATAATAATAATAATGATAATGATAATAATAATAACCATAATAATATAAATAACAATAATAACAATACTAATGATAATATAGGTACGAATGTTAATTACGATAATAATGACGGAGATAATAGTAATATCGATAAAAAGGATAATAACGATTATAATAACTAGCAAAATGATAATAACGTTAATAACGATAATAACGATACTAATGATAATAACGTTAATAACGATAATATTAACGATAACAATAATTGTAATAGTAATAGGAATGATAATAACGATAGTAATAAAAATTATAATAGTAATAATATTAATATATAAAATAATAATGATAACTATATAAATGACAATAATAAATAAAATAAATATAAACACGGCTATAACGTTAAAACGATAATAGTTACAAAAATATAGATAACGATAAAAACCACAATAACGAGAATGATAACGATAGTAAGGATATTAACGATAATTACGACATTACCGATAATAGCAATAATAACGTTAAAATGAAAATATCTAGGAAAATAACAATAACGATAATAGCGAATATAACGATAGTAATGACGATCATAACCATAATAACGATAAAAAGATAATAACGATAATGTCGTTAATAACGCTAATAACGATAATAATAAGTTAAATAATAATAGTGATCATAACAGCGGCGATAAAATCGATAAACTAACGATAATAATAGTAATAATTATGTTCATATTATTAATAAGGATAATTAGGAAAATAACAATAATAAACATACTACCAAAAATAAAGATAATAACGATAATTACTATAACAACGTTAATAACGATAACAGCGATGATAATATCGGTAATGATAATAATAACGAAAATAACCATCTATACGGCAATAAAAACTATAATAACGATAATAACGGTAATAGCAATAATAACGATAATAACGTTATTAAAGGTAATAATATAATTATTAATATTAATAAGGATTATAGCGATAACAACGATAAAAATAGCGATAATAAAAATAATTAAGAATGAAACGATAATGACTATAATTACGATAATAACGTTAAAAATGATAATAATAATAATAACGATAATAACGTTAATAAGGATAAGAACGATAGTAATAACGATATTAACGATAGTAACAATAATGATAATAATAACGATGATAATAATAATAATAAAGGTAATAACTATAATAACGATAATAAGGATAATAATAAAATTAGTAATAAAAGCAAAATAGCAGTCATAACGATAATAACGATAATACCGTTAATAACTATTTTATTGATAATAACGGCAATGGCGATATTAATCACGATTATAAGAATAATAATGATAATAACGATAATAACGATATTAATAACGATAGTAATAATAATAACGATAAAAACGATTATGAGGTTAATATTACCGATAATAATAATAACGATAATAACGATAAGAACGATAATAATAAACATTATAACGATATTAAAGGTAATAATAATAATAATAACATCGATAATAATTAAAAGAACGATAATAAAGAAAATAACGGTAATTACTGTAATAGCCGTAATATTAACGATTCTAATAATAACAACGATAATAACGATAACTATAATAATAATAACTTTAATAACTCTATTTAAGATAATAACGTTATTAACGATAATAATGGCAATAACCGTAATAACGTTAATAACTATATTAATAATAATAACAATAATAATTACGATAAAAGCTGTAATTTTATCGATAATAATGTCAATAATGATATTGACGATAAAAACGATAGTAGCAATAAATACAATTAATAATGTTAATAACGATAATAACAGTAATAACAATAGTTACGTAAACAGCGACAATAACAACTTTAATTGCAAAAATAATATTAATATCGATAATAATAAAAACATCAATAAAAACGAAAATAAAGTTTATAGCGATGATAATAATTACACCATGGATAATAACGGGACGAAATTAATAACGACAATAATGACGATTATAATGATAGTATCGATAACAGCCACAATGAGAACAATACTATTAATAAAAGTAATAATAATAAAAACGATTACATGAAAAATAACGATAGTAATAACTATAATAATAGTAATAGAAATAATAATAAGAATAATAACAATAATTATAAAAATTACAATAATATAGATATTAAAGATAACAGCGATGATAACGATTATGACAGTAATAACGTTAATAACAATATTAATAATTAGGATAATAACGATAACTGTAAATATAATAATACCGATCATAAAGATAATAAAAATAATAACGGTAATAACGTTAATGGCGACAGTAATAACCATAATAATAATAGTAATCATAACAGTGACAATAATGACGATAATCGTAACGTTGATAAGAGTAATAATATTAATAATAATATTAATAACGATTATAATAAAAATAAGAATAATAACGATAATAACAATATTAATAACGATTATAACCCTAATAACGATAATAACGGTAATTACGATATTAACGACAATCAGGATAATACTAACGATAATAAGAATAATAATGACGATAATAATTGAAATAAAGCTAAAAAAATAATAAAGATAATAACGATAATAACGGTATTATATTTGATAACGATATTAAAAATACGATAATAACGATAATAATAATGATAATAACGATATTGCCAATAAGTACAATTAATAAGATAATAACATTAATAACGTTAATAATAACGATAATAATAGTAGTAATCGTAACAGCGACGACAATAATGATAATAATAACATTTATAATAGTAATAATAATATTTATAATTATAAGAAAGGTAATTATAAATACAAAAGTACAGAGACATTAACGATTATAACAATTATAATGTTCATAATATTGATAATAATTATTATACCGATAATAATGAAAACAACGCTAATAACGGTAATAACGGTAATAACGATAATAATGCCTATAATAATTATGATATCGTTGATGACGGCAATAACGATAATAATGACGATAATAACTATAATAGTAATTAATATAATAATAATAATAATGTAAATAATAATAGTGATAATAATAGAAATATCGATAATAAAGATGATAGCGTTAATACAGATAGTAAAGATATTATCAGTAATATTGTTAATATCGATAAAAATAACGATAATAATAATTGTAACGATAACAGGAACATTAATAACTATAATAATAATAATAAATAATTGAAATATAAAGATTATAATAAAAATAACGATAATAAGAATAATAGCCGTAATAAGGATAAAAACGGTAATAAGTATAATAACGATAGTAACAATAATATCGATTAATATGATAATAATGTCAATGACGATAATTATAATAATAATAATAATACAAGTCATAGCAACGACGATAAGAACGATAAAAATAATAATATTAATAATAACAGTAATGATAATAATAATAATAATAACGATAATTTTTAAAATAACAATAAAAATAATTTCGTTACCTTTAATAAAGATAATAACGATAAAAAATGTAATAACGTTAATATCGGTAATAACGATAATAATAAATATAATAATAATAATATTACTAGGACGATATGAATAGAAATAACGACAATGGCGATAATAACGATAATTACGGTAATAACGATTATTACGGTAATAAAGTTAATCACGAAAATAATGGGTAAAATAAAATTAATATCTACAATAACGATTAAAACGATAATAATTATATTAATAATAATATTTGAAATAATAATAACGATATTAATACAATTAACGGTTATAACTATACTAACGATAATAACGAGAATAATGAAAATAAAGATAATTCCGATAATAATAACGATAATAATCGTAATAATAATAATAATAATCTTAATAATATAAATAATAATAAAGATAATAATAAAAATAACTATAATAACGAAAACATCAGCGGTAATAACAATAATAGTGATATTAATAATAATAATAATCATCATAATAATATAATTAACGATAATAAGGATAATAATGATAATAATAATAATATCGATAATAAAGACAAAAACGACTAGAATAACGATTATAACGATAATTGCGTTACTAATGAATATAACGGTAATAAAGATCATATCAATAGTAACGATAAATACGATAAAAACGTTAATAACGATAATAATAATAGAAACCATAACAGCATCGTTAATAACGCTAATAATAACTATAATAATAGTAATAATGATAATAATAATAATAACGGAAAATATAAAACTAACTGTAATAATCGTAATAACGATAATATCAATAATAACGCTAATACCGGTAATAACGATAATAACGATAATAATGTTAATAACGTTAATAACGAAAATGATAACGATTATATATAAGTATCATTGACTGCGATAATAATAACGATAATAATAATAATAATAATAATAATAATAATAATAATAATAATAATAATAATAATAATAATAATAATAATAATAATTATAAAGACATTGATATTAAAGACGAGGTTAATGACAATAATACTAACGTTAATAGTTACTACAATATTAATGGAAATAATAATAATAATAAAAAAAAGAATAATAATAAAAATAACGATAATAACGGTAATAATGATAATAATAAAAGTAAGGATAAAAAAGAGAATAACAATAACAATGGTAATAATAGAAATAACATTGACGACAATAATAATAACGATAATAATAATAAAAACATTACTAATAACAATATTAATTTCAATAATAACTTAAATAACGATAAAAACGATAATATCTTTAATAACGATAATAACGTTAAAAAATATAATAACGATATTAACGATAATGGTGATAACAACAATAATAATGATAATGATAAGGATAATGATAAATATAACGATAATAGAGTTATATGGATAATTACAATAATAATGTTATTAAAGATAAAATTAAAACTAACGACAATAACGCTATTAATAATGTTATTAATGACAATAATGGTAATAATGGTAATAATGGTAATAACGATATTGTCAATAATAACAATCATGATATCGATAATAATGAAAATAACGATAATGTTAAAAACAATAAAATTATAATATTGATAATAACGGTAACAATGATAATAACGGTAAAGACGATAATGACGATAATATTATCGATAATATCGATAATAACGATAATAGCGAGAATAACTATAATAAGGTGAAAAACGGTAATTATAATAGTAACGATAACAGAAACAATAATAATAATAACAATAATAATAATAAAAGTAATATTCTTAATAACTATTACGGTAATAATAAAATTAACGATAACACGATAATTACGATAATAACGGTAATAATAACGATAAAAATAATATGAACGATAAAAAAAATAATAACGATAATAACGTTAATAACGTTTATAACAATAACGACGATAATAACATAGACGGTAATAATAATAACAATAACTGTAATAATAATAAAGATAACAATATTAACTATAATAGCGTAATGAACGATAATAACGTTAATTAAAACGATAATGTTAATAGTAACAATAACAGCGGAAATAATAACGATATTAATAATAATGTGATTGACAATATTAATTACGATAATAATAAAAAATTGATAATATGACATCAATAACGATAGTATAACAGTAACGCTGACCCCGAAATTAATGACAATAATATTAATAATAATAATAATAATAATAATAATAATAATAATAATATTAATAAAAATAATAATAATAATAATAGTAATAATAAAAGTAATATCGGTAATAATGAAAATAACGATAATAAAGAAAATAACGATATTAACGGTAATAACAATAATAACGATAATAATAAAAATAACAATAATAACGATGAGATGGATAACAAGGACAGCTGCGTTAATAAAAATAATAAATATAAGAAAAATAATAACAATATCATCGGTAACTAGAGTAAAGATAAAAACGATAATAATAATAGAAATTATTATAATAATGAAAATAATAAAAATAATGTTGATAAATATAATAACGCTAATAATGATTATAATAACGATAATACCATTAATAACAATAATATTAAGTATAACATTAAAAATAATGTTATTAAGTCTTATACAAAAATTAACGATAATAACAATAATAAAAAAGATAGTAATAGTAGCGACAACAACGACAATAATAAAGATAATAAAAATAATAATAAAATAAAATAAATATAATAATAATAACGATAATAATAAAGAGAACGATAAAAACGATAATCACGATAAAGACGATGAAGGTACTATGAACGATAATGATATCGATAATAGTAATAAAAACGAGGAAAACGATAAAAACGTTAATAATATCGATTATAACGATAATAAAGGAAATAATAATTAGGAGTATTATTCTAATAAATAATTAGGATAATAACAATAATAACGATAATAACGATAATAAAGCTAACAACAACTATATTTATGAAAAGAATGACAATATCGACAATAATTGTAATAACGATAATGACGATAATAACGATAATATCAATAATGATTATAATAACGATTGTAACGTTAATGTCGATAATAATAATAATAATAATGATAATAACGATAATAATGATAATAATAATATTAACGATATTAACGATAATAACGATAATAACGATAATAACGATCATACCGACATTAACGTTTATAGCTATAATAATAACAATAATAATAATAAGGATAATAACATTAATAGCAAAAATATTAACTATAGGTAGAATAATAACGATAAGAGCGATGGTAACTATAATAAATATAATAACGATAATATAAATAATAATAATAGTAATTATGATGTCAAAAAAAGTAACGATAATAAATATAACAGCGCTAATAACAATAATAATAAGGATAATACTAATAGTAACAAAAATATTGACGATAATATTAAAAATAACGATAATAGGGCTAATACCGATAATAACATTAGCAACGTTAATAATAAAGATAACAATGATAGTAACAATAACACAGACCATAATAATAATAATTGTTAAAATGATAAAAAACAAATATAAAAGTAATAATCATAACAATAAAAATAACCCCAAAAACGATAATAACGATAATGACGATGATGATAATATGAACGATAATAACCATAATAATATCGATAAAAATATTTATCACGATGAGAAAGATAATAATGATAATAAGAACGACTATAACAATAATATCGATAATAAGGATTATAACGATAATTATTACGATATTAATAATAATAATAATAATAATAATAATAATAAGGATAATAATAAAAATTAATATATTAAAAAGAATAACGGTAAAAACGATGTCAAAGATAGCAACAATAATAATAATAATAACGATATTGACATTAATAACAACAATAATGCCTATAATAACGATAACAACGATTATAATAAAGATAATAATAATAGTAGCGATAACAGTGATAATAATAGTTATAATAATAATAATAATAAAAATAATGATGAAAATAATAATAACGATGATAATAAATATAACGATAATAACAATGATAACGATATTAACGATAAAATCGTTATTAACGATAATAATACCGATAATAATACTGACAAAGAAAACAGCGAAAAAAATAACGGTGTTATTATCAATAATAATTATCCTATTAATCATGATAATAATACAAAGACATAATGCCAATAATAATAATAATAATAAAAATAATAACGATGAAAGTAATAATATTAATAATAGTAATAATAACAATAATAATAACAAACTATAATGAAAATAATAACAATAATAGTAACGATAAAAACGATGACTACGGTATGAACAATAAAAAGAACGATAATAACGATAATAACTTTAATAACATTAATAACGATAACAACAACAATAATGGTAATAACGATTACAACGATAATAATTATAATAATAACGATAACAATAATAATAACGGTAATAACGAAAATTACGATAATAATGGTAATAATTATAATAACGAAAATAATAATAATAACTATAATAATATAAAAAACTATAAGAATGATAAAAGTAATAATAATGATAATGATAATTATTACGATAATAATGATATTATCGTTAAGATAAATAATAATAATTATAACGACAATAATAAAAATAATGATGATAAAAATAATAACGATAATAACGATTATAATGGTCACAACTTTATTAACGATAATAACAACGATAATAATAATAATAAAGTTAATAACGTTAATGACGCTAATAACGATGATAACAATAATAATGATAATAAAGGTAATAACGTTAATAACGATAGTAATAACGATAAAAATAATAATAACAATTATATCGATAATGAAGATAATGCCTATAATAATGGTAATAACAATAATAATGGTAATAATATTGATTACAATAATTATAATAATTATAGTAATAATTATAACGGACATAACGATAATTATAGTAATAATAATAAAAATTATAATAATATTAATGACGATAATAACAATAATAATATCGATAATAGTAATAATAACGATAATAACGTTAATAGCGACTATAATAACGAAAATAATAACAATAATAGTAATTTCGAATATAGAGAAAATGATGATAATAACAATAGTAATAACGATAATATCGATAATAATGATAGTAACGATAACTGCAATAATAATAACAATAGATATTATTATAAATTATATCGTATTTATACTATTACACGATAACATCCATAATAATGATAATAAAGATAATGAAGATATAATAGATAATAATAACGATAATAATAATAATAACGAAAACAAAGAAAATAACGGTAATAAAGTTAATTACGATAATAATGACGATAATAACGATAATAATTACGATAATACCTATTATAACTATAAAAGTAACGATAATATCAATAATTACGACAATGACGATAATAAGGTTAATAAGATAATAATAACAATAATAATAATATTACGATTATATCGTTAATAACGATAATAATGATTATAATATTAATACCGACAGTAACGATGATAACGGTTATAACTTTAATAACGATAGTAATAACGATAATAATAATAATAACGTTAATAATAATAGTAACGATATTAACGTTAATAACGATTATAATGACGATAATAAGAATAATAATAGTAATAATAATAATAATAATAATATCGATAATAACGATAACAACGATAATAACGGTAATAACTTTAATAACGATAATAACAATGATAACAGGAATGTAGAGATAACACCGAAAGTAATTTTCTTTCTATTTTCTTTGATGGTCTGAGATTACTAATCTTTACGTACTAACCAATGGACCCCGCCAGCCATAGGAACCCTACTCTATTTGGTTCTTCCATTAATGTCCCTGAAGTCTCGCGCTCACCATTGGAGGCACTACCGACTAAACTCATATCCATCATTGAGGCATAGTGAAACCATCCCGGTACCACCATATGGCATTACTTTGGGATTGCGCCACTGCATCAGGTCCCTTAACGGGACTCTCCTTTCGGCTCTACGGAACAGGAGCCTGAAGCAATTTAGGGGGCAGGTCTATGATGCGCCCATCTCCTTTTTTTTCTGCGAAAGAAGGCCCTAACGTACCAGGCCACCTTGTTCCACTGCCCCTGACCTTGGAGCATTTTCTCGACAACGATGTCTGGCGAGATTTCTCTGAGGACTTACTCCAAGACGAGTCGTTCGACGCTCCACCGGGCACAGTAGAAGAATGTGTGGTAGGCGTCGTCGACAGACGAGTCGCTATATGAGCAGCTGCCGTCTGCAACATTCCTCATTTTTGCGAGGATTGAGCAGAACAGACCATGTCCGGTCAAAAATTGGGAAAGATAGAAGTCGACTTCTCCCGCCTCCCGGTTTAGCTAACTGTCTAGCCGACTGATGAGTCGGACCGTCCATCTGCCACGAGGCTCCTGTTCCCATCTGCTTTACCAGGTCTCGATGCTGGTAGATCTGGCGAGCTTAGATGCCTCCTCCTTTACCAGAACGGGCTTTTGCTGGTGGACGAATTGTCTCTCCTGGGTTAGTAGATCGATCGGGTTTACACCCGCGACACTTGCACCGCGGGCTCAGAGACCGTGTGGAAGGAGTAAGCGATCAGGAGAGAGCCCCTCCTCAGCACCGCTGCTATGCGCTTGTGGTATTTCTCGTGTCGCAGCGCTTTGGCCCAAACTACCGCGCCGTACAACATCACTGCTTCGGCTGCGCGTATCAGTGGTCGGCTTATGCACGGTCGGGGTCCGTTAGATTTGGCCATATGTGTGCCAAGTGATGCAACTATTTTTGCCGTATTGTAAGGCTGCCCAAATTATATGCCCTCCAAATTTGAGCATGTTTTCGAGCATTACACATAAGTATTTGACAGTCGACTTCATCTGGACCGCCGCATCTCCTACAATGAAGCTGCGCAAGGTGTTGATGCGCTTCTTCGTAAGTAGCACTATCTCTGTCTTCTGGGCTGACAGAGATAGTCCGTGGTCTTTCATCAAGGAGATAAACCTGCGAATGACCCGGTTGAACACCAGCTGTGCCCCTTCCGTATGCCTTGCAGTTATAAAAACTGCAATGACATCTGCGTAACCAAATAAGAAAGCACATTCAGGGACTGCCATATGTATGATACCATCGTAGAAAATGTTCCAGATTTCCGGTCCCAGTATGGTGCCCTGTTCTGCCTCCGATGTCAACTCCAAGCTCCTTGGACCATCGCCTGTATTGTATTTCAGGACGCGCTAGTTCAGATTATACCCGACAATTCGGAGTATGTACCCGGGACGCTGAAATTACTTTCGGGCGCTTCGATTGCCATGTCTAACCTGACGGATTTGAAGGCATTTCTCACGTCTAAGATGGCCTGCGGACACAAAGGGCGAGATAGATGATCCCCTCGCTCCGTTATTTAAGCGACCGTTACAACCTCCTGGACTGCGTGGATGGTTGAGAGGCCAGATCGAAATCCAAACTGGCGGGCGGCAAGATCCATCGCTGAGCTCATGGCTGTGCAGACGTGGCAAAAGCAGCTACTTCAGGATCTTGCCTGCCGTATCGAGCATGCAAACAGGCCTGTATGAGCAAGCGGCATTTGCTGGACCCTTGCCCATGCTTATGAGCAAATGTCTGGCTTTTTTTTACGAGGCAAGTTGATAGTGACTCTGCGCGACAGCATTCATTACTTCCGCTCGAAGGCCGCCTTGTCCTGGAACTTTCTTATTCTGAATAGAAAGTGTAGTCCTGAATAGCTCCTCCTCCGTAAATTGTAGCGCTTCGAGCCTGCAATGCGCAGTCCTGCCAATCTCTCTCTTCGGCTGCGAAGGGAATAGGGTATGAATGATGTTTTCCAAAGACCGCGCGTCCTGAGGGATTCCTTGCGTGTGAGTCCCGATCTTGCGAGTGACGATCTGGTAACCTTATCCCCACGGATTCTGGTCGACATCCAGACACAGCTCCTTCCAGCAACGTCGTTGATTGGCAGTGATGGTCCTCTTCAAAGCTGCAGTAATTATCCTGGCTTGTTCACTTGGTGACAGACTCGCGGAAGCGATATGATGGGACCTCTATCCTTCATCTATGACTGAAGACAGCCTTTCTCGATCCATTCTTGAGATTCCACCAGGAGGTCGCTCTGCACTTGTCACGGCTGGCCTCTTATCGTGTACATCGGATAGGGTGTACTGATGATCACTCTCATAGTATAATCCTCTATCACCCACTAGCCTGCCACTTTTACCACGAAGTGTCCGTTGGCTGGGGAGACGTCTGGAATCGTCTGTCTGTAGCCAGGCTTTCGGAAGGTTGACGTCGAGCCTGTGTTGAGTACTGCTAGCTCCAGTCCCGATGACTCTTCTTCTGGAGTCTGGTTTGGCCTCCCCCCATTCGAGAGCTTTGGGATTGAGATCTCCTGCCACAATGAGATCCCCAAACATTTCCTGCAGCAAGTCTTCCAGATCGTCCAGTTTGTTCTGGAAGTCGTCCGGGGTGAGACATACACTGACATAAGTAATCGAGTTATGTCTCACCCAAACGTAACTGCGATCAGAACTCATGCGCGAGATGCTTGACTGGTCATTTTCGAGGCAGCGGTTGCATCGTCTCAATTCTGCTCTGCGCCAGACTCTGCAGCTGACGGAGCCGACCAGCACTCGGCCGGCTTTCAAAAGCTTCGCAGCTGCTTCCTCTTCTATTTTGACGACCACCAGGAGTTGTTGTCTCACGTTGGGGTTCGTCATTTTAACTTCGAGATTCCCCGCGTAGTCTGGCACGATCGGCTTTAGGTCCTCTTCGACTTCAATCAAGGATGTTCAGCATTCGCAGATCCGTTTATCCAACGTAACTTTGGAGACTAGTTCCGTGATACTGCTCGTGTCTCCTACTTCTTCCCTCAGGATTCCTGCGTATTAGGCCCTATTCTCCGCAGTGGTTCTCTTCAGTTCGAGGAGAACCACTGTCCTCCGATTTGCTCGGCTTGTATTTCTCCTACTGTAGGTGTTTCGTCGCTTTCTTCGCTGGTTTTTCCTTATTTTCTTTCTTCTTGACTATCTACGTTCACTTGGTGGTTTCGGTCGCCTATTGCCTCGGTCTTTTGAGGCTTTCTTTAGTCAACTGTGGCGGACTTGTGGCTACTCTTCAAACTGCGCCAGCATCTGTAACAGAATTTGCCCATGGGCTCTTAGAAACTCAAGGAGCGATCCTGGCTCCCTTATTGACCATTTTTCGAGATTTATACATGAACTCGAGACTGTCAATGATGTCCTACAGTTCTCAGAGCCCTTGCTTAATCGCATTGTTTACGTTTAGCTGTCTAGTAACAGCCGACTTAATTTTGGCAGGACGGAATTTCGCTTGCGCAAGTATATCACTCTCTCCATCTTGTGGTGTCCACTTCGCAGGGTTGATAAGTAACATCAAGCCGGTTAGCAGCTTGATATGAACGACCCTGGCAGCCCTTTGTTACTCCTCCAATTGTCCATCTTCATATTTTACACTACCTGGCGCTTTCGTCACTCCGCCGGCCAGGTCGCGTACCTGTGAAACCATTCCAGATTTATTCTTCAGAGTTGGGGCCCGTTTGCCTAACCCAAACTCCTGGCAATTGCTGGATGACGACAGCGGGTGGGCACCCTTACCACCATCTGACACCGCCGTGGCGTGGGTTTCCCACCCATGACCGCCTTTGTTTTTCGCTGTACTCTCCATCATGAATAATATATTGATGTAAGGCAAGCTTCTCAAAAGTAAGGAAAAGAAGGGATGGAAGCTTGAGAGTGAGAGAAAAAATAGAAAAAGGTATGACTGAAGAACAAACGAAGGAATAGCTGTACAAATACATTCACATGCCATTCACGCAGACCGATATAGTCGCCGTACATGACAAGCAGGAAGAGCTGTGGGATTATTCTACTTCCCCTTAACATCAGGGGGCACACCGACAATAATAACTATAATAATAATAATAACTATAATAATGATAATAATAGATATAATATCGATAATAGTAGAAATTTCAATAAAAAAGAAAATAATGATAATAACGATTTTGACGATAAGAACGATAATAATGATAATAACAATAATACCGCTAATAATGATAATAACGGTAATAAATCTAATAAGGATAACAACGATAGAAATGATTATAACGATAATACTACTGTTAATAATAATAATGACGACAATAATAATAACAGTAATAATAACGGTAATAACGATAATGACAATAATAATCGTAGAACGATAATTATGATAGTAACGATAGTAATTACGATTATTATGATAATAACAATAATATTAAGGATAATATCGATAATAAAGAAAATATCGGTAATAATGATGATAATATTAATAACCTTAATACCTGTAATAATAACGATAATAACGATATCAAAATAATAATTATAATAACGACAATATTGATAATAACTTTGATAACGATAATGACGACATTAATAATAATGATTATTATTAAAACGATAGAATTTATAATATTAATAATAATAACGATAGTATTGGAGTTAACAATTATAAAAATACTAATAACGATAACAACAATTATCTCGAAAATAACGATAATAACGTAAATAATGCCGACAGTTATAACAACAATGTTAAATATAATAGTAACTATAACAGCGACAATAACAACGATATTAATATCAATAATAATAATATCAATAATAATAAAAATCATGATAAAAACATAATAACGATAATAATAACTATAATGATGATAAAAGAATCGATAGTAACGATAATTACGATAATAGCGATAATGACGGTTATAACGATAATAATTACGAAAATATTAATAACGATAATATGGATAATATTGACAGTAACGTTTATAAACATAATAATAACGATAATAGTAAAATAGTGTACATAACAACGACGATATTAACGATAATAATTACTACCATAGCTTTATGAACGACAAAAACGATAAAAACGATAATAATGTTAAGAACGTTAATAATGATAATAAAAACGATAATAGTAATAATAAAGATACTAGCGATAATGACTATAACAATGATAATGACGATAATGACGATCTTAAAATGAATAACGAAAGTATCGATAATATCTTTAACATCGTTAATAACAATAATAATAACAATAGCAATAAGAGTAATCATAACAGCGATTATAATAACGCTAATATTAACCATAATAATAGTATGAATAATAATAATAATAATAATAAGGAAGTTAAATATAAAAATAAAAATAGCAAAGACAACAACTATAATAACTATAATTACGATAATATCGGTGATAAGGATAATAACGTAAATAATAATGATAATAAGAAAAATAACGATAATAAGGATGATAACGATAATAATAACGATAATAATAAAGATAACGATAATAACGACAACAACGATAATGACGTTAATAACGGCAATAATATAGATAATAGTTATACTGCGGATTACAGTGGAAATAATAACGACAATATTAGGAATAATAATATTAATAATAATAATAACGATAATTATAAAAATAACAACTTAATAACGAACACAAGCTTAATAACGTAAATAACGTTAATAATAACGATAGTAATAATTAAGATAATAACGATAAAAAGGATAATAATAAAGATAATAACGATAACAACGATAATAACGGTAATAACATTAATGACGATAATATTAATTACGATCATAACGATAATAACGATAATATCGTGAATAACGACGTTAATTATTGTTACGATAACAGAGACTATAATAACGAAAATAATGATAATAATTATTATTATTATAATATCGATAATAACAACAATAACGTTAATATGACAAAAAGAACGATAACAATTATAATAGCAATTACTGCAACAATAATGAATAATAAAATAATGAATAATAAAATAATGAATAATAAAAATAATAATAATAATAATAATAATAGTTATAACGATAATGATAAAAATAATGATAGTATAGATAAAATGGAAAATAACGTAAATGACGATAATAATAATAGTAATGGTTATAATAAAAACAAGGATAATAAATATTATATCGACAATGAGAGTAATAACTTTAGAAAGATAATAATAACCATAATAATATTATTAATGATAATAACGATAATGACGATAATAATGATAAGAATGAAAGTAATGTTAACAAAGATTATGAAAACGATAATAATAATAGAATCGATCGCAGCAACAATTAAAGCAAAAATTATAATAATAATATAAATAATAATGACAACGATAATAACTATAATATTAAAAATAAAAATAATAACGATGGCAACGGGATTAACCATAATAACGTTAATCACGATAATAGTAATAATATCAATAATAACCACAATAACGATACTAATAACGGTAATAATAATGATAAAATTATCACGATAATAAAGATAATAATGTTGATAAAAATAATAATAACGGTAATTATAATAATAAGGATTATTACTATAAAAATGATAATAATAACAATAATAATAATAATAATAGGTATAATAACGATAATGACGGTACGAAAAAAGTTAATAACGATAAGAAGTATAATAACGAGGAGAACGCTAAGAAAAATAGTAACAACGATTAAAATAATAAGATCGATTTTCACGACAAAAATGATAATAATTACGACAATAATAAATATGATAATAACAAAAAAAAACGATAATAACGAAAATTAGGGTAGTAACATTAATAACGATAATAAAAACTTTTATGATAATCGTAATAATAATATTAATAACTATAATCATAATAATATTAATTATAACGATAATGATAATACTAATGATAATATAGATAATAATGAAAATAACGTAAGCAACGATTTAATAACGAAAATAATAGTACTAATGGTAAAAGCGACAATAATAACGATAATAACTATTGTTTCTATAATAATTACAGTAAGAATAGTAATAATAATTACTATAATAATAATGATACTAGCAATTAGGTTTATACCGTTAATAAAGATAATAAAAGAGATAATAACGATAACAACACTAATATGGTAATAACGTTAATAACGACAATAATAATTAAGATAATTACGAAAATAACGACAATAATAACGATAATAATAACGATAATAATGATAATAACGATAACAAACATAAAAACGATAAGAACGATATTAAAGGTAATAACGTTATTAACAATAATAATTATTACAGAGATATTAGCGATAATGACGATCATAACGATAATAAAGAAGATCATTACATTAAAAACGATAATAACGATAATATTTTTATTATCAATAATAACGATAATTGGAAGGATAGTAATAATAGTAATAATTACAATGACGATAATAAAGAAGAAAATAACGATAAGAATCATTATTATATTAATAAAAATAAGGATAACGATGATTATGAAAATAAAAATAATAAAGATATATGTGATAATAACGATAACAACGATAATAACGATAGTAACGTTAATAAGATAATAATAATTATAACGATAATAACGAAAATAAATATAATATCGAAAATAATTAAGATCATAAAAATAATATCGATAAAAATGATAGTAAATATTATGACGTTAGAAACGTTAATAACCATAATAAGAACGATAATATTAGTAATAATAATATTAATAATAATACTAGAGATAATTATGAAAAAAACAATAATAAAGTTAATAATCATAATAATAACAACAATAACGAATACAACGATATTAATGGTAATAATAACAATAATTATGACAATAACGTTAATAACGATAATGACAGTAACAAGGTTAATGATGATAATAATAACGATAATGAAGATAAAAATAACGATAATTACGATCATAACGAAATTATTAACGATAATAATAATAATAATAACGATAATAACTATAATATATTTAATAATATCGATAATAAAAGCTATAATAACGATAATGAATATAATAATAACGATAATAATAATAATAACGACATTGAAGATAATAATGATAATAATAACAATAACTACGATTATAACGATAATAACGGTAATAATAACGAAAATAACGATAATAATAACGTTAATAATATTAATGACGATAGTAACAACTATAATTTTAGCAGTAATAATAATAACGATAATAACGATAATAACGATAATGACGATAATAACGATAATAATTATGATAATAATGATAATAACGATAATAACGATAATATTAACGATGGTAATAGTAGTAACGGAAACCACGTAAATTAAAACGATAGTAATAATAATAATAATAATAATAATAATAATAATAATAATAATAATAATAATAATAATATCAAAGAAAATAATGAAAAAACGATATAAACAAAAATTACGTTAATAACGACACTAACGCTAATAATAACGATAAGTATCATAATAAAGATAATAACGATAATAACAATAATAAAGGTAATAACAATTAATAACGATAACGATGATAGTAGTAATATAACTATAATGAGGATAATAACGATAATATTAAAAATAACGATATAAACGTTAATGACGATGATAACATTAATAACCATAATAATAACGATAAAAACGATAATAACGATAATAATAACCATAATATAAATAAAAATAAATATAATAATATTAATAATGATAATAATAATATTTACGATTATAGCGATAACAACGAAAATAATAATAATAATAACGATAATAATGATAATAACTATATTATAACGATAGTAATAAGAAGATGATAAAAACGATAATGACGATATTAACGATATTAATAAAGATAATAGTATTTTAATTTTTTAATTTTTTTTTGATGGTCTGAGAATGCAAAACTTTACGCACTAACCCAGGGACCCTGCCCGCAAGAGGAACCCTTCACCATTTGGGTCCCCCTTTAAAGTCCCTGGAGTGTCGGGCTCAACGTTGGAATAGGCACTACCGACTAAACTCATATCCATCCTAGTGGCATAGTGAAACCATCCCGGCACCGCTAGGTGGAATTACTTCAGTATAGCGCCACTGCTTCATGTCCCTTAACTGAACTCCCTCTTCGGCTCTACTTGGCAGGAACCAAAAGCAATGTCAGAAATTGGGTGAGGTAGAAATCGACTTCTCCCGCCTCCCGATTTATCCAGTTGTCTAGCTGACCGACGAGTCGGGCAGTCCATTTGCCCCAACGTTCCTGCTCCCATCTACTTTATCAGGCCTTGATGCTGGTACACCTGGCGAGTTCTGATGCCTCATACAACCCCAGGACACACCTTTCCTAATGGGCGAATTTTCTCTCCTGGGGCTAATAGATCGATCGGGATTACCCCGGCGACAACTAGCACTGCGGGCTCTGAGACCGTGCGGTAAGAGCACGCGAATCCTAGGCCGCCCCTCCTCTGTTCCGCGGCAATGCGCTTGCGATATATCTCTTTTTGCAGCGCCTCGACCCATACTTCCACACCGTATAGCATCACTGCTTCGGCAGCACGCATCAGTAGTCTCCTCATGTAAGGCCGGGGACCGTTGACATTGGCCATGAGTGTGCCTAGCGAGTCTACTACTTTTGCCGACTGGTCGTCGGCTGCCCTGATTATGTGCTCTCCATAAATAAACTTGTTGTCAAGCATTACACCGAGATATTTGACAGCCGACTTAGTCTCGACTGCCGCGTCCCCTACAATGAACTTCCCGCAAGGTGTTGATGCGTTTCCGCGTAAGTAGCACGATCTCTGTCTTCTGGGCTACTAGAGATAGCCCATGGTCTTTCATCCAGGAGATGACTCTCCGCATGACCTGGTGGAGCAGCTGCTGTGCCCCCTCCGTGTCTCTTGCGGTTATGACAACTGCAATGTCATCTGCGTACTCAGTCAAGAAAGCACCTTCAGGGACTCCCATACGAATGATAACGTCGTAGAAAATATTCCATATATCCGGTTCCAGTATGGAGCCCCGGGCTGCCTCCGATATCAATTCCAAGCTTCTTAGGGCATCGCCCGTGTTGTATACTAGGAAGCGCTGGTTCAGATAATCATCGATAATTCGGAATGGGTACTCCGGAACGCTGTAATGACGTCCGAACGCTTCTACTGCCAAGTCTCACCTGACGGAGTTGAAGCATTTCTCACGTCTAAGGTGGTCAGCAGACACAGAGGTCGAGTTCGCTGATTGCCTCGCTCCATCATTTTAGCAGCCGTGACAACCTCCTGGAATGCGTGGGTGGTGGAGAGGCCGGATCGAAATCGATACTGGCGGTTGGCAAGATCCCCCGCTGCCCTCATGATACGTGCAGCCATGGCCTAAGCAGCTTCTCCAGGAGCTTTCCAGCCGTATTGAGCATACAAATAGGCTTGTATAACGAGGCTGCCTCTGCTGGATCCTTGCCCTTGCTAATGAGCACAAGCCTAGCTTTCATCAATGGGGCAGGGAACATGCCCCCCCTGAGGCACATGTTATATATGTTCAGCAAAAGCTCAGGGTGACTTTGCGTTACGACTTTAATTACTTCTGTTGGTAGTCCGTCTGGGCTTGGAGCTTTCTTGTTCCGCATTGAAGATGCGGCCCTGAGTAGCTCTTCTTCCTCGAATTGTGGCGCCTCGATTATGCCGGGCGAATTCATGCTAATCTCTCTCTTCGGCGTGAGGGGAATAGAGTATGCACGAAGTGATCCAACGTCATCGCGTCCTGAGGGATTTCTTGCGTTCGAGTCCCCAACTTACAGGTGACGTTCTGGTTCCCTAATCCCCACGGATTCTGATGGAATCTCCAACCTTCATCTATGACTGAAGACAGCCTCTCTCGATCCATTCTTGCAATGTTCCCCCGGGGGGGTCGCTCTACACTTGTCAAGGCTGGCCTCCTATCGTGTACATCGAATAGGATGTACTGATGATCGCTCCCGATATAATCCTCGATCACTTGCCAGCCTGCGACTCTTGCAACAAGGTGTTCGTTGGCTAGAGAGACGTCAGGGATCGTCTCTCTGTTGCCAGGCCCTCGGATGGTTGATGTCGAACCTTTGTTCAGTACTGATAGCTCCAGTCTCGTCGCCACCTCCATGATTCGTCTTCCTCTGGAGTCCGGCCTGACCTCCCCCCCATTCGAGTGCTTTGGCACTAAGGTCTCCAGCCACAATGAGATCCCCATGTATTTCCCGCAGCTCGTCTTCCAGATCGTCCAGTTTGGTCTGGAAGTCGTCTATCCTGTCGTTCGGAATGAGATATACGCTGTCATAAGTCGTCGAGTTAGGTCTCACCCAAACTTAACCACATTCGGATCCTTGATCCGACACATGTATTAGTCGGGGATCTGGGATCCAGATGGCCGCAGTGCCCAATTCGTCTGCGTACCATCCTACTCTTGCTCTTTCTTGGTATTGTTAGCTGATTAGGTAAATATCTGCTTGTATCTCAGAGCCGAGGAGGGTTAGAAGGTAGTGTGCCGTCCTGCTCCTATACAGGTTAACCTGAAGTACTCTCATCCTTTTTTTTACTTGTTTGCTGTTGCAAGGGCCTCCTGGAAAGCTCTGCAGGCCCTTGATCCTGCCAGGTGCTTCTTAGTTTCATCAACGCTATTCGAGCACAAGAAACAAGAGGGCTCGCCGACCTTGAATTCTTTGATCTTGCGACCCGTGCAGCCGCAACAATAGCAAAACTTAAACTGCGATCCAGGCCCCTGCACGAGGCGCTATAGTGACAATAGTAGAGACAGCGATAACAAAGATAATAGTAATAATAATGAGAATAAGAACAATTATATTAATAATAATAACGATAATAATAGAGATAACGATAATATAGGTAATAATAATAATAATAATAAAATCGATAATAACAAAAATAACGATAATAAGGAAAATATCCATAAAAAGGATGATGACAGTAAAAACGTTTATTACGATAATAATAGCGATATTAATGAAGTAATGATAATAATGATATTGACGATAATAACGATAATAATGTTAATGATAACAACTTTTATAATAATAATAATAATAATAATAGTAAATATAATAACGATAGTAATAAAGATAACGATAAAAACAATAATAACGATAATAGCCATAATAGCGATAATAACGTTAATAACAATAATAATAGCGATAATAATAATGGTAACGATAACAGCGGCAATAATAATAATATTAATAATTATAACAATAATAATAACAATACTATTAATAGTAATAATGATAATAATGGATACTAAAATAATAACGACAATATCGATATATCCGATAATATTAACTATAATAATAATAAGAATAATAGTAATAAAAATAATAATTATAATAATATCGATAAATAAAATAATGTTAAAAAGGTTAATAACGATAATAACGATACTAACGAATATAACGGTAATAATTGAAATTACGATAATAATAACGATACTAATGAAAATAACGAAAATAACGATAATAACGATAATATGAACTATAATAATAATAATAATAATAATAATACTAATAATAATAATAATAATAATAATAATAATAATAATAATAATAATGATAATGATAATTGTGATTACAAAATTAATAAAAAATATGTGGGTAATACAAACATTAACGATAATAACGATAATAACGATAATACCAATAATAATAGCGTTAATAATAATAACGATAATGACGATAATAATGATAATAATAACGAAATTAATAATTATTTTAATAATAGTAATGATATTAATAATAATAATGATAATAATATGAATTACAATAGTAAAGAAAATATCTACAATAACGATAGTAATGACGATAATAATAATAATAATAATAATAATAATAATAATATTAATAATAATAATAATAATAATGTCGAATATAATGAAATAACAATAATAAAGGCAATATCAATAATGACGATAACAACAACAATAGCCGTAATTACGTCAATAACGATAATAACGATAAAAATATTCATATCGATAATGACGATTATAGCGATTATTACGATAATAACGTTATTAAAGATTAAAATAATTGTAACGATAACTGCAACAATAAAAACTATAATAATAATAATAATATTAATAATAATAACGATTTAATAAGAATAACGTTAATAAAGATAATAACAGAAATAACGTTAATAACGATAATAATTACGATAATAATAGTACCAAAGATAATAGTAACATTAATAACGAAAATAATAATGATAAGAATAATAATTATAATATTAGCTCTATGTCGTCCGCACGTCTCGTAAAAATTTATTCGCTTGGCATCAGCAGCGCTAACTCAGATTACTTGGCTTGTCGCCGACCGTTCTTCACATTATCGGGAGGTTATAAATTATTAAATGTTACTAATCCTATCGTTATTTCTCATAAGTCTCAACCTTGTTCCCCTTTCATGAAATTTCGAAGATATGCATAAGTAAAGAAATACACAATTTGTTTTCTTATATATTTGTTTTTTTGCATTTTCTTTAATTCTTAATATTTATCTTTCGTGTGGTAAGCAGCAAAACTATCTCCAAGATGTAACGCAACTCAACAAGACTCACACATTAAGTTTGTTATTCTCCTTTTTTTGTTTTTGGAACTTACGTGGCAGTTTCATCGTTTCCGTTTATTGGTTTCGTAAATAAGTACTAGTTGTTGCTTTAAGTGACCGGAAAGCATGTGAAGCGGATCATAATGAGGCGTACGCGATGTAGTGGCAACCTCAAAGCTGTGCTCAGAAGTAGGTACATTGTAATTTATAGAAGAATCAGACACCTTCAATAAAAAGTTGCAAAATCGGAGTCTCTTGTGTTTTGTATTGAAATATTTACATTTATGGAATGCATTAAATAATGCACAATTAAAGAGGTACATTCAAACCTTCTTTGACCATTATATAGTTTTTCTGTATATAGGGTAATAACTCAAATATTGGTCTGCCCGATCCACTACAAGTATTTGTTATAGTCTAAAACACTTTTTGGTTTCTATATGGTGTCATTGGTTGTTCTACATTTTGTTTGAGTGTTAATCAAAGTGGCATTATTTATTGTAGAGATCATTCATATCGTTATAGTTTTCGAAGTTCTCCATACCTGTGTGAGTACTTCACCTTTTCGTTGATGACAAGTATCAAATACATTGACATTTACGTGCTTTAATTTTTCCGGAAATCCTCCATTTTATAGTTTCGTTCCATAAACTTGAATTCCTTTTCAAGTAAATTCCCTGCAAGTTCTCCCCTGTAGTAATAATAATCCATGTAGAGGTGATGCTACTTTTTATAGGAAGATTCCAATGGTTACATCACTATTTTAGCTAAAGGCTGCCCAACGCCGGAGTATATCATGAATGAGGAAATGCATCCCGTAATCGAATCACACATTATCCGAATGAAATGCCGTATTTCGTAATTTTCGACGGACGGTAAACTTTAAAATTTAACCGTCCACTCCACGTTATCATACCTTCATCAATTGAGATGTTTTTACTTAAATTAAAATTTTCTTTAAACTTTTTGGGAAAATAGTGAATTATAAATTGCCCTTGGAAAAGGCGGTCGGCATTATCAGGTTTATTGTTATTGTCGGAAAAATGTAAAAATGATAATATTTGTCTGAATCGATTGCGGGACATCCTTTTACGAAATATCGGTGTGTCTATCAACGGATTCGTCGACCAATAATTATCGATCTTTGCTTTTTTTCAATACCTATAAGTATAGCAAGACTAAACAATTTTCTAACTTTGGGTGCTGTAACGTCCACAAATTTGGCATATTTTTTATCCAGGTTCCTTCCACTGCAATTTTGACTGTAGTACTAGTTGGTTTCAATTCTATTATGTTTAAATTGATCGTTCCCAATATATCATGCTACGATATCCTCGACGATCTGTGTATCTTTGGGAAATATGTTTGGAGCCGGATATCCTTCAAAGTTATTATTAGTCCTAGGAGCATCAAAGCCTCACAACTGTGCACTGACTTCTTCGCTTGATTCATCCGAACCAATTGGCAACCGTAATGTTCGCTGCATTCTGCATATAGGTATTTCAATACCTTCCGAAGATTCAGCTTTACTTTCATTTTTTCTAGATCCATTGTCTTCTTTCCAATCGGCCAAGTAGTCCGGAAGATCAGGCAAGACGTTCGCGCATTAATCGTAAATAATCGTATCGTCTCTTTCGTCTGCAACGATGAAAGAGCCCAAGTAATTATAAACACAATAATCTTGAAACTAATAAAAGTTATTGTTACCTAAACTAAACATCTACATGATAGAAAAGATATTAAAGTGCTGTTGCCGACTACTGAATGATAATATGCACACAACAATGTATTACCGCCGACCATTAGCCGATAATTTGCGCCCAAGACCATTGTGATATCATTCGGCGATCATTAGCCGAAAATTTTCGCACGACACCACTGTCGAGTCGTTCGCGTTGGTCGCTATTTGACGCAAGACACAAATATGGTGTCACTAGCCATTAGCCCAATTTTGTGCAAGACACCACTGTGGTGTCTTTGGACAGCATAGTGTAAAAATAACAATAATAAAGATAATAAAGATAAAAACAATAATAACGACAATAACGATAATAACGATAGTATCGTTAATAGCAATAATAATAACTATAATAATAATTGTAAAGATAACATCGAAAGTAATATCTGTATTAATAATTATAATATTAATATTCATAATAATAAATCGATTATTATAAGGATAACAATATAAAGATATTAACAAAAATGACGGTAAATGTAATAATAATGTAGCTAATAACGATAATAACGTTAATAATACCAATAAAAACGTCAATAGCAATAACAACAATAACAATAAAGATTATAGTAATAGTAGCGATAATAGCGTCAATAATAGCGATAGTAATAATAATAATTAAAATAACAATGATAATAATAATAATGATGATAATAAAAATGACGAAAATAAAGATGATTACGATATTAACCATAAGTATGTATATAACGATAATAATAACAATATTAATAATAGAAAGAATAACAGCGAAAATAATCCCGACAATAAATATAATAATAATAATAATATTATAACAGCAATGATAATAATAAAAAAAAGGTAATAACGATAAGAACGATAATAACGATAATATCAATTATTAAAATATTAATAATAAGAATAATAATAACGATATTAATAAAAATAACGATATTAAGACTAATACCAAGGATAACGTTAATAACGATTATAATAAAAGTAAAGATGATAGCGATAATAATAAATATTATAACATTGTTAATAAAATTGATAATCATAATAATAACGATACTAATAAAAATAACAATAAAAAAATAATAATGATAATGGTAATATGAACGATAATAACGATAATGACAATAAAAATATCGAAAAAACCGTTAATAACGGTAATAATGATATTGACAAAAATAACAACGACGATAATTAAATAACGATAATAACGATAATAACCATAATGTGGATAATAACGATAATAATAACAATAATAACAGTAACAATAATATTAAGAATAATGATAATAATAGAAATAACGATAATAATGGTAATATCGTTAATAACGATAATAATGCCTATAATAATAATAATATCCTTGATAACGGCAATAACGATAATAGTGATAGTAATAATTATAATAATATTAATAATGTTAATAATAATGGTGATCATAATAGAAAAACGATAATAGAGATGATAGCATTAATTAAGATAATAAGGATATTATCGGTAATAACGTTAATATCGATAAAAATAACGATAATAATAATTGTAATGATAACAGCGACAATAATAACAATAATAATAACAATAATGGAAAAAATAAATGATAAAAAAAATAACGAAAATAAGAATAATAACCGCCATAAGGATAATAACAGTAATAACGATAATAACGATGGTATCAATGTTATCGAATAATATGATAATAACGTCAATGTCGATAATGATAACAATAATAATAATACTATTCATTGCAGCGACGATAATAAAGATAATAATTGTAATAATAACAATAATGATAATAATAATAATAATAATAACGATAATTATAATAATTACAATAGAAATAATATCGTCAATATCGTAAAAAACGATAATAACAATGAAAACAGTGATAACGTTAATATCGGTAATAACGATAATAACAATAATAACGATAATAATAAACATAATATTATTAATAATGGTAATAACGATAATAATAAACATAATAATAATAAAAATTATATCGATATTAATAGAAATAACGATACTGACCATAATAATGATAATTACGGTAATATTGGTTATTACGTTAATAACGATAATCACGGTAATAATGGGTAAAATAAAATTAATAGATCCAATAAAAATTAAAATGATAATAATAACGATAACAATAGTAATATTAATAATAATAATGTTAATAATATATGTAATAATAACGTTAATTAAAAAAATTAACAATATTAAAGATAACATCAACGGTAATAATAATAATAATCATAATAATATAATTGACGATAATAACGATAATAATGATAATAATAATAATATCGATAATAATGATAAAAACGATTAGAATAACGACTATAAGGATAAAAGCTTTACTAATGAATATAACAGTAATAACGATAATATCAATAATAGCGATAAATACGATAATAACGATAATAACGATAATAATAACGATGATAATAATAGAAACCATAACAGCTACGTTAATAACGATAATAATTACGATAATAATAGTATTAATGGTAATAATAATAATAACGTTAAATGTAAAATTAACACTAATAAAGGTAATAACGATAATAACAATAATAACGCTAATAACTGTAATAACGATAATAACAGTAATAATAACGATTTTAATGATAGTAGTTATAAAAGCGACTATAATACCGATAATAATAAGGAAAATAATATTTATGATGATAACATCAAAAACGATAATAAACACAATTATAACAATTGTAACTGTAATAACGCTAATAACGATAATAATGTTAATAACGTTAATAACGATAATAATAACGATAAAATATAAGTATCGATGACTACGGCGATAATAACGATAATTATAATAATAATAATAATAATAATATTAATAATAATTATAAAGACAATAATATTGAAAGCAAGGATAATGACAATAATACTAACGGTAATAGTTACTATAATATTAACGGAAATAGTAATAATAATAAAAAGAAGAATAATAATATAGACAACGATAATAATGGTAATAACGATAAGAACGATAATAATAAACATTATAACGATATTAAAGGTAATAATAATAATAAAAATACCAATAATAATGAAAATGACGGTAATAAAGAAAATAACCGTAATTACTGTAATAGCGTTAATAACCGTAATATTAACGATACTAATAATAATAACGATGATAACGATAATAACGATAATAATAATAACGGTAATAACACTATTTAAAATAATAACGTCATTAACGATAATAATGAAAATAACGGTAATACTGTTAATAAATATAATAGTAACGATACTAATAATAATTACGATAAAAGATATAATTATATCATAAAAATCGTCAATAATTATATTAACGATAATAACGAAAATAGCGATAATTACAATTAATAAGGACAATAACGGTAATAAGAACAATAATAAAAATAGTTACGAAAACAGCAGCAATAACAACTATAATAGTTATAATAATATTAACATCGATAACAATAAAAAAATCGATAACAACGAAAAGAAAGTTAATAGCGATGATAATATTTACGATATCGATAATAACGGGACTAAATGCTATAACGATAATAATAACGATTATAATAAAAGTATAGATAACCGCTACAATAAGAACGATATCAGTAATAGTAGCAATAATAATAAAAACGATTATTCGAAAAATAGCGATAGTAATTACTATAATAATAGTTATAAGAATAATAATAATAATGAAAAGAATAATTATAAAAATTACAATAATAAAATGTTATTATCGGTAATAGAGATGATAACAATTATAACGGTAATAACGTTAATAACAATATTAATATTTAGGATAATAACGATAATTATAAATATAATTATAACGATCATAAAGATAATAACAATAATAACGGTAATAACTTTAATGGAGAAAGTAATTACCATAATAATAATAGTAATCATAACGGCTAGAATAATGACGATAATAATAACAATGATAATAGAAATAATATTTATATAATATTAATAACGATAATAATAAGAATGAGAATAATAACGATAATAACGATTATAACCATAATAACAATAAATACGATTATCAATATTAATGTCAATCACGATAATAATAACGATAATAAGAATAATAATGACGATAATAAATGATATAACGATAAAAAAATAATAACGATTATAACGATAATAACGGTATTATATATAATAACGATATTAATAATACGATAATAACGATAATAATAATGATAATAACGATAATGCCAATAAGTACAATTAATAAGATAATAACGTTAATAACGTTAATAATAACGATATAAATAATTATAATCATAACAGCGACGAAAACAAAGATAAAAATAACAATAATAAGAGTTATAAAAATATTAATATTTATTAGAACGATAATGATAAATATAACGGTACAGAGATATTAACGATAACAACAAATATAATGTTAATAATATTGATAATAATTATTATACCCATAATATTTAAAATAACGATAATAACGGAAATTACGTTAATATCGATGACAATAACCATAATAATAATTGCAACGATAACAGCGACAATATTAACAATAATAATAATAATAATTGAAAAAGTATAGGATAATAATAAAAATAACGATAATAAGAATAATAACCGTAATAAGGATAATAACGATAATAACCATAATGACGATAGTAACAATAATATCGATTAATATGATAATAACGTCAATGACGATAATTATAACAATAATAATAATAGTAATCATAGCAGCAACAATAATAACGATAATAATAATAATAACAGTAATGATAATAATAATAATAATAATAATAATAATAACAATAATTATAAAAATAACAATAAAAATAATATCATCAATATCGTTAATAAAGATAATAACGATAAAAATCGTAATAACATTAATATCAGTAATAACGATAATAAGAATAATAACGATAATATTAATCATTATATTAATAATAATGATAATAACGATAATAATAAACGTAATAATTACATTAATAATAATATTTCAAATAATAATACCGATAACAATACAATTAACGGTTATAAAAATAATAACGATAATAATAAAAATAATAATAATAATAATGTTAAAAAATAAATAATAATAACGATACCTATAAAAATAACTATAATATCGATAATATCAACGGTAATAATAATAATAATCATAATAATATAATTAACAATAATAACTATAATAATGATAATAATATTAATATCGATAATAATGATAAAAATGATTAGAATAACGATCATAAGGATAATAGTGTGACAAATGAATATAACGTTTATAACGATAATATCAATAATAACGATTAATACGATAATGACTTTAATAATGTTAATAATAATGATAATAATAATAGAAACCATAACAGCTACGTTAATAACGATAATAATAATGATAATAATAGTAATAATGATAATAATAATAATAACGCTAAATATAAAATTAACAGTAATAAAAGTAATAACGATAGTAACAATAATAACACTAATACAAGTAATAACGATAATATCAGTAAAAATAACGATATTAATGATAGTAATTATAAGAGCGACGATTATACCGATAATAATAAACGAAAATTATATTTATGATCATAACATCAATCACAATAATAAAAATTATAGAAACGATAATAACTGTAATAACGATAATAACTATAACAACGATATTAATGCTAATAATGTTAATAACATTAATAACAATAATAATAACGATAAAATATAAGTATCAATAACTGCAATAATAAAAACGATAATAATAATAATAATAATAATAATAATTATAAAAACAATAATATTAAAGACGAGGATAATAACAATAATACTAACAGTCATAGCTACTATAATATTAACGGAAATAATAAATACAATAAAAAAAAGAATAATAATATAAATAACGATAATAACGGTAATAATGAAAAAACGATAATAATGTTAATAACGATAATAATAATAGTAATGATGACAATGACAATAAAAACAATAATATGAATATTAATTTTAATTATAACAATAACGATTATAATAAGAATAACAATAATACGTATAAAAACTGTAATAACGATATAAAGATGTTAAAGATAATAACGATATGAAAAATTATAAAAATAATAATATTATTAGTAAGGATAACAGCGACAGTAATAACGATGATAATAATAATAATAATAATGAAAAAAATAATAAAAACGATAACAGGAATATTGATAATAATGATAATAAAGATAATATCGACAATAAAGAAATTAATAATAATAACGATAACAAAGATAATTACGATACTAATTTCGATTTTTTTTTCTTTTTTGATGGTTTCAGAATGCCAATCTTTGCGCACAAACCGAGGGATCCCGCCCGCCAGAGGAGCACTTCACTATTTGTTTCCCTCATTGAGGTCCCTGGAGTGTCGGGTTCACCTTTGGCATAGGCACTACCGACTAAACTCATGTCCATCCAAGTGGTATAGTGAAATCATCCCGGCACCGCCATGTGGCATTACTTCGGCATGGCGCCACTGCATCAGGTCCCATTACGGGACTCTCCCTTCGGCTCTACGGGGCAGGAGCTTGGAGCAACGTTTAAGGCAGGTCCATGTGCCACCCATCTCCATCTTTTTTCTGCGCAAGGTAGTCCTGACAGTTCCGGGCCACCTTGTTACACTCCTCCTAACCTCGGAGCATTTTCTCGACAATACTGTCTGGCAAGATTTTTCCGAGGTCTTGCTCCAAGGCGAGTCTTTCGTTAGCTCCACCTAACACATTTGAAGAATGTGTGGTGGGCGTCGTCGATGGTCGAGTCGCCATAGGGGCAGTTGCCGTCTGCTACCTTCCTCATTTTTGCTAGGTAGGAGAAAAACAGATCATGCCCTGACAAAAATTGAGTGGGGTAGAAGTCGACCTTCCACACCTCCCTGTTTAGCCAGCTGTCTAGCCGACTGATGAGTCGGGCCGTCCATCTGCCGCGATGCTCCTGTTCCCATCTGCTTTGCCAGGTCTCGATTCTGGTAGACCTGGAGAGCCTTGATGCCTCCTCCTTTCCCAGAACACACCTTTGCTGGTGGACGAATAGTGTCTCCTGGGCTAATAGATCGATCGGGATTACCCCCGCGATCACTAGCACCGCGGGCTCAGAGACCGTGTGGTTGGAGCACGCGATTCGGAGAGCGCCCCTCCTCAGTACGGCGACTATGCGCTTGCGATATTTCTCCTTTTGCAGCGCCTCGGTCCAGACTTCAGCGCCGTACAGCATCACTGCTTCGGCGACACGCATCAGTAATTGCCTCCTACACGGTCGCGGCCCGTTGACGTTTGCCATGAGTGTGCCAAGCGAGGCTACGACTTTTACCGCCTTGTCGGCTGCCCTGAGTATGTGCTCTGCATAATTAAGGTTTTTGTCGAGCATTATACCCAGATACTTGACAGCCGATTTAGCCTGGACCGCCGTGTCCCCTACAAGGAAGCTGCGCAAGGTATTGATGCGCTTCTTCGTAAGTAGCACTATCTCTGTCTTCTGGGCTGTCAGAAATAGCAGGTCATCCATGAGATGACTCTGCGTTGAACTGGTTGAGGAGCAGCTGTGGCCCCTCCGTATGTCTTGCAATGTTGATAACTGCAATGTCATCTGTGTACCCAACTAAGAAAGCTCCTTCACGAACTGATACCATCGTAGATAATATTCCAGATATCCGGTCCCAGTAAGGAACCCTGGTCTGCCCCTGATGTTAACTCCAAACTTCTTGGATCATCGCCAGTACTGTATTCTAGGAAGAGCTCGTTCAGATAATCCCCGAATATTCGGAGTAGTTACTCCGAGACTCTGAAATTTCGTTCGAGCGCTTCCATTGCCAAATCCCACCTGACGGAGATGAAGGCATTTCTCACGTCTAAGGTGGCCAGCAGACACAAAGGGCGAGTTAGATGATTCCCTCGCTCCGTCATATTAGCTGCCGTGACGAACTCTTGGACTGCCTAGATGGTGGAGATGCCGGATCGGAATCCATGTTGGCGGACAGGAACATCCCCCGCTGCCCTTAAGGCTGCGTGCAGCCGTGGCCTAAGCAGCTTATCCAGGAGCTTGCCAGCCGTTTCGAGAGTGCAAATAGGCCTATATGATGAAGCGGCATTTGCTGTACCCTTGACCTTGCTTATGAGCACAAGTCTGGCTTTTTTGCACTAGGCGGGGAAGATGCCCTTCCTCAGACACATGTTGTACATGTTTAGCAAGAGCTTGGGATGACTCTGCACGACGTCTTTCATTACTTCCGCTGGAAGGCCGACTGGTCCTGGAGCTTTCCTGTTCTGAACGAAAAGAGCGGCTCTGAGTAGAACCTCCTCCTAAAATGGAGGCGCTTCGGGGTTGCAGGGCGCAGCCGTGCCAATCTCTCTCTTCGGCTGCGAGGGGAATAGGGTATGAATGATATTTTCCAAAGTCCTCGCGTCCTGAGGGATTCATTGGGTGTGAGTCTCGATCTTGCGAGTGATGATCTGGTACCATAATCTCCACGGATTCTGGTCGACATCCAAGCACAGCTAATTCCTGCATCGTAGTTGACTGGACTTGCTGGTTCCCTACAAAACTTTTTTGGCCGCTTGATACTTTGCGGCCAAGGAAGCAGCGTCTAGGTCGCGTCTCTTTGCTCGTGATGCTAACCGGCGAAGCCTTAAGCACTTCTTGCGAAGATCTGCGATCTCGTTCGTCCACCAGTATGCAGGACGCCAGTGCCGTTTTGTGCACTACTTTGGCACCGCTATCGTACAAGCCTTTTAGAAGAGCTGCATAGATGCTGCAGTAATCATCCTGGCTTGTGGAGTTGGCGTGGAAGCAATATGATGGGATCTCCAACCTTCATCTATGACTGATGACAGCATCTCTCGATCCATTCTTGCAATGTTCCACCGGGGTGGTCGCTCTGCACTTGTTACGGCAGGCCTCTTATCGTGTACATCGGATCGGATGTACTGATGATCGCTCCCGGTATATTCCTCGATCACCTGCCAGCGTGCGACTCTTGCCACAAGGTGTTCGTTGGCTAGAGAGACATCCGTTATTATCTCTCTGTAGCCAGGCCTGCGGAAGGTTGACGTCGAACCTGTGTTGGGTACTGATAGATGCAGTCTCGACCCCACCTCCATGATACGTCTTCCTCTGGAGTCCGGCCTGGCCTCCACCCATTCGAGAGCTTTGGCATTAAGGTCTCCAGCCACAATGAGATCCCCTTGCATTTCCCGCAGCGCGTCTTCCAGATCGTCCAGTTTGATTTGAAAGTCGTCTATCTGGTCGTTCGGAGTGATATATACACTGACATAAGTCGTAGAGCTATGTCTCACCCAAACGTAACCGCGGCCGGATCCTTTGTCCGACACATGTATTAGTCGGGGATCTGGGATTCAGATAGCCGCGGTGCCCAATTCGTGTGCGAACCATCCTACTCCTGCTCTGTCCTGGTACTGTTCGCTGATTAGCACAATATCAGCTTTTTTCTCAAAGCAAAGCTGGGCTAGAAGGTGATACGCCGTCCTGCTCCCATTCAGGTTACCCTGAAGTACTCTCATCCTTTTTTTTTTCTAGTTCTTTGCTGTTGCAAGGGACTCCTGGAAAGCTTTGCCGGCATTTGATCCCGCCAGGTGCTTACTAGTTTCAACACCGCTCCTTGAGCACAAGAAGCAAGTAGGCTCGCTGACCATGGACTCTTTGTTCTTGTGCCCCGTGCTGCCACAATAATAGCAAACCTTACTGCGGTCAGGTCCCTTGCACGAGGCACTATAGTGACCATAATCGAGACAGCGGAATCATCGTCTAAGTTCTGCCCTTCGCCTGACCCGGCAGCTGATGAAACCAATCAGCACTCGAC
The DNA here is from genome assembly GCF_050613455.1 of Vespa mandarinia. Lineage (NCBI taxonomy): Eukaryota > Metazoa > Arthropoda > Insecta > Hymenoptera > Vespidae > Vespa > Vespa mandarinia. The sequence continues at coordinate 319,384 of NW_028197182.1, read as the reverse complement.
CGGCCTTTAAAAGCTGCGCAGCTGCTTCCTCTTCAATCTCGACGAGGGCCAGCCGTTGTTGTCTTGCGTTGGGGTTCGTAATCTTAATTTCGATTTTCCCCGCGAAGCCTGGCAGGGTCCTCTTTAGGGCCTCCTCGAATTCTATCGACGAGGTGCAGCAGCCACAGTCCCGTATCTCCAGAGTAGTTCTAAGGACCAGTTCCGTGATGCTGCTCATTTCTCCTACCTCTTTTCTAAGGGTTTCCGCGAATGAGGCCCTGATATCCGCGGTGGTCTTCATTAGTTCGAGGAGAACCCCTCCGCTTCTAGTCTGCCGGACCGATCTAATGTCTACCCCTGAGGCGCTGTTCTTGAAGCGCTGGTGGATGACTCCGACTACGTCTGCGTAAGATTTTCCATGCGCAGGTTTCAGAAGGATTGCGTCCGGCCTAGTTCTCTTTTTCGGCCTATACCCCGATTTTCTCGGCTTCTTTTTCTCCTGATGTAGGGGTTTCGTCGCCCTCATCCCTGGTTTCTCTTTATTTCTTTTCTTCTTCACGACCTCTGTCCACACGGTGGATTCGGTCGTCGTTGCCTCTTGCCTCGGTTTTCTGAGGGTTTCTTCAGACAACTGCGGCGGGCTAGAGGTTACTCTCTTACCTGCGCTGGCCTCAGTCCTAGAATTAGCCCGAGAGCTCTGTGAAGCTCGGGTGAGGATCCTCGATCCCTTATTGCCCTTTGATCGAGATTTGTACATGAACTCGAGACTGTCTATGATATATTCCAGTTCTGGGATCCCTTGCTTAATCTCCTTGTTTATGTTTGGCTGTCTAGAAATAGTCAGCTTCATATTGGCAAGGAGTAATTTCGATTACGCGAGTTTCTCTCTCTCTCTCTATTTTGTTGTGTCTCCTTCGCAGGCTGAGAGCCACGTTTTGTCGCCTTGAGTAGCGATGTCATTTCCAGATGGTTCTGGGGCGTTTTGTTGTTTATTGTCTTTTTCGTTTTGTGTGTTTAGTTTTTCCTTTGTGCTTTGTTTTTCCATGTGTTCAAAATCCTTCCTCCAGAGTGCTTGGTCGTCTCCGAACGCGGTGTCTCCAGAAGTGGGGGGGTGTTCACCCTCGCAACTACCCCCATTGCTGCGAAAGCTTTTGGCTATAAGGTCGGGAATAAAGCATCCGCCCTTGCCTTTCACCTACTTACTTCATCGGCTTCCTGACACTCCCGTGGGTGCGCCGCGTTGACGCCGGGAGTTTCCCACGAGAACCGCTCTATACGTGTCATACCGCACATCCTTTTCGGGCGGCGTCAGCGTACCCGCTAGTCCTCGTGGCCCTGCCGTTACCGTGGCTTGGGGCCCTTACAGGGTGCTGTCATCCGGGCCAGATGAGCACTGCTTTTTTTTTTTTTGAGAGGTTGTACACCTCGTATCACGGGGACCGATGGCGCTAGTCGTCGGTAGAAGAGAAATGCTCCTCTTCTCCCCTTAGTGGATTATTATTATTAGGTGGAAATTGCCGAGTTCCGTCCCATACAGCCATGTTCGCAACCGAGTTCCAAAAATCGAAGCATAGGATATATAAACCCCACAGTTGACTGTCGCTTGAGTTTATATTATTTTCCTTCTGATCAAAGCGCCTCCTATGCCCTGCAATTGAGTTTATCTGTAGTGGAATTAAGAGTCGCTTGCGCTGGTGGCGGCTTTGCCGTCCTAGTCACGAGTAGATGGCGCTGCATGAGTCCTCGGTGGGCTGTCGACTCTGCCGCTCGGCCATGTAATATAGTTCGCGGAACTATCATGTTCTAGTTGGCAGCACTGGCCAACAACCGAGATGACGTCCAATACCTCGTAGATCTTGATCGACTCTATCCGCCAATCCTAGAGGGCGGCTCATCTTTAACCTTAGTGGTATTTGTCACATGTGCGGAAGGAGGTGCTGGCATCGTACCCTGAGGTAGGTGGCGCTGAATGAGATCCCGATGGGAGGTCGAGCCTGCCGACCATTCGTTAAAATATAGTTCCCGAAACTAACACGTAATGGCGACCAAAGCTTCGACAATCTAATCGAGCAAATCTTCATCAACCACGCAATAAATGATAGATCCGTAGATCCGGTAACTATCTCCCGTTTCTTACCGCTTACATATTCCAAACCTAATTATATTTCATATTTCCTAATAATGGGAATAGATGGAGCTTGCGCTGGCGGTGGCATTACCGTCGTTGTCAATAGTAGATAGCGCAACAAAAGCAAAGTCTTCGGTGGACCGTCAGGTCTGCCGACCAATCATAGAGTATAGTTCATCGGACTACCTCGCCACAGATGTCAGCACTACCTGTCCCCGGGATGGCGTCCAATAACTCATAGAACTTGATCGACTCTATCCGCCAATCCCAGAGGGCGGCTCATCTCAAATCGACGTAGTAATTGACACATGCGCTGAAGGTGGCACAGCCATCGTAACCTGGAGTAGGTGGCGCTGAATGAGATCCCGATGGGAGGTCGAGTCTGCCGTCCAGCCGTAGAATACAGTTTCGCAAATAACACGTAATGGCGACCAAATCCACGACAATCCAACCGAGCACATTTTGACAAACAGCACATGAGATGACCCATTTCTTCTCCGGATTCTAATCTCACTGTGCCCACCGATGAGAAATTCACACGCGAGATATGAAACATACAGTCGATGGAATAGAATAAACTATGAAAAACCACACGAAATACGGACCGCACGACGATACGTCCCAACCGTATCTACGCCATAATGGACCTCCAATAATAACAATAAAATTATCATTAATAAATAATAATAAGTAATAACAAATAATAAATAATAATAAATAATAATAAATAATAACAAAGAAAATAATTACAAAAATAATAAATATAATAATAATAATAATAAAAGTATTAACAATAATCTTAATAATAATAATAAAAATAAAAGTATTAACAATAATCTTAATAATAATAATAATAATAACAATAATAATAATAAAAATAATAATAACAATAATAATAATAATAATAATAATAATAATAATAATAATAACAATAATAATAATAAAAATAATAATAACAATAATAATAATAATAATAATAATAATAATAATAATAATAATAATAATAATAATAATAATAATAATAATACAATAATCTTAATAATAATAATAAAAATAAAAGTATTAACAATAATCTTAATAATAATAATAATAATAACAATAATAATAATAATAATAATAATAATACAATAATCTTAATAATAATAATAAAAATAAAAGTATTAACAATAATCTTAATAATAATAATAATAATAACAATAATAATAATAATAATAATAATAATAATAATAATAATAATAATAATAACAATAATAATAATAATAATAATAATAACAATAATAATAATAATAATAATAATAATAATAATAATAATAATAATAATAATAATAATAATAATAATAATAATAATAATAATAATAACAATAATATTAAAAATAATAATAATAATAATAATAACAATAATAATAACAATAATAATAACAATAATAATAACAATAATAATAACAATAATAATAACAATAATAATAACAATAATGATAACAATAATAATAACAATAATAATAATAATAATAATAACAATAATAATAACAATAATAATAACAATAATAATAACAATAATAATAACAATAATAATAACAATAATAATAACAATAATAATAACAATAATAATAACAATAATAATAACAATAATAATAACAATAATAATAACAATAATAATAACAATAATAATAACAATAATAATAACAATAATAATAACAATAATAATAACAATAATAATAACAATAATAATAACAATAATAATAATAATAATAATAACAATAATAATAACAATAATAATAACAATAATAATAACAATAATAATAACAATAATAATAACAATAATATTAACAATAATAATAACAATAATAATAACAATAATAATAACGATAATAATAACAATAATAATAACAATAATAATAACAATAAAAATAACAATAACAATAACAATAATAATAATAGTAACAATGACAATAATAATAACAATAATAATAACAATAATAATAACAATAATAATAATAATAATAATAATAATAATAATAATAATAATAATAATAATAATAATAATAATAATAATAATAATAATAATAATAATAATAATAATAATAATAATAATAATAATAATAATAATAATAATAATAATAATAATAATAATAATAATAATAATAATAATAATAATAATAATAATAATAATAATAATAATAATAATAATAATAATAATAATAATAATAATAATAATAATAATAATAATAATAATAATAATAATAATAATAATAATAATAATAATAATAATAATAATAATAATAATAATAATAATAATAATAATAATAATAATAATAATAATAATAATAATAATAATAGTAATAATTATAATAATAATAATAATAATAATAATAATAATAATAATAATAATATCGATGAAGAAAAAATATTGATGATAAAGTTAGTAACGATAATAACGATAATAACAAATATAAGGGTAATATTTGAAATTACGTTAATAATAACGATACTAATGAAAATAACGAAAATAACGAAAATAACGATAATAACGATATTAAGAACTATAACAATAATAATTATAATAATAAAAAATGTAATAACGATAATAATAGCCATAACAATAATAAGGATAATAACGATAATAGCGATGGAATTTATAATAACGTTCATAACAATAAAACGATAATAACGAAAATAATTACGATAATAATAATTATAACAATAATAACCTTAGTAATAATAATAATAAAGATATTAATAACTAATATCAATAATACTGATATTAACGATAATAATAATAATAGTGATGATTATAATAAGAAACATAACGTTAATAAATATAATAATTATAATAACTATAATAACGATGATAACGATAATAATGATGATTACTAGAAAAATATGGATAAAAGCTACAATAAAAACAACAATTGTAATAATAATAATTATTATTATAATAAAGATAATAATAAGATTAACAATAATAACGATAATAATAATGAAAATAGTAATAATAATAATAATAATAATAAAAATAATAATATTATTAATAATAATAGTAATTATAACGTTAATAATAAATATAAGGGTAATACAGACATTAACGATAATAACGATAGTGACGGTAATAATAACGATAATAATAGTAACGATAATGACTGTAATAACGATAACAATAACGATAATAATAATAGTAACGATAACTGCGACGTTACTTACGATAATGATTATTATTTTAATAATAGTAATAATATTAGTTATAATAACGATAATATTAGAAATTAAAGTAATAACGAAAATATCTACAATAACGATAATAATAACGATAATAACGACAATATCGTTAATAACATTAATAATAATAGTAACCATAAAAATATTAGTAACGTTAATGACGATTATGGCAATAATTACGATAATAACGTTATTAAAGATTATAATAATTGTAACGATAACTGCAAGAATAAGAACACTAATAATAATAATACCAATAATAATATCGATAGTAATAAAAATAACGTTAATAAAGATAGTAACTGAAATAACGTTAATAACGATAATAATTACGATAATAATAATGGCAAAGATGTGACAATAACAACGAAAATAAGAAAAATAAGAATAATAATTATAATATTAAATCTATGCCGTCCGACGTATGCCGTAAAAATTTATTCGCTTGGCGTCAGCAGCCCTAACTCGGATTACTTGGATTGTCGCCGACCGTACTTCACATTATCAGGAGTTTAGAAATTATGAAATTTTACTAATCCTATCTTTGGTTCTCATAATTCTCATCCATGTTCCCCTTTCATGAAATTTCGATGACATATATAAGTAAATAAATTCACAATTTGCTTGTTTTATATATTTATTTTTCTGCATTTTCTTTGTTTCTTAATATTTATCTTTCGTGTGGTCAGCAGCAAAACAATCTCCAAGATGTAACGCACCCCCACAAGACTTGCACAATAAGTTTGTTATTCTTCTTTTTTGTTTTTGGAACATACGTTGAAGTTTCTTCTTTTTCGTTTATTCGTTTCGTAAATAATTACTAGTTGTTGTCGCTTTATGTGACCGAAAATCCTGTCAACCAGATCATGATGAACGTACGCGATGTAGTGGCATCCTCAAAGTTTTGCTCAGAAGTAGATACATTGTATCTTATCCAAGAATCAGACACTTCCAATAAAAAGTTGTAAAATTGTCTCTTGTGTTCTGTATTGAAATATTTACATATATAGAATGCACAATTAAAGAGGTACATTCAACCCTTTTTTGACCATTTTATAGTTTATCTGTATATAGGGTAATAATTCAAATATTGTTCTGCCCGATTCACTCCTTTCATTTATTTGTTATAGTCTAAAACTATAACAGGTTCCTTTATGGTGTAATTGGTTTTTCTACATCTTGTTTGAGTGTTAGTCAAAGTGGCGTAATGTACTGTAGAGATCATTCATATCGTTTTAGTTTTCGAAATTCTCCATACTTGTGTGAGCACTTCACCTTTCCGTTGATGTTAAGCTTTAAATACACTGACATTTATATGCTTTAATTTTTCAGGAAATCCTCCATCTTGACGTATCGTTCCACAATTCGAATTTTCTTATCAAGTAATTTCCCTGCAAGTTCTCCACTGCAGTAATAATAATCCATGTGGAGGTAATGACATTTTCCATAAGAAGATTCCAATAGTTACATCTCTTTTTTAGTTAAAGCCTGAACAACGCCGGAGTATGTCATGAATGAGGAAATGTACCCAGTAATCGAATCACACATCATCCGAATGAGTATGCCATATTTCGTAATTTTCGATTGATTGTAAACTTTAAAATTTAACCGTCCACGCAACGGTATCATTCCTTCATCAATTGAGATGATTTGACTTAGATTAAAATTTTTTTTAAACTTTTTGGAAAAAAAGTCAATTATGAATTGCACTTTGAAAAGGCGGTCGGCATTAACAGATTTATTAATATTGTCGGAAAAATGTAAAAATGATAATATTTGTCTGAATCGCTTTCGGGACATCGTTTTACGAAAAATCGGTGTGTCTATCAACGGATTCGTTGACCAATAATTATCGATCCTTGCTTTTTTTACAATACACATAAGTATAGCAAGCCCAAACCATTTTCTAGCTTCGGGTGCTGTGACGTCCACAAATTTGGCATATTTTTTATCCAGTTTTCTTCTACCGCAATTTTGACTGTAGTACTTGTTGGTTTCATTGCTAATGTTCAAATTGATCGTTACCAATATATCATGCTACGATATCCACGACGTTCTATTTATCTTTGGGAAATATGTTTGGAGCCGGAGATCCTTCGAATTTATTATTAGTCCTCGGTGCATCAAAGCCACCACTGTGCACTGCCTTCTTCGCCTGATTCATCCGAACGAATTGGCAACCGTAGTGTTCGCTGCATTCTTCTTATAGGTATTACATTATCTTCCGACGATACTGTTTTACTTTCATTTTTTCTATATCCGTTTTCTTCTTACCAATCGGCCAAGTAATCCGGAAGGTCAGACAAGAGGTTCTCGAATTAATCGTAAATAATCGTATCGTCTCTTTCGTCTGCCACGATGAAAGAGCACGAGTAATTATGAATACAAAAAACTTGAGAGTTATATACATATTGTTACCTAAACTAAACATCCACATAATACAAAAGATATTAAAGTGCTGTTGCCGACCACAGAATGATAATATGCACACAACAATGTAAACCCGCCGTCCATTACCCGATAATTTCCGCACGATACCACAGTCGAGGCGTTCGCGTTAGTCGCTATTTTAGGCAAGACACCAATGTTGTGTCACTAGCCATTGACCACCATTTTGCGCAAGATACCATTGTGGTGTCTTTGGACAGCATAGTGTAAAAATAACGATAATGAAGATAATAAGGATATAAACAATAATAACGACAATAAAGATAATATCGATAATTATGTTAATAGTTATAATTATAATTATAATAATAATAGTAAAGATAACATCGAAAGTAATATTAATAATTTATTATTATATATTAATAATTATAATAATTATAAATAAATATATTAATAATTAATAATAATAATAATATTATTCAAAATAATAAAAATAACGATAAAAACGATAATAACGATCCTACCAAAAAATATAAAACTAATAACAATAAAAATTCCGATAATAACGTTAAAAACGGTAATAATGATAATAATGATAATAACGTTGATAAAGTTAATTACTATAATAATAACGATAATAATAAAGATAACGATAATAACGATAATGACGATAACATTAACAATAATAATAATTATATTATTAATAATAAAATTTATAAAAATACTAATAATAATAATAGCAATAATGACAGTTACGATAACAACAACAATAAGAGTAATAGAGTATTTGAAAATATTAATAAAGACAATATCAATAATAACTGCAATAGTAACTTTGTTAGCGATAATAACCATAATACCGTGAGTGACGATAATTGTAAGTATAATAATAATAGTAACGTTATCAGAGCCAGTGATAAAGATAATAATTATAATAATAATTATGTTAATAAAAATAATATTAATAATAACGTCAAGAATAAATATAACAATAATAACGATATCAATAACGGCTATAATAATAATAATAATAATAATAATAATAATAATAATAATAATAATAATAATAATAATAATAATAATAATAGTAGACATAATAATATAAATAACAATAATAACAATACTAATGATAATAAAGTTAAGAACTTTAATTACGATAATAATGACGAAGATAATAATAATATCGATAAAAAGGAAAATAACGATTATAATAACGAGCATTATGATAATAACGTTAATAACGATAATAACGATACTAATGAAAATAACGTTAATAACGATAATAACGATACTAATGAAAATAACCTTATTGACGATAATATTAACGATCACAATAATTGTAATCGTAATAACAATGATAATAACGATAGAGAATATAATTAGAATAGTAATAATATTAATAAAGAAAATAATAAGTATAACTATAAAAATGACAATAATGAATAAAATAACTATAAACACGGCAATAACGTTAAAACGATAATAGTTACAAAAATATAAATAACGACAATAACAATAATGATAACAATAGTAAGGATATTAACGATAATTACGATATTAGCGATAATAGTAATAATAACGTTAAAATGGACATATCTAGGAAAATAATAATAACGGTAATAGAGAAAATTACTGTAGTAATGACGATCAAAACCATAATAAAGATAAAAACGATAATAATGATTATAACGATAATAACGCTAATAACGATAATAATAAGTAAAATAATAATAGTGACCACAACAGAGACGATAAAAACGATAATAATGAATATAATAATAGTAATATTAATAATAATAATAATAATAAAAATGACGATATTTTTGAAAATAACAATAATATAGATAATCACGATTATAATCATAATAATAACGATAATAACGATAATAACGATAATTACAATAATATCGATAATAATTTTAATATCGATAATAATAATAAAGATAACAACGATAGTAACTATAGCAAGGATAATAATGACTATCATAACAATAATGACGATGGACGATAAAAACGATAATAACGTTAACAATGTTAATGCCGATAATAATAACGATAACAATAATAATAATTATAACAGCGCCAACAAAAATGATAAACTAACGATAATAATAGTAATAATTATATTAATAATAATAATAAAAATAATTAGGAAAATAACAATAATAATGATACTACCGATAATAAAGAAAATAACGATAACAACGATAATATGGATAGTAATAACTGTAATAAAGATAATAAAGCTAATAATAACTTTAATATCGATAATAACGATGAATACGATAATAATGATTATTACGATAATAACGATAACAATAATAATAACAACATGAAGGAAAATAATGATTTTCACTGTAATTATAATATAAATCTTAATAACGTTAACAATATCGGTAATAAATAAATAATACACTAATAAATAAAATGTAAACAAAATATAAATAAATAATAAATAAAAATCATGATAATAACGGTATAACGATAAAAAAAATCATAACAATAATAACGATAATAAAGTTAATATCGTTAATAATAACGAAAATAATTATATAACGATAATAAAGATAATTACGATAATATCGATAATAACTTAATAACGGTAACAATAGCGATAGTAATTATAATAACGATAATGACTATAATAACGATAATAATAAAATAATAATTGTAATAACGATAATAAAGAAAACGACTATAATAACGGTAATAACGATAATAACGATAATATTAACGCTAATAATAATAGAACGATATAACAATAATAACGATAATGATGAAGTTATTAAGGATAATGACGATAATAATAACGATAAGAACGTAAATAATAATGAAAACGGGAATAATAACAATAACTACAATAATAATGATAATATCGATAATAACATTAACAACCATAATAATGACGATGGTAATGGTAACAACAATATTGACGAAAATAACGGAAATAATAATAATAATACCGGAAATAAAGATAATAGCGATAAAAGTAACGATCGTAATAGTAGGATGTTATAACAATAGAAACGGTAGTATTAATGATATTGACAATAATGACGATAATAACAATAATAAGGATCACAACGGTAATTACGATAATATCGATAATATTAACGATATTGATAATAATAACGTTAATACTTTCGAAGATAATAAATATAACTTTAATAAAGAAAATAAAGATAATTACAATAATGATAATAACGCTAATAACGATAATAACACTTATAATAATAATAATAATATTAATAATAATAATTAAAAACAATAAAAGGTAGAAGTCGACTCCTTCCGCCTCCCGGTTTAGCCAACTGGTTAACCGACTGATGAGTCGGGCCGTCCATCTGCCCCGAGGCTCCAGTTCCCATCTGCTTTGCCAGGTCCCAATGCCGATAGACCTGGCGAACATTGATGCCACCTCCTTTCCCAGGACGGGCCTTTTGTGGTGGACGAAATGTCTATTCAGGGTTAGTAGATCGGTCGGGTTTACACCCGCGACCACTTGCACCGCGGACTCAGTTTCGGGGCTGCAAGGCATAGCCGTGCCAATCTCTCTCCTCGGCTGCGAGGAGAATAGGGCATAAATGATGTATTCCAAAGTCCTCTCGTCCTGAGGGATTCCTGGGGGGGGGTGAGTCCACATCATGCGAGTGATGATCTGGTACCCTATTCCACAAGGATTCTGGTCGACATCCAGGCACAGCTCCTTCCAGCACCGTTGTTGACTGGACTTGTAGGTCCTCTTCAAAGCTTTTTTGGCCGCAAGAAACTAAGCGGCAAAGAGAGCAGCCTCGAGGTCGCGTCTCTTCGCTCGTTGTGCTAACCGGCGAAGCCTTTAGTACTTCCTGCGAAGATCTGCGATCTTATTCGTCCACCAGTCCTGCAGACGCAGGACGCCTCTGCTGTTTCGTGCACTACTTTGGTATCGCTATCGCACAAGTCTTTTGGAAGAGCTGCATAGGTGCTGCAGTAATCATCCTGGTTTGTGCAGATGGCTATAGACTCGCGGAAGCAATATGATGGGACCTCCAACCTTCTTCTATGATTGAAGACAGCCTCTCTCGATACATTCTTGCGATGTTCCACCGGGTAGTCGCACTGCACTTGTCACGGCTGGCATATAATCGTGTGCATCGGATAGGATGTACTGATGATCGCTTCCGGGATAATCCTCGATCACACAGCAGCCTGCGACACTTGCCCCAAGGTTTACGTTGGCTTGAGAGAAGTCTGTTATCGTCTCCCTTTAGCCAGGCTTTCGGAAAGTTGACGTCAAGCCTGTGTTGAGTACTGCTATCTCCAGTCTCGACATCACATCCATGATTCAACTTTTTCTGGAGTCCGACTCGTCCTCTCCACATTCGAGAGTTTTGACATTGAGATTTCCGCAATGAGAATACCTTAAATTTCCTGCAGCGCGTCTTCCAGATCATCTAGTTCGGTCTGGAAGTCGTTTATCCGGTCGTTCGGGATGAGACATGCACTGACATATATCCTCGAGTTATGTCTCTCCCAGACGTATCTGCGATCAGAGCTCATGCACGAGGCAATCGACTGGCCATAGTCCAGGCGGCGGTAGCATCGTCTCATTTCTGCTCTTCGCCTAACCCTGCAGCTGACGAAGCCGACCAGCACTCGGCCGGCTTTCAAAAGCTTCGCAGCTGCTTCCTCTTGTATTTTGACGACACTCAGGAGTTGTTCTCTCTCATTGGAGTTCGTTATTTTAACTTCGAGATTCCCTACGTAGTCTGGCACAATCCGCTTTAGGGCCTCTTCGTCTTCGACCAACGATGTGCAGCAATCGCAGTTCCGTTTCTGCAGCGTAACTATGGGGACCAGTTCTGTCACCTTCTTGTCGAAATTCTTCTGGAACCAATGTGATTGTGAATCCTGGGATTAATCATACTAATCGAGGGAATGTTGCGATTGGTACTCTTTTACCAATGCGACTTTAGTACTTGGAAATATTCCGACTAGTCGAGGAAATGCTGTTCACTTACCTTTCGAACCAGTGCGTCTTACGGATTTAGAATTTTTCCGAGTAATCCAGGGAGAATTTTGCGGTTGCCTCTCGGACCAATGTGATAGTTGGATCTTGAAATATTATCACTAAACGTGGAAAGATGTGAGTGAGCTTATCAAAAGAGTGCAACTTGCGGACCTAGAAATATTATGTCTACTTGAGGGAATTTTGTGGGCGTTCCTCACGAACCAGTGCGTCTTTAGGATATGGAAATATTCCAACTAGTCGAGGGAATTTTGTACGAGTATTTCTCGAACCAACGCGAATGTAGAAATTGTAAATATTTCGACTAGGCTAGGGAAGGCTGTGCGACTACTTCTCAGACCAACGCGACTATTGCACTTAGAAATGTTCCGACTAGTTTAGAGAAAATCATGAAAGGATCTCTCGAATGCGAAAGTCGGTCCTAGAAATAAAAATCTTAGTTGAGGGACAGTTATGTGATAGTCCCTCGAAATGATGTGACTTTCGCCTTTGGAAATATTTCGGCCTGAGGGAAAGTTATGCGAGAATTTCTAGAAACATTGCGACTGTCGAAATTGGACACATTCCGTCTACTCAAGGAAACTTTGTGTGTGTTCCTTTCGATCCAGTGCATTTTTCGGATATGGATATTTTCCAACTAGTCAAGGGAAATTTGTGCGAGTGCTTCTCGAACCAATGCGACTATCTTACTCGGAACATTCCGATTAGTCGAAGGAGCATTGTGGGACTGTTCTCAAATTATCACGAATAACGTACTTTGAAACACACCGCTTAATCGAGGGAAAGATATGCGAAAGCCTCTCGAAACAGTATGACTGTAGAACATCTAATCATTTCGACAAGACCAAGGAAAGTTATTCGAGTCCCTCCCAAAAGAGCGTCTGTCGGAATTAGATATATTATCCTACTAGCCGAAGGAATGTTATGTGTGTGCCTCTCGTACCAATGCGACTGTCGGTGTTTGAAATGTTCCGACTACGGGAAGGAAGTTCATGCAAATACCTCTCGAAACAATGCGAATATAGGTATTGGAAATATTCCGTCTAGACGAGGAATAGTTGTGCTTGTGGCTCTCGAACCCTTGTGACTGTCTTTCTCGGAACATTCCGACTATTCGATGTAAAATTGCGCGAGTGCTTCTCCCACAAATGCGATGTCGGTCTTGGAACCATTCCGACTAGTCGATGGAAAGATATGCGAAAGACGCACGAATCAATGCGACTGTAGGACCTGGAAATATGCTGACTAGTCAGGGGAAAATTATGTGAGTGCCTTGTGAACTAATGAGACTGTCGGAATTAGAAATATTCCGACTTGTAGAGGGAAAGATATGCAAGTGACTTGTGAAACAATTTGACTGTCGGACTTATAAATATTCCGATCTTTCGGGAGAATATCATGCGAGTGTACCTCGTAGCAGTGCGATTGTCGGACATGAAAATATTCCGAGTTGACGAGGGAAGGATATGCGAGTGCATCGCAAACCTATGCGGCTGTTCGACTTAAAATTAATCTGACTGGTTATGGAAAAATTAAGAGAGTGTACCTAAAACCAATGCGATTTTCGTACATATCAATATTTCGACTAGTCGAAGAAATATTACGTAAGTGACTTATGATCCAATGGGACTGTCGAACTTAGAAATGTACCGACTAGTCGAGGGAATGTTATGCAAGTGTCTCTCGAACAAATGTCGCTGTCAAACTAGAAAATAATCCAACTAGTCCAGGTAAGGTTATGCGAATACTTCCTGATACACAGCGACTGTTAGTCTTCAAAATATTCCGATTGATCTGGGGAAACTAGTGCGATTGCCACTCGAATCAAAAGTAAAGTCGGACTTGGAAATACTACAACTAGACGAGGGTATGATATGCCACTAGCTCTCAAACCAATGCGGCTGTCGGGCTTGGAAATATTCTGACTAGTCGACGGAAAGTTACGCGAGTGCCAATCGAACCAATTTGGCTGTCAGACTTGGTAGTATTCCCCTAGTCCCAATGTTTTAATCTTTGGCATTCCTTCCACCTTTAAGATTACATAAACCTGGACTCGAATAACAGTTATATAAATAAAGGATATGGCTCTTTCCTAGATAAAACATCATAAGTGAATTATTGATCTCGTTTTTCTAATAGGCTTATTTTCGGTGTCTATTACGATACATTATTCGGCATAAACAATCATAACTAGAATACATTTTGTCTAATATTTATTGAGAATAAAGAATTTCATGGCAAATCTGGTTCTATTTAAATGAATGCATTGTTTGAAGGATACCAACCGCCTTTTATACAATAGTAAACTTTCGTCAATACACAACCGTTAGTAAGGTTGAAACCAATGACTTTTGGATTCGTTTAGTACATCATTGATTTGTTAGGAAAAACATACAGGTTTTTCGTAACATACGGTAACATAACGAAAAACCTGTATGTTTTTTTAACATATCAATGACGTTCCGTACTTTGCATAAATGATCATTGGTAGGTTCGATATCATGGGTGAAATGTAGCATCCCTAATAATTTAAAATAACTTTCTCTAATCATTTTCTCTGCAAAAATATAGTTATGCAGTCATATGACAGAATTTTTCTTTATTCCTGTACTGCATAAATAACAATTTTTTGTTGCCAATACATTGCGTTGTTGGATTGGATAGGTGCCCTATCGCCACCAGCTGTCAATGTTATTTTGTTCGGTAACGAAAACGATTTTGCCAGGGTTTTTGCTAGAGAGATGGTTACACCGACGAAGAAATTATGTCAAGTACTGGCGAAAGCGAGACAATATTGTTGGGGAGATTAGTTGTAGAATAATATTCTGACATTCAAAAGAGATGGTCATTAATTTTTTCTCGTTTGGTATAGACACTCATATAGCCCTTGAGGTACAATAGTAAATTGATGCCAATGGTAAATTCAATGGTTTCGAGAACTATCCCTCCTTCTGATTGACACGAATAAAGATTCAAGCACATAAAAAAAGGAATAATAGTAAACATTTCTTACTTCTAGTTTCGAAAAAGAATGAAATTTTTTTGCATGCTTCTCGCATATACTAATATTTTGAATGAATTTTCGTACAAGCTTTTACTAATAATAAATGAAAATTATACGTTTGAACGAAAAAATATGAACCGCCGACTAGAAACATCAAAGTTGAAGAAGAATAGAAAAGAAGGAAAAAAAATATATTTTCTCCTTCACTTTGGATTCTAGAGCACATTTAAACTCATGTGTAATCTTTCTCTTTGTTTATAGGAATGAGTGCACGGTATGTGCGAATAATAGAATTGAAATTATTATTAATATTATTGTTATAATTATTATTATCAGAGAATGAATACGTATTCGTATTACGATAGAGAGACAGATAGAGAGAGAGAGAAAGACAAAGAGAGTGAGAGAGAGAAAATAAAGAGAGAGAAAGAGAGAGAAAGAGAGAGATTAGACGTTTTCTCCTATAGAGATTAGATCTATTCTAATCGCGTTTTGTGGTTTCGACGTACGAATAATAACATGTATCACTGTAAATGACGAACTTAGGAGATTAAACGGCAATTATTAACAAAAATGAATGCAAACATTTTATACATTCTCTTAATGTGTATGTGTGCATATTAGAAGATTACAGAGCTATCTATTTGTATGCCTGTATGAATGTGTGAGATATACCGGTCACAAATAATCACAAAGGCGGAAAGTTCCAGAACCTTCCGGGTCGTAAGTTGTGGACATGTGTGACAAATTCGTCGAAATCATGATCATTGCGAGGTGCATATGATTATGGAAAAAAATGAAGAAATGAATTATTGAGAAAGAAGGAGAATAAAGTTCATGCAAAGAATGTGGTGGATACCGTGTTCTTGAGCTACAATCGACAAACGCATGACACAAAATACTATAAATATATAATAACTTGGATTGCTTATGGGAGGTGATAAACGTAAATATGTTTCTCCGTGAACAAAGTTGTAAATATTTTTTTGTTAATTGCTGGTTATTTACTATCTATATTCCTACCTGTGAACAAAGAAACGACTATTTACACATATATTCACAATGTTTAAATCTTATATTTCACTCTTGTGCTTCTTCTCTAGTCTACGTTCTATTTCTTCCTGCCCGTTTCTCTCCCAAATCTTAACGGCTTGGTTTGTAGGAAACAAAAGAATTTGTAGATGACGAAAACAATGGAAGGGCAGAAAATGAGACGCGCGGCCAATCTACCTGAAGAAAGAACACTTTCTTTACACATATTGGCCCGATCCCCCATGGTGCTCTGACCATGTCCATTCACACCCGTAGATACACACAGTATGTATACACACACTCAAACCAAGAAGGAAGTCACGCGTGAGCCTGGCTACGACTGAGCATCCCGGAACCTTGGACGAATTGGCCGCTTTGGAACTACTTTCCTATGCGGTATACCGTCCGCACTCCTGTCCACATCCACACCCGCATGCTTACTCATACATCCTCCTATATGAGTCCGTTCCCTGCGCTTTTCAGCGTTCTCCTTTGCACGCATGATCCGGCCTGCGAAGGTCTGGAATTCTGCCCATTCCTCTGGCATAGGCTGGGAGGCTCTGACTATCACAGAAAGGGCTTTCTGCCCTTTCCCCACCGTATCGATTAGTTCATTCCAGGCAGTCAACTACGCGGGATAGTCGACCAGGGTGTTCTCCGCCATATCCGCACACCCTCCGCAGTGTAAACAAGGTGGGGAGGGAATCTCCCTTATCTTATTTAAGTACGTCGAGAAATAGCCATGGCCGGTCATCAGCGGTGTGTAGCGAAATGTCGTGCCGATAGAGAACGGCCTTCAAATCTACGCTGATAACTATTCCGCAATAGCCGCCCTCGCACGGACTCTCGTTGCTGCTGGTGCTCATTCGAGTCCAAGTTCCTCAGTCGTCCACGGATCTATGGCCTTCCGTCTAGCATGAGCCCCCAATATTGCCTTAGTCTACGGGGGAGCTGAATCCGCCGAGTCTCTAACAAGCGCATACATTTCTGCCAGCTGGGATACTGGACGAGGTTGAGGAATAATCCCCGCATTCATCATAGGTGCGTGGAAGGAGGCCGCTCCATAGGCACAACATACCCTGATCACAATCTTCCTCTGCAGGATCCGAACAGCCAACCCGATCATCACGTCCTCCACCACGGCATTCCACCACACAGGCGCACCATAAAGGAGTACCGAGTTGATCACGCCGCTATGGAGGCGTTGCTTCCTTTCTCCCGTTCCGTGAAAATTCGGGAGAAGCCTCCTAAGAATACCCTCCGTTTTTGGGAGTAGCGCCACGAAGTGGGGCCTAAATGACAGTCATGAATCTGTTACTATGCCCATGTGTTAAACGCAGGTTCTAATATCTATGCAAATCTTTTAAGATATATTATAGGTTGCGGGACATACTTGCACCTACAGAAGACAGAGGCAGGGATGGCCATAACATCAGCCTTTTGCGGCGCATCTTTAAGACGCAATCCACTGATCTCTTACAGCATAACGTCCAAGTCCCGCTCAGCGTTCATGATAGCATGAGACAGCTCCCATCCCGATTACAGGATGGTTGTGTTATAGGCATAGCAGACAACACGGGAGCCTCCTGACATCGGGGTTTGGGGGACACTGACATAGGCAATGTTCCACGACGTAGGGCCTAAGATGGAACCGTGTGGGACCCCACAATACACCTGTCATTCCGCGGCGAGTCCATGTCTGTCAGTATGTTATGGCGCGATTGTCTAAATATCTCCTGATGCTATTCACCAGGTAGCGTGGAATGTTCTCCGTGCCAACGCCCTAACGATAACGGCTCACGGTAAGGAGTTGAAAGAGTTAGTGAAATCCAGACTCACTAGGAAAACCACTTTCCTGTCACACGTCCATGCCTCAACTGATTTTATAACATCGAGGAAGGCATCTACAATGAATCTGCTCGTCTTAAATCCTTACTCTTACTACTCCAGGGTCTGAGGCTCCTATAAATAGCTGTTGATCCGGTCAACAACTGCACGCTCGAATATTTTCCCCAGTTCGCCAATCACTTTTACTGATCTATATGGTCTCGTTTTGTCCGGCGGCGTGTCCCTTTTCTTTTTGATTATGAAGAGCCTCTACCATGCTGTCGGGAAAATTTCTGTCGTCAAGCATGCGGGGAAACATTGCGCCAACCATATTCTACAGTCTGTCACCCTAGTTCGCGCATCCACAACTGTTATCTGATCCAGGCCAGGTTCCTTCTTCCTATTCCTTTCCTGGTGGCAGCCAAGACCTCCTCCGCAGTGATAGTCATATCTGAGGGTGTAGGTTCCCGCGGCTTAACAGGTCCTCCTCAGAAGAGTTCAAAGAGGATACTTCCCAGTATCTCATCCTCCAAGGTTATAGGTTCTGGTGGTACATAGAGCCTAAGATTCCCAAAGACCAATTTGTAAGGTCATCCCCATAGATCATCCTCTATTGAGTCTATCATGTACCTACAGGAGTGGCTACATTACTTACCCTAATCTGTTTCCCGCGCGTCCCTAAGGGGATCCAGGCACCGCACTATTTCCACCATCTTCTTCTTTCTTCTAGTTCTGGAAAATTTCATTACTGTATTCATCGAAACACACCTATGATTCGCTATTTCGTCCGACCTCCCGTGAGTTCTTTTACTACATCGGGTTTGTACCCTTAAAAAGAGACATAACCATGTCGCACGCATAATTCAGCATAGACTGTTCCCGCTTCACAAGTTTGTCTGCAAAATCCGCACAGGCCGCATTCTCCCAGCACATAGTTACACTCGTCCACTCCACTTAAGTGGGGGCCGCATCTAATCCAACATATTGGTGATCCGACAGGGAGTCAGCCTCAAACACCTTCCTGTTCGAGAGGCGAAAGCCAGCTGCCGGCATGACCCACATTAAATATATATCGCTCGACCCCATAGGACGAACGCACGTGGGATAGCCAACCCATATCATCAAACCCAGATTTATTCTGTTGGCCCAGACGCAGATCAATTCACCCCTACACTTACTCCAGCCTTTCGTGTCCCATCTGTTGAAGCGGGCATTGTTGTCGCCATCCACCAGCGCTGGGAGAACGAGAATTGTTCCTAAGAGCTCATCGAGCTCATCAAGTAGTTTGCAGAACATTTTAATCCTCTCGCTGGTAGGAAAGTAGATCCAAACTACCAACAATTCCCCCCATTTAACAGCTACGTAAGAAATCCCCGTCGCAAAAGGCTACAGGTTCTTCTACATTTCCCGCAAGCAACGCGCAGTGTGAAGTCTCTCCTAGCGATGGAAGGTCTCCTAGGTGCCTCTCTAATCCAAGAGGAAACCACCATAGATTAGCAATAACCGGAATCTCCACTATGTCCTCGCGGTTACACTATGCTAGTAAGTCTTGCACACGGCGAGAATGGTTGGTCGGCTTCCGGCTGGCGTCTGCACAAACAGGACACTCAGGTTTATCTGTGCATGTCTTGGACAGGTTACCCGGCTTCCCAAGTATATAGCATAGGTCTGTCCTCGGCTTTATGGCGGGACACACTACATCACCATGTCCTCGCGCCAGGCACCTGTAGCATCTGTGGGGCTGCTGACGGAGTCCGTGCACTCTCACTGTTGTCCAACCCACGCTTATCCTGCCCCTCTCCAGGAACGCCCGTATGATGGGAACCAGTGCCGAGACAGGGACCCTACCCTTTGCTTCATCTGCTTTCTTCACTGCGACAAACTCCATCTCTTCCCCCTTTTCCTGCAGGCCTGCTCCCGCAAAGGTTCCGAGTAGTTTTCTCCCTCCTTTAATGAAGCCAGGGGAGATGCTTTCACTTCACATCTCTGGACGCGTGTCCTTTTCCGGCTAGTCACCTCGTCAAAATTCCCTTGCGGGATTAGTGCCTTACTCACACTTACCTGTTTCGCAGGGGTTCGAAATGTCTCAGCACGGGATCTTGGGCCTTCGTGTGGTACACCGGCTGAAGTCGTGCTCTATTCGATGTATGCTGCCGCTGCTGTTGATGCTGTTGCTGCCGCTGCAGCTGGAAACTGCAGCCTCCGTCAGCAACCTTACGGACTCGAATACCTGATATATATCCGGAGTCGTTGTTTTGCTCCTCACATCCAGTGGATTTGCGGATGATTTCATCTAATCATTATTGAGATGAGCACGTTCAATCGTTAACTCACTATTTCGCAGTACCAAGGCCCTGAGTTCTGCCTTTTAACGCGCCATGCTATCCTTGGTTGAGGGAGGATCCCATGCTTATATTTGAAGCCATTTCTTTAAGGTTTTATTATGTTTAGCAGATCATTATAGGATTTTGTCGTCTTTCCTGAAACGGAGCGCTGCATATTGGTGGATTTTCTCCTCTCATCATCGGTTACTAAAGTATTCTTCATGGCAAGTTCTAGTAGCCAGCAAGTCTTCACCTGAGACAAGGGAGTCTCTGCCAGTACTTCCTTGTTCCACCGGGCAATGATTTCCCATAACTCCTCTTCCTCTGAGGAGTTGATAAGGGGCCTCGTACGTTTGAGCGTTCTCTTCATGATTGGTGATTTAAAACCGGAGCGCTGCATTCTCTCCTTAACCCTGATGGTCCTTTGCCACTTCTCCACATGGCTTTCTTCCCTTCCTAAACTTCCTCGCGCATTAGAAACACCCCACGCCAGGTCGACTTCCTATAGTGCTCTTCCTGATGCAGTATCCAGAGTTCGGGCCAGCTTGCTTATACCCGGGCTCCTGGCAGATACTGCTGACAACGGCGGGTGGCCTGCTCCACCACCACCGACACCGCCAAGGCGTGGATGTTCTACCACGTCAGCTTATACATTTAGCTCTACTGTACTCTGTTATAAAGTAGTAGTAGTGGGAGGCCAGCTCCCCAAATGAAAGGATGGGAAAAGGATGGGAAATGTTGGGAAAGGAAGAGAAGGGTGCTAGAGTGAGAGAAAAAGAATGGAAAAAGATATGACAAAAGAACAAAGAAAGACATGGCCTAACAAACTCATGCATTCACCAGTCACACAGTCCATTTTTGTCGCTTCTTACGACAAGCGGTGTGCATAGTGGGAGTATTCCATTACCCCCTACCCACAGGGTCATGCATTACTTTCTCTAGACAAGGCGAAATATTTCCAAATCCTACAATCGAATTGGTTAGAGAGACACCAGCATAACTTTCCCTCAACTAGTCGGAACATTTCCAAGTCCAACTGTCGGATCGGTGTATAAGACACTAGCAAAACATTCCCTCATCTTGTAGTAATAATTCCAAGTTCGACAGCAGCATTGGTTCGAGATCATTCAAATGAATTTCCAACGACTAATTGGTATATTTCCAATACCGACCTCCACATTGGTTCGAGAATAACTTGTACAATTTCCTTCGACTATTCGTCATATTTCCAATTCCTGTAGCTGCATGGGTTTGAGAGGCCATTGCATTACATTCCCCGACTGGTCGGAATATTTCCTACACAATCGGCCGCATTTCTTTGAAAGGCTCTCGCATAACTTTCTCGGAATAGTGGAAATATTTCCTAGTACGACCGTCGGACTAGATCTGGAAACAATAGCTCAAATTTCCCTCGAGTAGGCGTAATATTTTCAAGTACGATAGATGCATTGTTTACAGAATAACAAGCATTACTTTCCCTCGACTAATCGGGATATATCTAATTCCGACTGTCGCTTTGTTTCAATGAACCATGCATAACTCTACCTCGATTATTCGGGATATTTAAATGTCAGACTGCCTCAATGGTTCTCAAATCACTCGCATAACATTCTCCCGACTAGTCGGCGTACTTCAAAGTCAGACAGTCGCATCAGTTCACAAGTTGCTGTCATAAATTCCTTTGACTCATCGGAATGTTTTTAAGTCCGACATCCGCATTGGTTCTAGAGGCACTTGATAACATTCCCTCAACTACTGGGATTATTCTCAATACAGACAACCGGTAAAGTGCACAAGAACCCCGCATAACATCTCCTCGTCTAGACGTGATATTACTAAGTCCGATCTTAGCAAAAATTCACTTGCATATCTTTTCCTCGACATGTCAGAATCTTTCCTTGTTTGTCATCCATATTTGTTCTAATTTCACTTAAGGAAATTTCTTCGTCTAGTAGGAATATTTCCAATTCTGACGGTCGCTATTTTTCTAGAATGACTAGCATAACTTTCCTTTGACTAGCCGAAATCATTGCAAGTGCGTCATCCGCTTTACTTCGAGAAGCACTCGCATAACTTTCCTGACTATTCGGCATATTTCCAAATCCCACATTCGCATTATTTCGAGAGGCACTCTCATAAGGTTCCGTCGACCACTGATAATATTCCGAATTCCGACAGCCGATACGGTTCACTATTGAATTGAATAACGTTTCCTCTTCTGGTCAGAATGTTCTCAATACCATCTATCGTTTTGTTTCGAAAAGTACTCGCATAACATTCCATCGACACATCGGGTTATCTTAAAGTCAGGTGTCGCATTGCTTTACAAGATACTCGCAGAATGTTCTCTCGAGTAGTTGAAATATATCTAAGACCGACATCCGCTATGGTTCGAGAGGAACGCGAATAACTTTCCTACGACTAGTAGTAATATTGCCAAGGCTGATTCTCGTATTTGTTCGAGAGGCACTCACATAACTGTCCCGGAGTAGTTGGAAATTTATCATGTGCAGCTATCGCTTCGGTTCGATAATCACTTGTATAACACTCCCTCAACTATTCGGGATATTTCTAAGTCAGACAGTAGCAAAGTTATCAAAATAACTTGTATAACTTTCCCCAACTAGTAAAAATAAAACAATTCCGACAAACCTATTGGTCGGAGAGGCACTCTCATATAATAACCTTCAACAGTAGTAATATTTTCAAGCCCGACAGCCGCATTATGTCTAGAGTTACATGCATAACATTCCTACGCTTAGTCGGTATATATTCAAGTCCGATAGAAGCATTGGGTCGAGAGACACTCGCATAACTTTCCATCAATTTACCGGAGTATCAATATTTCAAACAGATTCTTTGGAGGACAGTTCACTCGTATATCTCGACCTCGTCTAATTGGAATATTTCCAAGTATGACAATCGCATTCGATCACATTCCACTTGTATAACTTGCCCTGGACTAAGTGATATTTTTCGAAGTCCAAGGGTGGTATTGGTTCTAGAGGCACTTGCTTTACTTTCCCCCTTCATGATTGAATATTTCTGAGTCCGACTGTTATAACGGATCACATGTCACTTGCATAAGTTTCCCCTGTGTAGTTGAAATATTTCCAAGTTAGACAGTCGCATTGGTTCGCATGTTGCTCGCATAATTTTCTTTCGGGTACTCTGGAAATTTCCATGTCAAATATCAATATGGGTGGGTTCAAGAGTCACTTTCATAACTTTCCATCGACTAGCCTGAACATTTTCGGGTTAAACGGCCGCTTTGGTTCGAGAGGCAATAACATGACATAGACTCGGCAAGTCGAAATATTCGCAAGTCAGACAGCCATACTTGCTAGAGAGGCACTTGCATAACTTTACCCCGAACAGACGCAATATATAAAATTCCGACAGATGCATAGGCTCGAGAAGCACTCACATATCTTTGCATAGATTTGTCATAATATGTCCATGTCCGACTGTCGATTGGATCACAATACACGCATGAATTTTCATGGATTATTTGGAATATTTCCGGTTCCTACAGCAGTGTTGGTTCGAATGGTTCTTATATATCTTTCACTCCTTTAGTCGGAATAATTCGTAGCTCGACGGTCGCTTTGGTTCATATGTTACTCGCATAACATTCCCTCGTCTGAATGGAATTTTTCCAAGACTCACAGCTGCATCGATCCCATAGTCACTCGTATAAATTTCCCGAGACAAGTCTGAATATTTTCAAGT
The DNA here is from genome assembly GCF_050613455.1 of Vespa mandarinia. Taxonomy (NCBI): domain Eukaryota; kingdom Metazoa; phylum Arthropoda; class Insecta; order Hymenoptera; family Vespidae; genus Vespa; species Vespa mandarinia. Next base: position 294,749 of record NW_028197182.1, on the reverse strand, counting down.
TCAACAGTCGGTGTATTTCAGAAGTGTCTCGCATAACTTTTGTTGGTCAAGTCCGAATACCTCCAAATCATCCAGTTGCATTGTTTCTAGTGCCACATGCATATGTGTCCCTCTACTATGTGGAATACTTCTAAGTCCGACAATATTAGAGTTTCGTGAGGCACTCGAATAAATATCCCTCGCCTATTCGTAATGTTTCCAAGGCCGACAGCAGCATTGTTTCACAACTCACTCGCAAAATTTCTCCGGCAAGTTGTAATGATTCCATATCAGGCAACTGCATTTGTTCGAGAGTCACTCGCATAACATTCCTTCGACAAGTATGTATATTTCCAAGTCAGACAGTCGCATTCGATAAAAAGATACTCGCATTTTATTCGTTTGAATATTCGGAAAGTTTCAAAGAACGACAGCCGCATTGGTTTGAAAAGCAATTGCTTATCTCGAACCAGAGTTCTTTAGTGGCAGTGTTATCAACTAATGGGCTTTTGAGGAAAAAACCTAGTGCCCTCTACTAGTAGCACTTAAGTCTTGCTTGGAGTGGAGAAGAACGCGTTGTCAAAGATCTTTGGTAAGAATACTTTAAGTTCTAGTGTTAAGAAAATAGAGGGAGACGTATAAACCTTTGCTTTCATTAAGGTACTTAGGTGGAAAGACTTAGAGAAGAGGAGAAAGTTCATTGTGATAACGTACTTTGCCTGAAACGTTTATGTTAACTCTCAGGAGGAAAAGGGGGAGTTTTTCTTTCATTACATAGTAGGTGCACAATGAATAAGACTTATAGACAGGGTGGGGTATGAACAATGCCCTCCATCAGAGAACTTGAGTAGGAGGATAATGGAAAGAAGTGGGAACAAAACCAAGGAAGATATGCTCGCGTGTTTTAGTAAAAAGTCTTGTGTGACAGGACTTAACAGAAAAGGGATTAGAGATTGATAATATCAGTGAATTGTATCATTGTACTTTATTGGGACTACTTTAAGCGAATGTGCTCGAGAGCGGGGGAGATAACATTCTAGCACGATAAGTTATGAAGTTACCTTAGGTGGAGCTACTAATAAAAAAAAATTGAGACAATTAATCAATAATTTTCCCTAGGGATACTTAGTTACGAGACTCTGGGAAAGGGATATACATTTGGTCATTGTTCCACGGTTAGAATACGTTGTAGAGAAATGTGTATAGAAAGGGTAGAAAACTTATTTCCATCGTGCTCTAGTAAGTGATTTTGGGTAAGAGGGTCCGGAGAAGGAAAGTGTGTTCACTACTTCCCATGATCTGAGTGCTTTACCAAGGCTCTCCATGTGACAGGGTTTAAAGTGGCCAGATGGAGCAGACAATCAAGTTAATTTAGTAGGTGCTCTAGAGAAGCACTTAAGGGGAAGAATAAAATCTTAGTTAGTGTCATTGTAAAACTATTTTAGGCAACCTAACCTAAACGGGGAATATGCGAAAAGAGCATCTTAATGAGATTAGATGAAGTGGGGAATTCAGCAAGGTGCTTTCATGCGGAAACTTTGAAGGGAGGAATATAACAAAAACGTATATTCGGTATGCTTTAGTGAGTATGTCTTAGTTGTTTCGTTATGGAGAACGATCTTATAAGGTTGGAAGGAGATCATTTAGCTGAGGTCTGTAGTTGGACTATCATATGTGAGAGGAATTTATTCAAGGAAGGAACATATCATCGAGGTATTCTGAAGGTGTTACGTAGTCTTGGATGGAAGGGGGAACATAACCTAGCGAAATGTGATCCGGGTTTTTGTCATGTTGCCTTTAATGACAGGACATGGGAGATTGGTAATAATGGGTAGGAATGATCAAGGTGTCCTTGTAAACGTACTTTAGCGGAGGGGACTTGGGTAAGTTAGGAGAAAATAATTAATCTGATCTAAGCGCCCTAATGACGGTTTCCCAATAGAACGCCTTTTGTTTTTAAAAATTTATTTATTTATTGATTATTCATTGTTAGGTATCCGGTCATGCAGAAGACCCTACCATCAGTTTAGAAGAGCTCCATTATGGCTCTATTATCGCAGTTCCGTACTTAGAGCAGTTTGAAAATTCGAATTTCGGATAACGGAAAATTTAATTACTTTTCCAGTGTGTCAAGGATTGTGAAACCAAGACCGGTTTAAGTATGTTTCTCAAGCTTCTTGTTTTTAAGGTTAGGAGTGAGCATGTGTGCTTATAATCGGTTAATGGATAATTTGTACTCGTTCCACTACTATTTTTCTTCTCCAAACCCCCTGCCTATAGAAGCGCAGCGTGAGTTTAGTTGCAAAGCCTGTTCCGTCTTGTAGTTTAGATCGCCAGGTGGCTCCACATTCGTCCATAAAGAATGAATGACATACACTTCCGGGTAAGCGAACATAACCTCCGCGAAGTAATGTAGCAAACTTTTCATTAATTATGCACTAACTAAACGATCACCACTTTTGATTTATATATCTTTTAGGTTCCTGCAATTTGAATAACTATTTGGTTATGAACCTTTCACTGGCTAGCGGCGTGGACAGGAGAATATTGACAAAAACTGGGAAAACTTGGCGATGCATCTTTCCCTTATCACAGCCATGATGGAACTCGCCCAATCCGGACACTCAGGTTTATCCGTGCACGTCTTGGCCAAGTGGCCCGTCTTCCCAAAGACGTAGAATAGGTCTATACTAGGGCTTGTAACAGGGCACAATGACTTAACATGTCTTCGCACAAGGCACCGGTGGCATCTGAGGGGCCGCTGCCTGCGTCCATACACCCTCACTGATGACCACCCCACGTTTATTCTGTCCCTCACAAGGGCCGCCCGGATGACGGACACCGGTGCCGAGACAGTGGTCTCGTTAAGTCTACCCCTGCCAATCCTAATCTCTCCTACCTTAATGAGGACTGCTTTGTTTAATTGCACCTCCAGCCGCACGTTCCTGATGACGGTCCCGTTAGCGGCCGCATCCATCCCCACCAAACTTATGGTGATCTTGTGAAGGGGCGCACTCCAGGGACGGCACTCCTCAAGGCCTCCGCCACCAGGTCGGCCTTCTCATTTGTCTCCATGATTCGTACCTGCCATATAAAAGCACCCTTGAGGTCTCTTCTACACGGCATGCTATCGATCCCCTGGTTTTTGAGGTTGATTCCCTCCATGGCACGCAATGTTGCATCACTGTACGTCGTTTCCTCGATACAGGATAGGGAAATTGCAGCCACTTCTCTTTCCCTTTGCATCCTCTTCTTCCGTCGTTGCGCACGGCTCCTCACCTTCCTACTTTTCCAAGGGGCGCCTGACCCCGCAAGTGTTGATGGTCGTTGAATACATGCTTTTATGTAGCCAGGGAGAGTGCTTTTGCTTCCCTCCTCTGGTCCCGCATCTTCTTTCGGCCGAGCACCTGCACAAAATCATCCTGCAGGGTTAGTAACCAAACTGTACTTTCCTGCTTCGTAGTGGGGCTAGTGGACTCAGCACGGAGTGTGGGGCCCTTGTGTGGTCCACCAGCCCCAGTCGCTGCACCACTCAACATCTTATGCCGCTGTTTTCGCTGCCGCTGTTGGTGCAGATGTTGCTGCTGCTGCAGTTGTACTTGCTGCAGCTGTTGCTGTACACTGCGGAAAGACTCCGCCAGTGCCCTCACCGACCAGTCTGAGTGGATTGCGTCCGGGGAACCTTCCTTGGTTTTCGCAGCCAAGAGAGTCTCCCTCTTCCTAATTACCTTCTTGAGCCGGATGTCCTTCTCCGGGATTTCTTTATTGCGCAGATCCATGGATCTCAATTCAGCCATCAGCTGCTCAATTAGCTCCATCACCGACGGAGGATCATCTCCCCGAGTTTGGAGACTTACTCTTAGGTTCTTGAGCCCCTCCATAGTTACTCTATGCGTTCGTTTCATGACCCCCGAGATGTCTCCCTTCAGGTTGGGACCTTTCAACCTGGCGCTTTCGGCTTATATGGAGTCTTCTTTCAGCGTATCGATCACCCACCAGTCTCCACCTGAGGTAAAGCAGGGGTCTCCGCCGATCCTCCTTCACCCAGCAGGGGCCAATCTACCACCGACTCAACCTTCTCGGACGAGCACACAACGGGCCTCGCACGCTTAGCTTAACACTTCCGTGTCTGCCTTCTAATGGTCAGGCCGGGAACCGCATGCACTCAGCGGCCTTGGCAGCCTTTTGCCACTTCTCCAAGTGGTATTCATCCCAACCTACACTTTCTGGCGCATTAGATATCCCACAGCCCAGGTCGCCTACCTGCAATGCCCTTCCTGACGCATTATCCAGAGATGTGGCCAGGTTGCCTATCCCATGCTTATGGCAGACGTTGGTTGACGACGGCGGGTGGTCTGCCCTACCACCACCTGACACCGTTGTGGCATGGGAATCCCTCCCATGCCGGCTTATCCCACTGGTCGTACTATCCATATTTTTTTCTTTAATGGGTGGGAGCCAGGCTCCACAAAGTATGGGAAAGGACCGCAAGCAGACGGAAAGGAATGAAGAGAGGGAAAGTGTAGAAAAGAATGTGACAGAAGTGCAAAGATAGGAATAGCCATACGAGAACACTCATATACAATTAATACAATCCCTTTTATTCGCCTGATACGACAAGCAGGGAATACTGTGGGAGTATTCTGACCCTCTACCGACGGGGGGGACCCTGATGCTACCCTTACGCAACCCTGACGTGGTGTCAAATATAATCGTTAAATAATACATATAAATAGGATGAATGTCGCAGAACTGGAGAACGATAGTTTTATGTCATGATTAAGTCGACACTTTGTTGCCAAGTTATAATCAAATCTGGAATCTGTAAAATTATCAAAAGGAGGAATGCAATAAGTTAAGAGTAATGATCGAATATTTAAAGTTAGAAATGGAAAACCAAGCTTTGATTGATGACTTTAACAGTAATCCTAGGAAGTTATACTTTATCGTAAATTTTGCTGCAATAGAAGAACAGCAGACAGAAGATAAACAACAACTCTTATTATGTATGATTTAACAACTGAAAGCAAAAGTTGCTTCAGGCGTTGCTGAAACAATAGCATATCCGATAGAAATAAAGAATTTTTATTATATCGTCAACTGTTGCGTATTATTATACAATTAAACGTATCATTTAATGTGCATGTAAATATTTTGTTATTTAAAAATTGCTGAGGTTAAGCAAATTAATGCCATACAGAGCACCAAAGTAATGACATAAAGATCGTCTCAAAAACCCCTATAATAGGTCTTCTCAAGGATACAGGTAAATGTGTTATCGATTATTTGGTTGGAGGGTCGACAGTACTGAAGATGGTCGTTACAAATTGTCCAGTTAACACGACCATTCGCCCGATGAATTATCCTTATTTCACGTTGGAAAGGGAGGATTTGATTGGAACTCAATTCTTTGCAAAGATGACAAAAATCATGAATTCATTTTAATTATATCAAAATCTTCATTTACGATTCATATTCTTTTTGGAGAATAAGTGAGCTCTCTGAGCCATTGTCTAACGTCTCGCAAGATGCCTGATTTCGATTACTTGATTCTGAATAGTCATAATATGTTTCTTTTTCGATATTATCTAAAGGTACCGAGGATTAATTACGTGTTTCTTTCTCTAATCCTGACTATTGATCATTTGAATCAATTCATCTGAACAAATTTTCTAAATCTGTAGCATACAAACGACTACAGTACAACGATTCGCTGGAAAAACTATCATTTGATTTACGAATGGATAACATCTGTTTTCCTTCCGATTCTTTCATAATGGTTCGGCATTTGTGTTCTGGTCTTAAACAATATTTCATTAGTGTATTCTACTAATTTCAATTTGGTTAATTTTAGTGTTGGTTCTTTGAAAAAATGTAACCAGATCAATGGTTCCATTTCTATCGTAAATTTCCAATTGTTTGAATAAAGTCGGAAATAATGTACGTCATAAACAATCGCCAAATATTTACTATTTAAAATAAAATAACGTTTCTATGCTCTGTTTAATAATTTCGAACAATACGAATTTTGAAGGTCATTTCTTATAGACCCAGGAATTAAACTATTCGCATGGCATATACTGACCCATTAGTAGTAACATTAAATTCTCTATTGAAGTTAGAATAGTGGAAAACTGATTTCTTACACAGCACATCTAGGAGAGTAACAAAGGAGTTATCTTGTGATTTGTTCTGATTGAATGTTGACTCTTTCCTTAATAATACGATCGCTATTTCCGATAATAATGTGATAAAGCTACTGTATTATCCAGCAAGACCTAAAAATTGGGGATAATTTTTAATATTTGGCGGACCAAGGAATACTCTGATCGTTTCAAGGTTCTTTGGATCCGGGATAACTTCACATTCCTTGCTGACATGGCCTAAATGTACGAATATCCTTTTTAGAAACTTACATTTATCTGGTTGCTTTTCATTTTCGATCGATTAACTTGTTAAAATTAATATCATGTTTAACTTAATTGCATAACTTCAAATTGTTTTGGGAGTAGGTACATATTTACATTAATTAACATGGTATGTGTTTTTAAAGGACGGAAAGTTAAAGAAGAAGTTTTGTGACTTACAAATTTTTCCTCGCTGTTTTACAGAGACATTATAAAGAAAACTTATAACATTTCCACCAAAGAAAATATAACCAATTGCATCGAAACAAGAATATGTAGGTTGAGCGTAAAACACTCATTATGTTATATGAGAATTGGATTCCTATCATCTAAGTCGATATTCTACCATAATCTGAAATAGATCTAGATCAAAAGTCTGTCGCTCCTGGAAAGTTATATTCTCGACCGACGCTTACCACGTTGCAAGATCGTAAAGAAATAAAAAGAAAATTAAGGACAAGTGGGTATGCGTTATCTAACGATAGGAGAATCTTTCTGAAAAGGTGAATCTCGATCGCTTGGATAGAGAACGTTCGTGTTTTGAAAAATGTTGTGTTTTCGAAACTAACGATATGTCCTGAGTGATCATCGTAAGACACTCTTGCGCGCATTATAAAGAAGCGCTTGAAAACTTAATCTTAAAATTGTACAATATTTTTTGAAAATTTTGCTTTACGAACTTTTTTACATTTTTATTGTAAGTATTAATACACATACACAATACGAATTTTTTATATTTGCTTACGCTCAGGTCATTAAGCTATTTAATTACTCTTGAATTCTTGGATCTAAGTATATAATCGATTTAGCGTTGATAGTAAATGTATTTCCCTCGTTCATTAAACAACCAACATTATTTTCTCGATGAAACTCGCGCAAACACGGCGCCAAAGCTTAATTAACCTCCATCTGGAAAGTCGTTTGGTCGATGTTGTGGGTGTCAATAGCAAATAACGCGTGCTAATTTCTAATGCATATGTAAATTCTATCGCGGAAAGAAAGTCATTGCAGGCTATTAAAAAAAGATAGATTATGAGTAGAAGTATATAGAAAAGAGATAAGAATAGAAAAAGGACATAACAGCAAACACTGTCATAAGGTAAAATCATTTCGCGATGGAACGAAAAAAAGCTCATTTCTCATTTCGACATTTGCTTTCGCGTAACGAATTAAAGCCGGTGAATGGTAGTATATAAAGGAAGTATATATCTCAGCGATGATTTCTATGATAATCAGATCTATCCCACTGTTCGTTAACTCATCGTAGATACCAGTGAGCTTATACCTAATGACGTATGTGCCTACATATACATGAAATGAATTTACGGCACACGTGACTATTTAATTCCGCTATTAAGATGAATGTAATGGTTCTCAAACATAACACGAATCTACCAGTAAACGAAAGCTTTCATGAGATGATAATAAAAAAGCCTTTTACCATTTCTATGTTCGCACTCGATCGAAAATGGCTCAACTGATAAATAATAGTTTTCAAAAATTCTATATAGACAATATAGATTGCTAATTAAGTAGATTTTTACGGAGATGGGCTAAAATGAACTTTATTTTACAGAGAAGTTTATGATCGAGAAATAGTCGCAATATCGTGCTGATAGAACGAAAATAAAATTGCCAACGATAAGTTGTTTTCTGCCATAGATATGGAAAAATTAGTAAGATCATGTACAATTTTAGAATGACAGAAAGAAAGAGGGAGAAAGAGAGATAGAGAGAAAGAGTGAAAGATACTACATAGAGAAATAAAAGAAAGAGAACGGATTCGATTGTATACAAATAGATTCCATTTTGCACCTTTCTTATGCGAAGGGCTAGTACCTTATTACGGTTAAAAAATAACGATGAGACAACTGTCCAATAAAAGTGGCAAAGCCTAAGAGAAAAAGCAAGAAAAAGTTAGGGTAACCGCATGCATATTGAATGCTCATCCCACGGTTACTGTGTAGTTATGACATTCAAGTAAAGCTTAAAATAACTAATACAGGATTATCTATCGTGATAGGTTACATATTGGCCGTATCGAGAATAAATCGCGAAAGATAAGGAAGGGAAAAGAAATCAGTTATATCGAGTTCTTGGCCAGAGGTGGAAATTACAAGTAATTAACAATGCGAATCTACGATGTCCTAAAGGTTTCTCTCTCGCTCTTTCTTTTCCTTTTTTACTTTGACATTTTCTACGCATTTATTCGTTTCATGGCACTACTTTACGTTTCCAAGCCACATTAAAAGATGCAAGAACAAACTGCGATAATCTAACAAAAGAAAAGTCGGTTTTATTACCGCTAGTCGTGTGGAAAATGAATGTAGTGCTGTTCATACTGCTAAAATGCTAACGACACTTTTACTTTCTTCCAAAGACGAGCGTTGAGTCAAAGTCAAAAAATTGAAAATCGACTTGGTGAGATCTTTAAGAATATACGGATTACTGTGTGTTTCTGTTTAATACACATATTGTGCATCTCATGGGAAAGTAATTAATTGCGCGAAGTACAGAATACATATTCTCCCTCCTTACTGCCGGAATATTGCATCATCGCTTTTGAATATTACGTACCGTTTTCGTAGGGACTAACAGGAATACATGTTCATGCACTCGTCTGGTCATCATTGAACGAAAATTTATCGCCTACTTCATTTTCTTTAAGCGGTGATGTATTATAGAAACGCTTGAGTATAGAAACGCAAAAAAAAGAAAGAGAGAGAAGGAGAAGGAAAAAGAGAGATTATTTACATGCCGCTTTTGAAAAAGTGTATTTATTTAATAGTAAGTTTAAATTTAATTACTTTTAATAGGTATCCAAAAGTTTTATTAGTCCACTATTTCTCAATTTTATTAAGGATTATTTCCATTCACATAACAGTTTCAGAATGTTTCTAAAATAAATTCTTCTTCATTAATTTTAATTGTTGTCTCCCTTTTTACTATATTCAGCAATTACGCAAATACAAGATAAAAATGAAAAGATAAATATAAAAGAAAGAAATATATATGAGGAGAAAGTTGTGTTCTGGGCTATACCAATAATGAAAGTAACAATGTTGAATACTTGGATCGATAGATACATCTGTAATATTTCTTCTCTCCTTCTCACAATCATCTTTTCGCACGAATATAGAAAATTTGATTTTCCGTTCTTTTCATCTCTGTTGAATTATCTGTTCCTCCCTCTATCTATCCATCTAATGTTCCATCCATCTCTTTCGCTTAGGCTAGCTTGAAAGAGAATGGAAGGATGACGGATACTTTCTTCTTGAATTCAAGGTAGCACCCTGTGGGATCTGTATTAAGACATATCATACGGTGTACTCCATCAGGTAATTTACGTGAACCTGATTTCATGATTGACCAACACCCCGCAATCTTACTTATACGTGCGTGATTTGTATACCGACCTTCTCTGTTTTACTCCTTCCAGCATCTAAGAAGGTCTGTGAGAAATTGAGGGTAAGAAAAAAAAGATAGAGTAGGAGGGCGATGGAGGAGAAAGATGGTAAGAAGATACTACTCGACGTATTCTCCTCTTATGGCAACAACAAATTTCATTGGCGAAAAGTAATTATATTTTTGAGTTGGGAAGTGAAGTACCTACGTTTATTTCAAATAAGAGATTGAAATTTGCGAATTAATCTATAGGCATGGCGAATAAAATCATCATCGCTTATAATAGATAATTTAACAATTGTCATTACGAGGGAATATTATTTATCTTAACGTTTGCGTGCAAACGTTGACAGTATTGTTTATTGTAGTTGTAATATATGTTCAATAAATGTTTCTGTATCCATTTACTTCAAGTCCTTGCATTCTCATAATTCTATGTTTTCACTAATGAAATTTCTATCGACATTTATACTCTTCTATAGACTTTCTTTCGAATATATTACATTCTATTTGTAATACTAAATAGCAACTCAGAATGAAATAATCAAACCACCTAGCAAGATATATAAATATCAAACTGAGCAATATAGCATGCTATATAGTATGTAAATGAAGGATAGTATGTAAAAGGTATATAATAAAATAATTCTAGTCGCACATTTATCAAAAATATTAACTTATACTCGAATGAGAGAGAATAGCAATATAATCAATAATTAATGACTTTCCACATTCTCTAGATAACAACGAAATGTATTCGACTGATCTTTTAGGAAGTCTTCTTACATTTGAAATTGTTACAACAATCCGACAACATCATTCGTCCCTGAATTGATCTTCTCGATTTTACCAAGAGCCCAAATGAGTACTGATAATTTATTCTGTATCAATAGTACAAATTGGCCTACTATTTTAAGATTCTCATCCCTCAATCTGGATATTTTATTAAATTCAGTCCGATTAAATATATTTAAAATACTTCTATCTCATCGCATGTATTTTTAATATTATTCTCACATTATATAATATCGTTAAAATATAATATTATATAATCCTTGAACTTTTATTGTGCATCTTAATTAATGAGTATAAATGGTATTTTGTATCATATAATAAATTTCTACTTTGTTTGTTAATTGCAACATTGCATCTCAGTATTTCCTTTCAATACATTTCCTTTCAATCTCAGTATTTCCTAACAACACACGTTGCTAGTTGTCGATAAATTCAGAAATACATTTCCAGAAGCTAAATATGTTCACGTTTTTTGCGGGAAAAGGATTATTTCTGTTTTTAGGAAAGAAAAGAATTTTCTATATTTCGTTTTATTTATTTCGCTAAGAAAGTGGAAATTAAAAGTAAATAATAAAAAATATACAATGCCAATTTAACATACGTTAAAAAAGAATAACATTACGTTCCATTATGAGTAATAAATTCTAATATATAAATATATACATTCGTCTATTATTTAGAATCGATTTACCTTCTTGCGCAGATAAGTATTATACTTATCCCTGTGGACTTTCAACAAACATATGATGAACATTTAATTAAATGTATAGTAAAATTATATTTCTTTCGTTACTCAATATTCTCTCTTACAACATTTGCTTTTACGATTACAATTACTTAGATTTTAATACTATTCTTCATTCACTTATATAATTTGGGAAAGCGAAGCGATTTGTTTTATTTGATTATATTTAATACACGCAATATGAAATGATATTAATAAATTTATATTTCGAAATGCTTATAAGATATATGGAAATTTGTTTCATTCTGATATAAAAGAAGATAACGGTTGCCATAATTTTTAAAGAATTATATTAATTTAAGATATCTATGTAAATATTTTAGCATATAAATGAACCAGTTACTTTCACTTAAAACAAATTAAAATAAAATAAATATAATATTGCTTTTCATAAAGTATTGGAATGTAAGTTCAAAACATATAATATTAATCAGTACAAAATGTAGATTAAGTGATTTACTTTTCTTATTAGTTTTATACGTTAAATATCAATTGTATAAATGTGTAATTTTATCTATTCAATCATTGATTATGTATATATACATATATGTCCATGTTGCATATATGTAATTATTTTTTAAGTTATTGAAAGAACGAAAAGAACAAAAATACGCAAATGTGATATATGACTTAAAAAATATAACACTGTACTGTTTACGAGATAAACATTATAAATAAAGATTTTAAAAGTCATCTTATTAAATTCAAATGGTACTTGTGTTTATATAATTGCTATTAGTGCTTACTTGTATCATTGTTATTTATTAATTTATTTTTCTTTACCTTTTTATAATCCTTTTACTTTTCTTCATTTATTATTATAATCACGTTAAAAAGAATATAGATATTAACTTTTGCACTATAAATCTTTAGTACTTTTCATCTTAATGTATTTACATGAGCAATGCGAATTAACTAAAATGTAAACGACAACAATGCATAAATACAGTTTTTTTAATATTCTTTTCCATACTTTCTTTTCATTTTTAAATGCCCTTAATAGCCTAGGAAATAATTGTGTGAATATATACTTTAATTTAGACATAAAGTATACGCATATATATGGGCAAACATTTCTCTCAACAATTCATCTTTACATTTTTCAAATATTACATAAATGTCAGATAGAATAAATATTTTCGTCTTAATAATTTATGATAACGAACAGTACTTCATGTACATTTACAATGAAATTTCTTTATGCAGTAAAATACAAACTCGGTTAAACTTAATAATTTGCTTATTTAGATTACTTTTCCATAGATTTTGGTCATTTCTATCAATCGTAAGATGAATGCACTGTTTTCAATTAGATTCACTAAGGATTATTTGAAAAATTGTACCATATTTTTTATGAAATTTCGTGAAAATAAAAAATAAAAGGAATTTCATTTCTAGTGTTCATTTCTAGTTCTAACATATTCAGGATTTATAAAAATAAATGTGCATATTAAAAAAACAATTCCTTAAGAAGAAGAAAATCAATACGATATTAGCGTAAGTAATAATACAAATGCATTATTAGTGGGCACATTATGCATTCGTTATGTAATATAACAAATATATATAATTATCTCATTTAACGTGTGTGATTGTGTATTTATATATTTTTTCCATTACTAATTTTTTTACTTAAAAAAATTGTTATTACGATGTTTTCATTGAAATAATCACAATGTTCAAATGCAGTATTCAAGTATAATTGCACACGTCGGGATAAGATCTTTTATCATATTACACTATTTCCTTAAGACTATAGTGACTACGTGAATTTATTATATGATGATATACGTTATTACCTGGAGTACTTTCGCGTCTTAAATCTTCTAATGATGAAGGGTCTATAATTTCCGACTTGTTTGCTGCTTTTTTTTTATAAACGAAGTTTTACTGAGTCATGGCCAATTATTTCGTGCTACTTAGTGTTCAGTAGTAATTACATGTAATTGGTGTTTCAAATCTTATATTATATTAACTTTATATTAGATTATATTTTTATAACAATTCTACAATAATATTCAATTATATATCTTATACATACGCATACATATATATATCCCTTAATTTTATCTGATTTTTACTTTCTGTTTCCACATACGCTAATTTGATCTGTACCAATTCTAATTCTATTTATTTTACACTTTCTTGTACTCTACGCAGCATGGGGTCAATTCGATTTTCTAAAAGATGTATTATATCTGGTAATATACTAAATTTATACATTATGCGTGCTCTACATTTGTGACATCTTGATACATTAGAGTATAGAAAGTGTCTTATGTATTACCATGATTTTTATATGTAACAAATTTAATAGTACTTGAAAAAAATTATTTACCAGTATTTCACTTAAAGTTGCTTCTGCAGCATTATGGTCATTTTACAAACGTTGACAAATCTATTTACAAAAGATTCACCATGATACCAATGCACTTAAACATTTTGCAAATGACTGATACAGTGTTTTTATTCAGCAATAATTAAATTACTTTGACAGCCCTCTGCTTCGGCTCCTGTTATCTAACGTTGCAACATTTTCTTAACTTTTTGCTTTCAATTATCGTTTTTCTTTCTCATTTCTTGCAACTGTTTCTCTTAATTGTTCCACCTCATTACTGCAATCATCTGCATTTTCTTGAGCATCTGAATGAAAATAATTTATACAAATAAATCATGAATCCTTATATTGTATTTATGTTATATCATCTATAATATTTTGTTTAAATAGGATTATTTTATCTATATGTTTAGGGTCTGTGATTTGTCTTAATATATAATATCTTATGTTAATAACCCTTGAATGAAGATTAAAGTTTTTTTTACATTATCTATTTATTTTTATAAATAATTTAAAAATTTTTAAGAATAATATAGAATTTATTTTTAAAAGAATATTATCACTACCGATATTTATTTAATCGCAATAAAGCATCATAATCATGCTGCAATTGTTAATCAGTAACATTAATCTACATTATAAACTATTGATTTTTACATATATAAATTATTCATTGATTATAAATTATATATAAGATATTTATATATATTAATTTTTGATTTTGAAGTCTAACAAGGCTCATGCAACTAATGGTTATATAAGATAATGTAGCGTTACATATAATTTTTCACTTAACTCAGTCACTCTATTTATTCCCATATTTTCATGTAATATAATCATTAATTATATTTTTTTTAGGGTTTTCAAGAAGCGAACCTGATGCAAATTAATTGCAAATGAGACACAACCCTATTCTCAAGAGTAACACACGAGATTTAAGATAACAACTAATAGGAGAGTGAATAAGAATAAATATGAATGACAATAAAATAAATGCGGGAAGAAAGTATCCCAGGAAGTGATTTTAGAATCCTTCTGTAGCCAATCATCATATATAAAATGGAATGAACAGCAATGTAAAATTTCCATACTTCGATATATTCGAATTGAAATCTGATTCAAAATATATTATAGAAATGATACAAGGCGGACACAAATAAATGTAAATAAAATGTAACTGTGATGTTTACATAAAGATGCGACTAAAAAGCAACAAGCAAGTAACTCAAAGACTAACTAGGCGCAAATCTGACGCAGTCTTGAAGGAACCCTGTGCTCAAATGTCCCACCCGAGATATATAAATAATAATAACAATGACAGTAAATAAGAATGACAACGAAATTAATGCGATAGATAAGCCATCTATGAAATTATTATAGAAATTTACTTTAAACAATCTATTTATCAGATGAAGTATAAAGAGCATAGTAAAATGTACGTACTTCGATATTATCGAGTTGAAATCTGATTCAAAAGATACTATTAAAATATCGCAACACAGAGGCAATTTAGACTGAACCAATCGACTGAACAATGCAACTGTGACGCTCACACATGCAACTAAGAAGCAACTAAAAAGTAACTAAAAGGCAACGGAAACGCATGCAGGGAAAATTATAACAAGCGAATGCACTCCAGATGCAAATCAGATCCAAATCAGATGCAAACCAGACATAAACGAGACATAAACGAGATTCATCCATGTTCTAAAAATCCAACGCTAGGCGTATAATGCATTATCCGTGGGAGATTCAAAAAGAATAAATATATATGACAACGAAACAAATGTGACAGAGAAGGTGTCTACGAAACAAATTTAGAATTCTAATATATCAAATCGATTTATTTGATGAAGTAAGATTTATTTTTTAGAATGGAATTTATTTGAAGTAATATTTACAACGTAAAATATACGTAGTTCGCTATATTCCAGCTGAAATTAGTTTGAAAATATTTTCTTGATGTAAAGCAACGCAGATGCAACTAAACAGATGTAAAATGCAACTTTGACGCATACAGATGCAAATAAGAAGTAACAAAAAGGTAACTAAAAGGCAACTGAAATACATGCAGATAAAAATGAGGCAACCTCACACCAGATCCAATCAAGTCGCAAGAGTGATGCAAACCTGATGGAAGCATGGGGCGACCCCACTCACAAAGGTCCTACCCGTGTTTTACATATAATTGTCAATAAGATAAAATAGGAATGATAAAAAAATAAATGCGCAAAAAATATTTATAAGGAATTATTTTTGAGTGTTGTATATCCAATCAATTAATCTGTTCAAATAAGATCTGACAAGGAAAGTGTACGTACTTCTATTTATTTGAGAAAGAATCAAATTAAAAAGATATTCTTCAAAGCATATAATACAGATGCAATTCAGATTCATTATATTTGTTCTAATAAGCAAATGTGACGCTTGCACGAGTCATTAAGAAGCTACAATTTTTTTACTGAAAGTTATCTGAAACGCATGCATAGATAACTAAACCTAGCAAACACAACAGACACAAACTAGACGCAAATTAGACGAAAACCAGACGCAAC
Source organism: Vespa mandarinia (assembly GCF_050613455.1). Lineage (NCBI taxonomy): Eukaryota > Metazoa > Arthropoda > Insecta > Hymenoptera > Vespidae > Vespa > Vespa mandarinia. Next base: position 278,525 of record NW_028197182.1, on the reverse strand, counting down.
CCTACGCAATACTATTTTTATAGTTCCTAAACGAGACTTATACATAATAATTAATACGAGATAAATCAGAGTAAATAGGAATGAAAACAAAATAAGTGCGTTTGAAAAGTTTTCTAAGTAATATTATTAGACTCCAAATATTCCCTTTCTATTTATCTGATGAATTATGATCAGCAACGGAAAATGTACGTACATATATATATTCGAGTTGGAATCAGGTTCAAAAATAATTTTTAACCCTTTACTCTCAGCTGTCCCATCTCAGGGGTCATCGTAATTCTAGCGTATCACTCGGATGTCCCCTCTCATGAGACATTAAATATGATTAGTGATTACGGGTAATTGAGTTATTTCAGCGCAACCTTTTAAAACATTCATGCTTCTTTGAAGTTTTCTCTTAAAATGGCATAAGAAATCAAATCAAAATATAATAGAATTACTAGCATATATACAAAAAAATGTCAGCGAGTTATATGTCATACGAAAACGCGATATGCGTGCTCACTACGGTCCAAGCACTTCAAACGCGCCACTTGAAAAAAGGGATATGGCAAGTTCGTAGAAGAAATGTCGGTATGCAAACATAGCACGCACTGTATAGTGAAATTTATAATCATAAATATGATATCGTCCAAGCAACAAGGCGACGTAGAGAGTGCATAGATATCGATAGCGACGAAAGTGGTACGGAAGAACACACACCGCAACAGGACGGATTTCTTGGGAGTTGGAAATGAGTGTCATTAACTCATACATTAATTATCGTATCTCAAAACAAACAAATTATGAAACGCCAATTGCGCACCACAAGTTTGTCAAGGCCAATTGAGGGGAAATTTTCGTGAATCGAAAAACGCATTCACTCACATTGTCTGCAGACAATAGATTAGAGAATAAACTACATATTCCAGATGTGGAAAAAAAAGTGGGATTGCACTGTTTGTTCTGACAGGAAAACATATTGTAGCAGGTGTCAAACTACTTATTATTGTCAAACGTGCACTAATCAGCCTGCAATGCAATTTGGGGAGAGTTTTAATGTTTATCACACTGTACAAAATTACAACAAATAAAATATTAATTTTTTTGCAAGTATACATTTCTCGATTTCAGCCAATTCATATAAGTCCAATATCATTATAGTATGTTATTTAGTTTCGAAACCATACTAAATAATACCAGGGATTGTCAATGCACATTTCTGTCACAAAATATCGCTGAGTAACTGGTTGCTAACGTCCAGAATTGATAGGAGAGCAAAAGATTAAAATAAAAAAGCAGACACAATTTAGGGTCAACCAATCGGATGCAAATGAAACTGTGACGCTAATTGGCGCAACTAAGAAGTAACTACGAGAAAATTAAAAGGCAACTGAAACGCATGAAGAGACAACTAAACCAAGCAAACATACCAGACACATACCTGTCAAATAAAAATTGTAAACATATTCTGAGAGCTCCTACCCGTGACTTATTAATAATAACTGATGGGAGAGTAATTACGAATAAGTAGGAATGATAACGACATAAGAGCGATAGAAAAGTTTTTCAAGAAATTATTCTAGAATTCTACCATATCCAATCTATTTATCAGTTGCAGTATGATTAACAATGTAAAATGCACTTACTTCGTTATATTTCAGTTGAAATTATATTCAAAAGATATTCTTCAAGTAATGAAACAGAGACGCAATACAGACTCATCATTTTAGACATAAAATGTAACCGTGACGCTAACACACGTAATTAAGAAGTGACAAAGAAGTAATTTAATAATAACTAAAACGTAGGTAGACACAACTAAACCAAGCAAACACACACTAGACGCTAATCAATGGCGAATATGTCGCAACCAAATTTACAAAGGTCCTACCTCAGACTTATTAATAATATTTGGCTGCTGACGTATTTTTTCGGACATATGCCAAAACTGCGGCACTAATTGCTCGTGTATGGGAAAAAATTTAAAGCACTTTTCATACAATGAACTCACTTCTATTGCAATCCAACAAGAAAAATTAAGAAATACCATTTATTTACATAAATTTGTTTTAATGAATTCTGTGAGTAAAATTGGTAATAAGCACTTATAATTCAATCAAATGAACACAAAAAATTTCTTATAATCTTTTGCATAAAAAAATTTTTCACATTTTTGGCACAACATTGGAATAGTGCGAAAGCATTTCTCAGCAGTCAAACGGTTAAATAGGACGGTAAATAAGATTAAATAGCCATGATATCAAAATAAGTGCGGTAAAAAAATTTTCAATGGGATTATTTCAAATTTCCACTATCTATAAACTATTTATTTGTAGAAGTGCGATTAGCATTGTAAAATATGTGTACTACAATATATTCAACATGAAATCAGACTAAAAATACCTTATAGAAATGACGCAACGCAGAAGCAAGCAAACAAATGTAAATGTAAAAGTGACACATCTAGACTCTCCTAAGGAACAATTACGAGGAAACTAAAAGGCAAAACAAACGCATGCAAACATAAAAGTAGCAAGCGATAGCACACCAGACCCAAATCAGACAAACAAGTTGTAATACTATTGCCGTAGGTCAGAACCGATACACATAAACAATTATTAATAGGAGAGTAAATATGAATATGAAGAGAAGACAGCGAAATATATTCGATAGTATAGTTCCCTAAGAAATTATTTTAGAATACTAATATATTCAATCTATTTATCGGTTGAAGTATGATCAGCTATGTGAAATATATGTACTTCGATGTATTCAAGTTAGAATCAGGCACAAAATATATCATAGAAAGAACGCAACCCAGATGAAACAAAACGGATGTAATGTGTAACTGTGATGATTCCAGGCGCACTTAAGAAACAATTGGGGGGTAACCAAAAGGCAACTAAATCGGATAATGGTACAACTAATACTGGCAAGTCCATTTCAGTCGCATAACAGATGCAAACTAAACGCAAAAACATTCAAACGTGATGCAACCCTATTCTTATAGATCCTACCCGAGATTTATAAATAATAATTACTAGGACAATGAACAAGAGAAAGTAGGGATAACTAAGAAGTAGGTGCGTTAGAAAAATTTTCTGAAAAATTGTTTAAGAATACTGCTATATCCTATATATTTATCTGTTTAAATATGATTAGTAGTTTAATATATACGTACTATTATATTTTCGAGTTGGAATCAGATTCAATAAATATTCTTAAAATAAAGCAAATTAGATGCAACCGGACACAGCCATTTGGATGTAGAATGCAAATATGACTCTAGCACACGCTAATACGAAGCAAATAATACATAACTATAAGCAACTGAAATTCATGCAGATACAAATATAGCAAACTATCGCAGAACAGATGCTAATCAGACGCACAAATATTGCAATCTTTTTTCAACGGTTCTACTGGAGAATATGGTCCTACTCTGGTACAATTGGAGGTAAAATGTAACTATGAAGCTTAGATATGCAATTAAGAACTCACTAAGAAGTAACTGAAAGACACCAGAAATGCAATCAGACTAAACTACAACAAGCGTTACAAAACCAGACGTAAATAAGACGCCAATCAGACCCAAAGAATTCGTTATCCTTTCCACAATGGTCCTATCTGATATTTAAATACAATAGTAAATAGGTTAGTAATTATGAATGATAAAGAAGTACATACAAAAGGGTTTTCTAAGAAATATATTTAGAATTTTACTATGACATCAGAGTCAAAATATAATCGTGAAATAATGCAACCCTGAAGCGATTAAATATTTGTAAGATGCAACTGCGATTTTTAGAAACGCAACTGAGACGCAACTAAAAATTAACAAACAATACCTGAAACTTATGCAGACAAAGATCATACGAGCAAGCGCACACAAGTTGTAATTGTGACTCATCCCTATTCTCAAAGTTCCTACACGAGAGTAGTATATAGCAATTAATAGAGGAGAACATAAAAATAATTAGGTGTGACAAGGAAATGGTGCGATAGAGAAGTTTTCTAAAAAATTATATTAGAATTATACTATTTCCAATATATTTATCTGTTGGAGTATTATCTGCATTGTAAAATGTTTCGGCCTACATAAATGCGAATTGTAATTATATTCAAACTCTTTTCTTAATAAAACGCAAATCCGACGCTACCCAGACGCAAATCTGACACAACCATATATTAAATAAGTAATACCCGAGACTTATAATAATTATAAATGAGTTAATAAAAAAGCATAAAAAGGAAAGACAATTATATGAATTCGATAGAAAAGTTTTTTAGTAAATAATTTTAGAATTCCTTTATATTCATTCTATTAATCAGTTGATGATAGATGCAAAATATAAGTACTTGAATATGTTCGATCTGAAATCATATTCAAGATATATACTAAACATAATTCCACCCCTGAGAAACTCTAATGAATCCCAGATGCATTTCTGAAGAACTCTATCTCAACACTGATTCAATCCTGACGTATCCGAGACGAAAAACTAACAAAAAACTAACACAAACGATACCCAATTCTCAAAGTAATTTACCGAGACATTTAAAAAATAATTAGTTGAAGATAAATGAATTAATGTATATGACAAGAAAATTAGTGCAATAGAATTCGTAAAGTAGAAACAACCCTTTCATCAAAAGTCCTACGTGAGAATAATAAATAATAATTAATAGGATAGTAAATATGGAGAAATAAGTTACATGGAGACGTTTTTTAAGAAATTAGTTTAGAATTCTACTAAAGCATATCTATTTATTTGTCGATTTTTGATTGGAAATGTAAATGTATGTGCTTCGATATATTCAAATAAAACAAATAAAAATAAATATGATGGTCAAAGAAATACGTGCTATAGAAAAGTATTCCAAGTAGTAATTTTCAAATAAAGTATAGCATATACTTTCATCTGTTGAAATATGATAAACAGTGTAACACATACATACTTCTTTACTTTCCAATTGGAATGAGATTCAAATGATACTCTTTAAATATAGCAACCGATACGCCACCCTGACTCAACAATTCGAAAGTAAAATGAAACTGGAATAAGACAAATTCTGGCTCATATAGAATGAAACTAAGTGGTGAAAAAAAGGCAACTGGAACGCACGCAGACAAAATTATAACAAGCGATCGCTCATTAGGCGCAAACCTGACGAAATCCTGACTCAAAACATAGGTAAACATAACGCAAAAGTGATGTAAACTTATTTTCAAACTTCAGCCTGATATTTTTAAGTAATAATTAATAAGATTGTAAATAAGAATATAGGAATAACACTGAAATAAGTGCGATAGTACAGAACTCTAAGATATTATTTTAGAATTCCACTATCTATTACATCTATATCTGCGACCTGTTTGTACGGTGAAGTTTGAAAATACGTGTAAAATATACGTTCTTACATATTTTTGAAATTGAGTCAGTTTTTAAACTTATTTTTAAAATAATACAACACAGAAGCAAATCAAACTTAATCGATTGTAAAATACAAAAGGACGCTCACCGATGGAACTAAAAAGAACCCAAGAGGTATCTAAAAGGCAACAGAAACGCATGCAGACAAAAATAAAGCAACACACCTGTCGCAAACCGGACGCACACATGTAGTAACCCTATTCTCAAAAGACCCACCCCAAACTTACAAATTATAATTAATTGAAGAGTAAGTATGTTAATATATGAAAGACAACAAAATAAGTAGGATAGAAAATTTATCTGAGGAATCATTATGGAATTCTTCTATTTCCAATATATTTATATGATTAATTATGATTATCTATGAAAAATGTTCAAAGTATAAATGGATAGTATATAATAGAATTCTAAAATTATGTCTTAAAAGATATTTCTGGCGCATTTATTTTCTTGTCAATCATATTTACACTACAATTATTTAATACGTATAAGACCCTAGAAGATCCTATGAGAACAGAGTTTGATCACGTTTGCATTTTCCTTGCGTCTGGATCGCTTCTAATTTGAGCCAAATTAGGTTTGACAGTACTATTTGTACCTGCATGCGTAACAGTTGCATTCTGGTTACCTCTTAGTTGCTTCTTAGTTTCGTCTGGAATTTTCACAGTAGCATTTTACATACTACAGTTTGAGTTCGATTGAATCTTTGTTGGATTATTTAAATAAAATTTTTTGAATAAGATTTCAAAACGAGATTTGAAATCATATTCAAAATGAAAGCTAGCCAAACGAAACTAGAGGCAACCGTGGCGTTACCCTATTCTTAAAAATCCTACCTGCAATTTATAAATAATAATTAAATACTAGTAAATGAGTTGGAATGACAACATTATAAAAAATATACATAAATTTTCAAAGGATTTATTTTAGAATTCTACTATATCCAACCTCTCTATCTGTTGAAGAATGATTAGTAGTGTAAAGTATAAGCTTTTTATATTTTTGTGCTAGGATCTGACTCAACATATATACTTAAAGTAACGCAATGCAGATACAACCTAACAAATATAAATGCGACTATTATCTTTACAGTGGCAACTATGAAGTTACTAAGAAGTAGGAGAAAGGCAAGTAAAACGCATACAGGTCCTACTTAAGCAAGCAAACAAACTCCAAAACAAAATGTTGTTGCGAAAAAGACCTTAAATAAACGCTACAATATTCTCAAAAGTTTTCAAAAAGGCTAATAAATAATAGTAAATAGCAAAAAATATAAAAATATACAGAAAATATAAGTCAATATGTACGGAAGAAAGTTTCTCATAGGGATTATAATAAAATCATAATATAACCAATCTATTTATGTGTTTAAGTATGATGAGCAAAATGTACGTACATATATACGCTAGAGTTGGAATTACATACAGAAGATTTTCTCAAATTAATGCTACCAGGCGCAAGCGAGTCTCTGCCAATCGGATGAAAAATGTAATTGTCGCAAATACAGACACAACACCGTAGTAACTAAGAGATAAGTAAAAGGTAACTAAAACGCATGCTGATACTAATAAAATAAGTAAAGGCACACAAGTAGCAACCTTGACACATTCTATACGCAAACGTGATGCAAACCTATACACAAATATCCAACCTGATACAAATAAATAATTATTAATAGGATAATACTTTAATGTACATAAGAAGGACAACTCTATACGATCGATATAAAAATATTCATACGAATTATTTTAGAATTCTACTATATACCATTTATTAATGTGTTGAAATATGATTAGGAAAATGTACGTAAATATATGAATGTGAGTTCGAATCAGATACAGAAAATATTCTTAAATTGACACAATACAGATGGAATTGCAAAAAAGAAGCGACTGAGTAGAAACTGAAAGGTAAGTGTAACAAACCGGAAACAAATAAAGCAGGCAGACGCACCCGAGACCCAAATCAGATATAAACCTATTCTCGAATATTCTAAACGAAACTTATAAATAATTGTTAATAAAAGAGTAAATAAGTTTAAATACGAATGACAACGAAATAAATGCGATGATAAAGATATCAAAGAAATTATTTTATTAATCTACTATACTTATTCTATTTACCTGTTTCTGTATAACCGGAAAAGTAAAATGTATGAATTTTGATATATTCAAGTTGGAATGCGATACAAAATATAATCCACTCATTACGCAACGTATACATAAACAAGATATATAAAATACAACTGTAAAGCTGAAACACGCAAATAATAAGTGATGAAGAGTTTTCAAAATGGCAATTAGATAGAATGTAGACACACGAAATTCGGTTAGACGTACAGCAGACGCAAATAAGAAGCAAACAAGATGCAACGCCTCTCTCAGAGGTCCTATCCGAAAGGTATATATATAATTATAAATAGGAGAAAAATGGGAATAAATTTAATAGGAAACGAAATAAGTGCTATAGAGAAGTTTTCTGAGGATTAATTTAGAAACCTACTATATCGAAACCTTTTATATGTTGAAATATAATTAGCAGTGTAACATGTTCGTATTTCGTTATATTCGGATTGTATTCTGATTCAAATGATGCTCGTAAAACAACGTAACACATATTCAACCCTAAATCAAAAAATCGAAGGTAAAATGCAACTGTGAGGATTCAAGGATCATCAAAGAAGCAACTAAAAGTTAACTAATATGACACTGAAAGGCATGCAAACACAACTAAAGCTAGCAAACGATTATTAAGCACGACCGTTCGTGCTTTTCGAATTTCAGGCAACGAAAGTATAATCCTCGTTAGGATTTTTAAACACTTAAGCGATACTGACGTGTGTGTTAAAATAAAGCTGACTCTACTATAAAATTAGCGCTGGCGAGATATTCTAATCGAAATTTCATTGAAATAAAACGAAGTCCACGATAGATCCTTCAATCGCATCCGAACGCCCAAGCGAAAGTTACAATAATATTGATTCTACTCCATAATAAGCTAATAGTAAAACTGAAGATAATACTCACCATTTGTATTTGGAGACATAATAGGTGATGAACTTGAAGTATATTTTAGGGAATATTGCGTATTTCTGAAAGGATCTGTAAGCAATGCGAATTATATGATTCAAGACATTGGGAATAAGATAAATATCGTTGTTTTGAGTTGGTTAGCAATTCGTGCCATTATGTCGTACAAAAATTCGCACAAGCAATCATTATTAAGCACAATTTTCTTTTCCTAGATTTGTATTGAAACATTAATTCTATATTTTCTATCGTTTTAACATACTATGAATGAATTCTCATCGTGACTGTGATAGAATTACAAAATTCTCTTTGTCTCATCGTATTTATTTACCTCCATTGAATGTCGAATCGTACACCATAATGTTTCATTATGTTTTTTTATGGACTTTTAAGCTTAAAATATTAAAATTCTGTCTAAATAATTAGGGAGTTATATTATCACCATGTTCGAGTAATAATATAAATAGAGGCATTTCTCTTTGCCCTGTTTTCTTCCACTTTTATTCATTTTTTTACATAATATTTCATTTAATTCTAGCCAATTGAGCGTAATGCTTTATCTGGTTTTACAATGTGAATATAATATATAGAACACGTTCATTTCAGATATAAATATGTAGTTTAGTATTATTGTCAAGACTGTGGAGTCGGTAGCAGCGATGAATAGGAATTGTTGAGTTAACAAAGTACAATGAACGTTTCTAGCCAAACCAATGTTAAAAATTGTCAATAACAAAAATTTCGATGAGCTGCAATATAATCTTCATAAGGTATGAAAAGAGAGTTAATCATAAGAAAAATTACAAGATATATGATTATTTATTTACTCATTCAAATGTCTGAAGGTGTTAAGGGATGTTTCAATAATGGTGTGTAGAGATTAAAATGTAACGTATCCTGGTCCACAAACAGCTAAGAAAGGGGAGAGAGGAAATTTTATAAAGTTAGTTCCTGTATAAATGCTACAGAAATGCAAGACTTTATGAAACCAAATGATTTTAAAGAGGAGGAATGGTAGTATATGTATTTAATCTACGACTAAGCAGATTCAGGAGATTTGATATAGAAGTAAATTTAAACATAGCAAAAGGAAAATATGTTTGTTTTAGAATTATACAAATTACAGTATGATCAACAAAAATGCATAATTTTCAATCGTGTTACGTATCTGGGAGCTGTAGCAGTGAATGCACCAAAGTCATAAAGTGAAATAAAACGTAATATGAATATTTTTAATGCCGAACAATATCTTAAATTGGGTATCAACATTTCAGTCTTTGTACAAAGTAGATCCCAAGGAACTTTATAGGATAAAAATTCGATATGCTAAAGATGAAAATTGAAGTGGAAGTTCTTTTTTTAATTACGATATAATAAAACGTACTTTACCATTGATTAAAATACATAATTATCATGATTTGTCTAGTTTATACGATGTTGTCATTTAGCAAATAATTGCCCAATATGAAATACTATTAATTTCATTTTATACACGTGGAGAAAGTTCCGGACTTTGTCCCGCGTGCTTTGCTTTCATATGGTCTCATTGCAAAAACGTGGAAACTGCTATTTATCAATATCATGTTTTTAGATGTGATATACAAAGCGCAGTAAGTGTTATATTATAATTAATTTCATTGCTTTTCTCGATTACCACGAAATCCATTATTAATTAATCATTTGTAAGCAGGATGAACAAAAGTCAGATTCTTATTTTAAATCCTTCCACTGAACATAACGATCAATGATAAATTCATTAACCGTGATTGACCATAATAATTATGACTCAGGCGATGAAGCATTTAATTCTCATGTATTTATTCATGAAATTATCGTGGAAGTAAAGGAGGAAGATGGCAAAAATGAAGTAGTACAGTTCCTAAGGATAGGAAGTATTTCAAAGGTAGGATTAATTTAGTTACGCATAGTTGTTTGATTATACAACTAGTATCCAGTAAGCAACGGTGTATAATTATTGTAGATGAAACATTTATTGGTTTTCCTGATAACACTGTACATGAGGTGAAACATAGCAATATGCGTTAATTTGAAATGGTATACAATTTTAATATGACAATAAATTGATATATGATTGATATAAATAATTATACGACATCAAACCATTTCTTCTGCCTGTTTATCTACTAAATATTTTTAATAGACATGTATATCGTATTTATAATAGTTGTTGTTGTTACATCAAGTTAGCACTGACTCATCATTCCAGGATTGATTTTACCATATATGTGACCAGGGAGATCCAGCTAACCCAGTTTTGGAAACTCTTGATATAAAGGTATCAAGAGAGGACAAAATTTTCATTAAAATAGCAGCTCATTCAGTTATAAGAAGTACCAGCGAATTAGTTTGATTCGATTCTCCTGTTAAAGTATTTCCAAAAATGATAGATTTTGGTACTTTAATAAGAGATATTTAGTACAATAATTTTTCTTATGTCTAAAAACGTAAATTGCTTTTCACATCCAATAGTATTCTTATCATTACACAAATTATTATCATTATAAATTTTTTAAGACTGACTTTTTTAATACAGATAATATCTGGCGATGGAATTTCATTACGACGTACAAGGTATAGAAACATCAGAAGAATTGGTTAGGAACAGAAAAAATATTGCCCTTTAATGAGCTTCGACAATATGCGTCGTCACATAAAATCTCACGGTGAGAATAAATTCAGGTCTTTAAAATATTATGATATAATATTCAGATTTTATTATAATACAATGTAATAAAATTTCTATAATGTCAATAATATATATTTTTATTTATGCACCCATAGATGGAAATGAATAAATGTTATGCTGAGCAGGAGAGGTATCGAAAGATTTTTCTGCAGATGAATTGCCAAGCCCTGGAGACGTTGGAGGAAATGATAACAGTTCGATTTTTTAATATTACTTACAAAACAAGGAATTCATGGAACATAACGCATAGAGGTATGTCAACTTCTAAGTAATTGATTCAATTCCCAAGAGATGATGTACAAATATGGAACAATGATTACTAGGTTTATCATGTTAGATTAATTTCCCACCATACTACACCACTTTGCTTTTACCTTGTTAATGTGACATTATGTATGATATATAATGTAATGCGATATTGTTAACAAAACGTATATGAAGTAAATTAACAGAAATGTTACTGTGAATGTGTTATATGGAGGGACATAAACGAAATTATTCCAGTGCATGATTTTCTCAAAGGGACCGATGGTTTAGGCCAGGATTCTTTGAACAAAATACGTAAAGTTTATGCAGCATTTAAACTAGAAGTTGCATATTGCCAAAGTTTTATTTCATAAGTTGCTAGTTTATTGTAATTTTTGTAAATAATTAATTGAAGCAACCTAAACATTTTTGCATCATACATATATCATAATATTATCGATTAATTTTATTGCTTGATATAATTTGACATTAATTAACAAAATTTGCGCTTTTGCAAATGCCGGAAACAAACATTTGGCATCCTGATAAGGTGAAAGTACAATTACAGTATACGAGATTAATCTTAAGACAGATATGATAATCTTAACATGTAATTTTATCAATTGAAACGTTAGATAGAAGTTAGTCAAATCATTTTCATACCCAATACCGTGATATAAACATAACTTCTCTAATTATAGTTCATTAATACATTTCTCTCTTCAGGACCAACTTTCCGAACTTTATATACATTTCTGCATTCTTGGTGTTGAAACAGATATATTTGCAGCACAATGGTTATTGACTCTGTTTACAACGTGATTTCCATTGTATCTTGTATTCCACATTTTAAATGTTTTCCACTTTCAAGGACTCGACATTCTCTTCCATGTAACTTTATGTGCATTGTTTATAGTAAGTTGTTCTTCGCTTATACGTCTAGGTAAAATAATCATTTTATTATTGTAAATACGATTTTCTTTTGTAATCTATTTACTGTTATCCAAAAAGGAGTTATTACAAATGGATTTTGAAGGATTTTAAATTAGTTTAAAGTGCATTTACCTAACCATAGCAGAAATGTAGAAATACCACGTTATCTAATGGAACTGGCCTATTCCGTTACATTAAAGAAATTGGAGACATACGAAACAGAATTCATAATATTGAAATGTAACTTTATACATTATGCTTGAACGAATTAATTATGTATATAGATATTTATGAATATTTCTACAACACTTTCGAGCAATCATACTTGTTTTACACATTACTACAAAGCCAATATCTGCCAGTATGTATGTCATCTCTGAAAATACTGAATTGTCGTCGCAAATATTAATTAATACTCGACTGAGGAAGAACCGAGATAGAATCAACAAGTAATCACTTTGTACATTCTATAAGTAAACAACAAAGCCTTTCGTCTGACCTTTTAAACAGTTTTCTTCCAGTTGACAATTCGGTCTCGATAATTTGGTACCATTGTTATCTAGATGCATCTTCTCAATTATTCCAAGAGACCAATATAGAAGTGATACATTGTCCTGTTTCAATAGTACAAATGTGCCTGATATTTTAAGATTTCTAATTCTAAATCTAAATATTTCATTATGTCCACCCCGATGGATGTTTATGTCATAGGCTTCCGAAGCATCGCGCGTATCTTTAATATTACTTTTACATTATATAATGATAAAATATAATGGATATTGTACAGTTTTTGAACTTTCACTGACCATCCTAATTAATGTGTGATGATTTCTAACTTAAACTAGATTAATATATTGTCTATTAATTGGAATATTGGATCACATTATTTCGAGTATAGTGAGTATAATCTCAGAATATAGAGTACGAACCGATTGTTCCCAATATCTAATACCTTTCGCCTACGTATTAAATAATATAGTCTTATTAGCTATTAGCGACATCTCTATTACATATTATATAAGGTGTGTCTAAGCAAAATGTTTCCGATCAAAATATATTACTTACGAGGGATAAATATTCATAACTTAGAACATGGATCATAGTGGATCATAAATCCTGAACCTTCCATTGCAGCAGCAGTTTCAACGAAATATCATTTTTGACAGGTATATTTTAGTAATTATAACGGAGGTGGGATGGAAGATTTTTTGATTGGAGTGGAAGAAGATTAATGTAAACGTTAGGCCAATCAGTGACGATGGTGCGATCGTTTCCTATTTATGGCATTTCATACACGTCAGATGGATGAAGCTTGTGAGCTCGCCATCGAAGAAGCATCACAGTAACTTGGCCGCCATTTGTTCAATCTTTTCGACTAAATTTCGTCGTTGTTATTTGTGAACATCCTAATTGTAAATTTGTACTGAACAATATTCTAGTTTTATTTTTTATATTTTATCTCTATGGAAAGTATATATTTAATAGTATTGTAGGATAGAAACAAAAAATTTGAAAGTAGAGCGTACCGTATCGAATAAAATCTAAAACATGATGGATACCTATATACTTCGAGATTACGACATAGGTGATAAAATAAGATATTCTTTGCCAGCTTACATACAAAGGTATGAAGCAGTGATCGAAGTACTTTGCAGTGATAAATACGGTGGCAAGATACAAAAGGTTCGGTATCACATTAATATTCTTTTTCATAGTTGTACATTTAATTTGTTTAACATTAATTCTGGTTCGTGTAGATCTCGAAAGATCTCAAAAGATCATCCTTTTAGATAGATATTATGTAAATTCAATCAAATTTATCGTATTATACATTTCTTTCTAATTACCTGTTTCCATATTGTTCCTATAGATTATTGATTTTGGCTGTGGAAATCTTGGTTTTTTGGATTCCCTGAAACGTATCTCCGATGTAAAAAGAAATATTGTGCGTAGATATTGATAGATGTATTCTCGAAAATAACAAGCTAAAAGCCAAGCCGTTTGTTCATGATTTTGTACATTTAAGAAAAGGCCCACTACAGATACATGTTTACGAAAGAAGCGTTTCTAGCAATGACAAAAAATTGCAAAAAGCCGATGCAGCGATATGTATGGAAATGTGAGTTATTACCAAAGATAATTATCTCTTGATAATATATTTGCAACGAACACTAATAATTGAAATTTTTTAGGAATGAACACTTAGATTCGAATGCATTAAAGGATTTTCCATTTAAGATCTTTGGTTATATCAAACCAAAATTAGCAATTGTAACAATGCCAAATGCAGAATGTAATGAATTATTTCCTCATTTCTCCGGATTCCGGCATCCAGAAAGAAAGGTTGAATGGTCTAGAGAACAATTTCAGGCCTGGTATATTTTTTACACATTTTAGTTTCTTGTATATATAAGTATACGTATATGTATAAATACACACATTCGTACATACTTACATATATACGCGCACGTTAATATAGTTACTTTCTAATGAATTACATTCATTTGTAGGGTGGAGAAAATAATTATAAGTTTTCCTGATTATTATGTATCGTTCCGTGGCATTTGTAATGGACCAGAAGGTACGGAACGTATAGGTGCTCGCACACAAATGACCGTTTTTCATCGCAATAACGACGAGAACTGTTCAGAATCATTAGGAATTGATAATATATATAAATTCGTAACTTCGAATAATTTTCCATTTATAATTGACAAACGTTCGGACACAGAAAAGATTTTGGAGGAAGTTTTCTACCATCTTGAAGAATCACAAAATTTGGATAATATACGAAGGGAAATGTCGCTTGAATCTTTAGTATTGAACTTGAGAAAATTTAATATTACAATTGAATCACTGAAAACAATTCTGGACGAAGCAGGATTAACCATAATTGATTACAAAGATGGTCCTGCTACATGTATTCCAGTGCAAACACGTACTGTACGTGAAAGGCATAAAGATTATGAAATATGTTTGGGTTACGATGGATATATAGTGGATGAAATTAATTGGGATTCTGATGACTGTGACGAAGAAGAAGAACAGAATATTGTTATACCCGAGAGAAATTCTTCCCCAGAAAGTGACATTACTTATCTGTTTGATAGTGAAAATAATTCACCGAGTGATAATAATCTTTCTGACAGGATAAACATCCCTGAATCTGTTGCTGATCCAATTAATTCCGTTTTATAATATAATTAAGTCTCGTCATGATTAATGGGATTAATTTTTATATGTTATCAGAAGGTGATACAGCCAACATTTCAAACGAAGTCAATAATATACTTATACGGTGAACTGAAATGCTAATATAACATTTGATTTCTACCATTCTGTAACAGTATTATTCTCTTCGACATAGCCTCAACAGCTATTCGTTCATTTGTTTCAATTGAAATTCTCCTAAGACGATGATACATCAACAGATAAAAACATGCTATATCCAATATTGTTGATTAACAGTTTCATCTCTCAAACACATTGAGAAATGAATCTGTTAATCTGGAAAGAGCAAGTAATAGAGAACTGAAGCAAGTAATTGCAGATTATTTATTAGGATGATCATATAGTTGCAGAAGATCTGCGTCAATTATAAATCAGACACAACTCACAAATTCATCACGAATACTTAGAAATCCTAAAAAGATGCGTTCTAAACACAAATCGTTAAGGCCTGAAAATATAAGCAACTACAATATATCAAAGACATTTTGATTGGGCGATAAATCGATGCTGTCAACTAACGGTGTAAGACATATTAGTCGAAATTCTTTATACGATTCTAATAATACCTAACGTCTCGAATCCATCAAGTATATCAACGATTTTCATTATATAACTGTCCGTTACAAAGAGTGATACAATTGAAGAGAACCATATAATTGAAAACGTACTTACAATAATGAGAATGATATAATAGAAAATTTGTCTTTGAATAAAATAATATGTGTTTACTTCCCGTGTGCCGAAGAATATTATGATATTATATGACAATCTTTAGAAGAAGAAAATATAAAAGATATACAATCTGAAACATATTTAGTAAAGATCATTGACAGATGGAAGGATTATTCAATAAATATCAATCCAGTTTGTTTAACATGTCTAGGTAGCATTGTTGAAATATTACCAGATACTCCTGAGTCCTTAGATATTTCTCCAAATAGCTGGATATCAAAAATTATAGATACTGGCAATCCCTAGTCGAATCACCGATAGGGACATCGGAATATGATTTATCTAGTATAGTGCGTAATAAATTCGCCAAGGGTAGCTCACGCACCACTGTTCGAATATTCAGAACCGACGTTAATAGAAAATGTAGATCTTGCAAATAATAGTGATTTTATTAATGATATGAAATGAATGGAAAAATACATTTTGTAAGTCTGAAACTACATACCTTTTCATTTCCATTATTGCCTATCAATTGATTTCATTATTATCTTTGTCAATTAAACAATGTAACAATTATATAGAATTATAATAAGTGTTTATGTCATTATATTTACAATAATCCTTCCATGTATTCTATACATTACAAAATTTATGGCCTGTTAAGAGTGCTTCATTAAAATGTTCATTTTTATCAAAAATGTGAAATTTATTTCAATAATTTTGCTATAATATTACAATGTTCACAGCAATAAAGTAAACGCTTATATACATGAATATGAGTACGTATAACGTATGTATAAGTGCACGTAGTTAAGTAAAGATACACATATGTGTATATATATATATATTTATTTATATACACACACGCAAACACATACTATAAATATATATGTACATGGTTATGTGTGTATGTGTGTGTGACTGCGTGCTCGTTTGTTTGTTTGTGTATATTTATTTATCACCAATTCTATAATTCTATAATTAGTAATATAAAAATTGATTAATATTCTTATCACCCTCTATATATCTTAATCTATATAATATTACAAACCTAGAAATTATTATAACTAAGTTAAAAAATATTATAGACACCCAATCTACATAAAAAATAAATTCTATATTTATCGAATTAACTCTTATGAATACTCAATCTATCAATAACCGTCATCCTGGCGGCCCTTGAGAAGGGCAGAATAAACGTGGGGTGGTCATCAGTGAGGGTGTATGAACGCAGGCAGTGGTCCCTCAGGTGCCACCGGTGCCTTGCGCGAAGACATGTTAAGTATATTTGCCCGGCTACAAGCCCTAGTATAGACCTATGCTACATCTTTGTGAAGACGAGCCACTTGGCCAAGACGTGCACGGATAAACCTGAGTGTCCGGTTTGGGCGAGTCCAATCATGGCTGTGATACGGGAAGGATGCATCGCCGAGCTTTCCCCGTTTATGTAAAAATTCTCCAGTCCACGCCGCTTGCCGGTGAAAGGTTCATAACCAAATAGTTATTAAAATTGCAGGGACCTAAAAGTTATATAAGTCAATATTGGTGATCGTTTAGTAAGTGCATAATTAATGAAAAGTGTGCTACTTTACTTCGCGGAGGTTATGTACGATTACTCGGAAGTGTATGTCATTCATTCTTCATGGAAGAATATGGAACCACCTGGCGATCTAAACTTCAAGACGGATCTGGCTTTGCAACTCACGCTGCGCTGCTATAGGCGGGGGGACTGGACAAGAAAAATTGTAGTGGTACGAGTGCACATTATTCATTAACCGATTATACGCACACATGCTTCCTCCTACCCTTAAAAACTAGAAGCGTGGGAAACGTACTTAAACCAGTCATGGCTTTACAGTCCTTGTCACCCGCGAAAAGTAATTAAATTTTCCGTTATCAGAAATTCGAATTTTCAAATTGCTCTAAGTACGGAACTGCGATATTAGAGCCATAATGGAGCTCTTCTAAACTGATGGTAGGGTCCTCTGCATGACCGGATACCTAATAATGAATAATGAATATATAAATAAACATTTAAAAACAAAAGGCGTTCTATTGGGACACCATTATTAGGGCGCTTAGATCAGGTTAATTATGTTCTCCTTCCTTACCCAAGTCCCCTCCGCTATGTTTACAAGGCCACCTTGATCATTCCTACCCATTATTACTGATCTCCGAAGTCCTGTCATTAAAGGCAACATGACTAAAACCTGGATCACATTTCGTTAGGTTATGTTCCCCCATCCATCCAAGACTCCTTAGCACCTTCAGAATATCTCGTTGATATTTTCCTTCCCTCAATAAATTCCTTTCACTTATGATGATCCAATTAGAGACCTCAGCAAAATGATCTCCTTCCTACCCTATAAGATCGTTCTACTTATGAAACAACTAAGGCACACTCACTAAAGCACACCGAATATACGTTTTTGGTTATGCTCCTCACTCCAAAGCTTCCACATGAAAGCGCCTTGCTGAACTCCCCACTTCATCTAATCTAATTAAGATGCTCTTTTAGCATATTCCCTGTTTAGGTTAGGTTGCCTAAAATAGTTTTACTATGACACTAACTAAGCTTTTATTCTTCCCCTTAAGTGCTTATCTAGAGCAACTACTAAATTATCTTGACTGCCCGCTCCCTCTGGCCACTTTAAACCCTCTCACATGGAGAGCCTTTGTAAAGCACTCAGATCATGGTAAGTAGTGACCACACTCTCCTACTCCAGACCCTGTACCCAAACTCACTTACTAGAGCACGTTGGAAATATGTTTTCTACCCTTTCTATGCACCTTTCTCTACAACGTATTCTAACCGTGGAACAATGACCAAATGAATATCCTTTTCCCATAGTCTCGTAACTAAGTATCTCTATGGAAAATTATTGATTAATTGTTTCATTTTTTTTATTAGTAGCTCCACCTAAGGTAACTTCATCACTTATCATGCTAGAATGTTTTCTTTCCTGCTCTCGAGCACCTTCACTTAAAGTTGTCCCAATAAAGTACAATGATACAATTCACTGATGTTCTCATTCTCTAATCCCTTTTCTATTATGTCCTGTCACACAAGACTTTTCATTAGAACACATGAGCATATCGTCCTTGGTTTTGTTCCCACTTCTTTCTATCATCATCTTACTCAAGTTCTCTGTTGGAGGGCATTGTTCATACCCTACCCTCTCTTTAAGTCTTATTCATGGTGCACCCGCCATGTAATGTGAAAGAAATTCTCTTTTTTCCTCCTGAGAGTAAACATAAACGTTTCAGGCAAAGTTCGTTATCACATGAACTTTCTCCTCTTCTCTAAGTCCTTTCACCTAAGTACCTTAAAGAAAGCAAAGGATTATACGTCTCCCTCGATTTTCTTAAAACTAGAACTTAAAGTATTCTTACCAAAGATCTTTGAGAACGCGTTCTTCTCCACTCCAAGCTAGACGTAAGTGCTACTAGTAGAGAGCACTAGGTTTTTTCCTCAAAAGCCCATTAGTTGAAAACATTGCCACTAAAGAACTCAAGTTCGAGATAAGCAATTGCTTCTCAAACCAATGCGGCTGTCGTTCTTTGAAACTTTCCGAGTATTCAAACGAATAAAATGCGAGTATCTTTTTATCAAATGCGACTGTCTGACTTGGAAATATACATACTTGTCGGAGGAATGTTATACGAGTGACTTTTGAACAAATGCAGTTGCCGGAATTGGAATCATTACAAATTGCCGGAGAAATATTACGAGTTAGTTGAGAACCAATGCTACTGTCGGCCTTGGAAATATTCCAAATAGGCGAGGGACAATTATTCGAATGCCACTCGAAAATTTAATATTGTCGGACTTAGAAATATTCCGATTAGTAGAGGGAATCATATGCATGTGTCACTAGAAACAATGCAACTGGATGACTTGGAGGTATTCGAAGTAGACCAACAAAAGTTATGCGAATCACTTCTGAACCAAACCGGCTATTGGACTCGGAAATATTCAGACTTGTCTCGGGAAATTTATACGAGTGACTATGGGATCGATGCAGCTGTGGCTCTTGGAAAAATTCCACTCAAACGTGGGAATGTTATACGAGTGTTTTGCAAACTAATGCGACTGTCGCGCTTGGAAATATTCTGACTCGTCGTGGGAAAGTTGTGCTAGAAGTTCTCGAACCGATTCGGCTGTTCGACTCGCATATATATCGACTAAACGAAGAAAGATATGCGGCAAACTGGTAAACCAATGCGACTGGCGACAATGCAATTCCGATTATTCCGACTACACTGCGATAGTTATGTAGGTTACTCTCGAAAAAATGCGGCTGATGGTATTGTAAATATTCTGTCTAATCAAGGGAAATTTATGCCAGTGCCACACGAACAAAGGCGGCTGTGGAATTAGGAAATGGTCGGGGTACTTAATGCGAATACCATTCTTATCAAAGCGAATATTGGAAGTGGAAACATTCGGCTTATCCAGGAAACTTTAATCGAGTAACTTGTAAAGCAAAGCGAATGTCAATATTCGGTATATGCCCAGTAGTCGATGGAATTTTATGCTAGAACCAATGCGGATATCGGACTTGGAAGAATTCCGAACAGTCGAGGAAGAGTTACGCGAGTACCTCTGGAACGGATACGACTATCAGCCTTGGAAATATTCTGACTAGTCGAAGGGAATGTTATGCGAGATTGTCACGATCAAATTCGGCTTATGGACGTGAATTTATTCTGAAAAGTCGATGGAAAGTTATGCGAATACCTCTCAAAACATTACGACTGTCAAACTTGGAACAATTACTACTAGACAAGGAAAAGTTTGGCAAGTGACTCTCGAACCAATGCGGATATCAGACTTGGAAATATCCCGACTAATCTAGGAATTATTATGCAAGAGTCTTGTACACAATGCGAATGTCTGGCATGGAAATATTCCGA
Source organism: Vespa mandarinia (assembly GCF_050613455.1). Lineage (NCBI taxonomy): Eukaryota > Metazoa > Arthropoda > Insecta > Hymenoptera > Vespidae > Vespa > Vespa mandarinia. Next base: position 257,373 of record NW_028197182.1, on the reverse strand, counting down.
CTAGTCGAGAGATATATGCCGGTGCCTCACAAACAAATATGCATGTTGGACCTTGAAATCTACCGACTAGCGGAGGGTAAGTTATGCGAGTGCTTCTCGATGCAATGCAGCTGTCGGTCTTGAAGACATTCGGACAAGTCGATGAATAGATATGCGAGTGCCTCACTATGCGTCTCACAATGCGTCTGTTGGACGTGGAAATAATCCTACTTGACAGTAAAAGCTATGCGAGAGCATCACGGTCAAATAAGGCTATTGGATTTGGAACTATTCTGACGAGTCAGGGAATAATATACGCGTACCTATCGAACAAATTCGGCTGTCGGCCTTCGAAATATTCCGACTTGTCGTGGAGAAGTTATGCGAGTGATTCTAGATTTAATCCGATTGCCGGATTTGGAAATATTTCTACCTGTTTGGGAAAATTATGCGAGTGCCTTTCGAACAAATGCAGCTATTGGAATTGGCAATATTACGACCAGCCGAGGAAATGTTACGCGTGTTATTTTGGAATGAATGCGAAGGTCGGACTTCAAAATATCCCTTTTCGTCGGTGGATATTTATTCAAGTGTTTCTCGAATCAATTCACCTGTTGGATTTTGTAATATTACTTCAAGTCGGGGGAGAGTTATGTGAATGATTCTAGATATAATGCAATGGTCAGACATGGAAATATTCCTATCATTCGATTGAAGGATATGCGAGTAACTCTAAAACTAATGCAGCTAACGGACATAGAAATATCCGACTAATCGAGGGAGTGTTATGCAAGGTACATTGAAACCAATGGACATTCGGAATTGGGTATATCCCGATTAGTCGAGGGAAAGTTATGCGTGTTATTCTCTAACTAATGCATCTATCGGACTTGGAAATATTACGACTACTCGAGGGAAATTTGAGCGATTGTATCTAGATCTAGTCCGACGGTCGTACTGGGAAGTATTTCCACTATTCCGGGACAGTTATTCGATAGCCATTCGAAGAAATGCGGCCCCTTCTGTAGGAAATTTTCATTCTAGTCGGGGAATGTAATGCAAGTGCCACTCAAACCGATGCAGCTACAGAAATTTGAATTATGACGAATAGTCGAAGGAACAGTGTACAAGATTTTCTCGAACCAATGTGGATGTCGGTCTAGGAAATAAAACAATTAGTTGTTGGAAATTCATTTGAATGATCTTGAACTAATGCTGCTTACGCAATTGGAAATATTACTACAAGACGAGTCTTCTACACCAATCCGACAGTTGGACTTGGAAATGTTCCGACTAGTCGAGGGAAAGTTATGCTGGTGCCTCTCAAACCAATTCGATTGTACGATTTGGAAATACTTAGCCTTGTCTAGGGAAAATAATGCATGACCCTGTGGGTAGGGGGTAGTAGAATACTCCTTCAATACACACCGCTTGTCGTAAGAAGCGACTAAAAGGGACTCTATGAATGGTGAATGCATGGGATTGTATGGCCATTTTTTTCTTTGTACTTTCGTCATATCTTTTCCATTCTATCTCTCTCTTTCTCTCTAGTACACCTCCCTTCCTTTCCCAACCATTCCCGTCCTTTTCCCGGCCTTTCCTTTGGGGAGCTGGCCTTCGACTACTACTACTTTATAATAATGTACAGTGGAGCTAAATGTATAAGCGGACGTGGGAGGACACCCACGCCTCGGCGGTGGTGGTAGGGGAAGAGCAGGCCACCCGCCGTTGTCAACAGTATCTGCTAGGAGCCAGAGGATAGGCAAGCTTGCCCGAACTTTGGATGCTGCATCAGGAAGAGCACCACAGGTAGTCGCCCTGGAGTGGGATGTTTCGAATGCGCCAGGAAGGTTAGGAAGGAAAGAAACCCATATGGAGGGGCAAAGGATCATCAGTGTTGTGGAGAAAATGCAGCGCACCGGTTTGAACTCGCCAATCATGGAGAGGACGCTCAAACGTACGAGGCCCCTTATCTACTCCTCAGAGGAAGTGGAGATATGGGAAATCATTGGATTAGGAACTGGGACAGGGAAGTACAGGCAGTATAAGCAGGGGTCCTCCGTCGACCAAGGAAGGCTTGGCGCAGTAAAAAGCAGAAATCAGAGCATTGGTACTGCGAAATAGTGAGTTGACGATTGAACGTGCCCATCTTAAAAAAGATTAGATGAAATCATCGGCAAACTCCTTGGATGAGAGGAACCAAACAACGACTCCGGAAATATATCAGGTAATAGAGTCCGTGAGGTTGCTGATGGAGGCTGCAGTTTCCAGCCGCAGCGGCAGCAACAGCAACCAACAGCAGCGGCAGCATACATCGACTAGATCACGTCTTCAGCTGGTGTACCACACAAAGGCCCGAGATTCCGAGCTGAGACAACTCGAATCCCTGAGAAACAGGTAAGAGTGAGTAAGGCACTAATCCCGCAAGAGAATTTTGATGAGGTGACTAGCCGGAAAAGGAGACGCGTCCAGAAATGTGATGTGAAATCATCTGCCCTGGCTTCATTAAAAGATGGAGAAAACTACTCTGAACCTTAGCGGGAGCAGGCCTGCAGGTAAAGGGGGAAGAGATGGAGTTTGTCGCAGTGAAGAAAGCAGATGAAGCAAAGGGTAGGGTCACTGTCTCGGCACTGGTTCCCATCATACGGGCGTTCCTGGAAAGGGGCAGGATAAGCGTGGGTTGGACAACAGTGAGAGTGCACGGACTCCGTCAGCAGCCCCACAGATGCTACAGGTGCCTGGCGCGAGGACATGGTGATGTAGTGTGTCCCGCCATAAAACCTAGGACAGACCTATGCTATATACGTGGGAAGCCGGGTAACCTGTCCAAGACATGCACAGATAAACCTGAGTGTCCTGTTTGTGCAGACGCCAGCCGGAAGCCGAACAAACATGCTCGCCGTGCGCAGGACTTACTAGCACAGTGCATACGCGTGGACAGAGTGGAGATTCCAATTATTGCAGATCTATGGTAGGTTCCTCTTGGATTTGAGAGGCCTCTAGGAGACCTCCATCCCTAGGAGAGACTTCACACTGCGCGTTTCTTGCGGGAAATGTAGAAGAACCTGTAGCCTTTTGCGACGGGGATTTCTTACGTAGCTGTTAAATAGGGTGACTTGTTGGTAGTTTCGGTTCAATATCCTCCCAGCGAGAAAATTAAAATGTTTTGCAAACTAATTGATGAGCTCGAAGAGCTCTTAGGAACAATCCTCGTTCTCCCAGCGCTGCTGGTTGGTGACATCAACGCCCGCTTCAACAGATGGGAGACGGAAGACTGGAGTAACCGTAGGGGTGAGTTGCTCTGCGTCTGGGCCAACAGAATAAACCTGGGTCTGCTGACCTGGGTTGGCTATCCCACGTGTTTTCGACCAAAGGGTTCGAGCGGTATATATTTAATGTGGGGCATACCGGCAAGAGGCTTTCGACTCTCGAACTGGAAGGAGGTTGAGGCTGAGTCCCTGTCGAGTAACCAATATAATAGATTAGATGCGGCTCACTCTTAAGTGGAATGGACGCGTGGTACTATGTGCTGGTAGAATGCGGCCTGTACTGATTGTGCAAACAAACTTGTGAAGAGGGCACAGTCTATTCTGGATTATGTGTGCGACATGGCATTGTCTCGGTTGAGGGTACAAACCCGATGAAGTAAAAGTACTCACTGGAGGACGGACGAACTAGCTAACCTTAGGGGTGTTGCGATGAATACAGTAATGAAATTTTCCGGAGCCAGAAAAAAGAAGAACATGGTGGAAATAGTGCTGTGCCTGGACCCGTGAAGGGACGTGCGGGGGAACAGATTAGGGTAAGTAATAAATCCAAGGAGACCTCCTAGAGGGTCATGATAGACTCAATAGAGGATGATCTATGGGGATGACCTTACAAATTGGTCTTTGGGAATCTTAGGCTTTATGTACCACCAGAAACTATAACCTTGGTAGATGAGGTATTGGGGAGTATCCTCTCTGAACTCTTCTGAGGAGGACCTGGAATTGATGAGCGGCGGGAACCTACATTCACAGATATGACTATACACTGCTGCCGCCTGGAAAGGAAAAGATAGATGGATCCTGGCCTGGAACATATAACGGTTGTGGAAGTTCTAACTAGGGTGACTGACTGTAGGATATGGTTGGCGCAATACTTCTCCGCAAGATTGAGGACAGGAAGTTTCCCGACAGCATTCTAGATAGCGAGGCTCGTCCTGATCAAAAAGAAAAGGACACGCCGCCGGACACAACGAGACTATATAGATTCATAAGAGTGATTGCCTAACTGGGGAACCTATTCAGGCGTGTAGTTGTTGGCAGGATCAACAACTATTTAGAGTAGTCTCAAACCCTGAAGTAATAAGAGTAAGGATTTAAGACGAGCAGATTCATTGTAAATGCCGTCCTCGATGTTAAAAAATCTGTTGAGGCATCGACGTGGGAGAGGAAAGTGGTTTACTTAGTGAGTCTGGATTTCACTAACTCTTTCAAATTCTTACCGTGAGCCGTTATCGTTAGGGCGTTGGAACGGAAAAACATTCCACGCTATCTGTTGAGTATCATCAGGCGTTATTTAGACAATCGCACCATATCATACAGACAGACATGGACTCGCCGTGGAAAGACAGGTGTATTGTAGCGTCCCATACGGTTCCATTTTAGGCCCTACGTCGTGGAACATTGCCTATGTCATTGTCCCCCTAACCCCGATGTCAGGTGGCTCCTGTGTTGTCTGCTATGCCGATAACACGACCATCCTGTCAGCGGGATGGGAGCTGTTTCAGGCCATCATGGACGCTGAGCGTGACGTGGAAGTTTTGTTATAGGAGATCAGTGAATTGCGTCTTAAACATGCGCCGCACAAGACGGAGGTTATGTCCTTCCCTTCCTCTGTCTTCTGTAGACGCAGGTATGTCCCACAACCAATAATATGCCTTAAAAAGATTTGCATAGATATTAGAGCCAGCGTTAAATAAATGGGCATAGAAATAGATGCCGTTTGAATGTCGTTTAGGCCCCACTTCGAGACGTTACTCCCTAAAACGGAGGGTATCCTTAGGAGGCTCCTCCCGAATCTTCATGGAACGGGAGGAAGGAAGCAACGCCTCTACAGCGGCGTGATCAACTCGGTACTCCTTTATGCTGCGCCTGTGTCGTGGAATGCTCTTATGGAGAACGTGAGGATCGGGGTGGCTGTTCGGATCCTCCAGAGGGAGATTGCGATCAGGGTATGTTGTGCCTATGGAGCGGTCTCCTTCCACGAGCCTATAATGAATGTGGGGATTATTTCTCACCCTCGTCCGATATCCGAGCTGGCGGAGGTGTATGCGTTTGTTAGAGACTCGGCGGATCCTGTTGCCCCGAGGACTAAGGCAATATTGGGGGCTCTTGCCAGACGGAAGGCCATGAATGCGTGGACGACTGAGGTACTTGGGCTCGTATGATCACCATCAGCAACGAGAGTCCGTGCGAGGGCGGCTGTTGCAGAATAGTTATCAGCGTGGATTTGGTGGCCGTTCTCTTTCGGATCGACATTTCACTACACACCGCTGATGACCGGCCATGGCTATATCTCGACGTACTTAAATAAGATAAGGGAGGTTCCCTCCCCATCTTGCTTCCACTGCGGAAGCTGTGTAGATATGGCAGAGCACACCCTGGTCGACAATCCCGCGTGGTTGAGTGCCTGGAATGAACTAATCGTTACGAAGGTGAAAGGGCAGCTAACCCTTTCCGTCATAGTCAGGGCCTCCCATCCTATCCTAGAGGGATGGGCAGAATTCCAGACCTTCGCAAGCCTGATTATATATACAAAGAGAACGCTGAGAAGCACAGGAAACGGACTCAAAAAGAAGGATGTATGAGTAAGCATGCGGGTGTGGATGTGGACCGGAGTGCGGACGGTTTGCCGCATAGGAAAGTAATTCCAGAGTGGCCAATTCGGTCAAGGTTCCGGGATGCTCAGACGGATCCTGGCCCACGCGTTACTTCCTTCTAGGTTTGAGTATGTGTATACATACAGTGTGTATCAACGGGTATGAATAGACCTGGTCAGAGCACCATGTGGTGGGGATCAGGCCATTATGGGTAAGGAAAGTATACTTTCTTCAGGTAGATTGGCCGCGCGTCTCATGTTCCGTCTTTCCATTGTTTTCGTTATCTACAAATTCCTTTCTTACCTACAAACCAAGCTGTTAAGATTTGCTAGAGAAACGTGCAGGAAGAAATAGACCGTAGACGAGAAAAGTAGCATAAGTGTGACATATAAGATTTAAGCAGTGTGAATATAAGCGTAAATCGTCGTTTCTTTGTTTACAGGTAGGAATATAGATAGTAAATAACTAGCAATTAACAAAAAAAGATTTACTACTGTGTTCACAGAGGAACTTATTTATGTTTATCACCTCCCATATGCAATCTAAATTAATATCAAATGACAATTTTTGTTAATAATGGAAAGAAAACTACAATTCGCATTTAAAAGTGTGGCGTCAACGAGCGACAAAAAAACAAATGTGATAGCTATAACCTCTCTCACAACTGAGGATAAAGAAAGATATATATTACCAGGTGATGGAAAATTTGTAAGTAACCACAGCGAACTAATAAAAACGGAAAGCTATAAAAGAATGTAAAAGCCTCAATCAAAGAGGCCAGAGGAAAAAAATATTGACTAAATGTACACCGGAAATGGAGAGTACGTACTTCGATGACAATGGCAATCTAATGTATAATTATCTATACCTAGACGAAATGGTGGAAACACACATAGTAGAACCCACATAGGTAAAAGAACACCAAATAGATTTAAAGAGTATATCGGAACAATTTATGATCGAAAAATTTGTGTGTAGATATTCAAATGCAGAAAAATGGTTGTAGACATTTGAAAGGGAATGTCAAAGATTTGAAATTAAATAAGATAACACATAAATTGATACCCTAATATTATTCCCTGACAGGACATGTTTAGACTGACAGTTAGCAACACTAACAGAGTTAACAATGGTGGCCAGTTGGAACGAATGGAAATAATAATTCTTGAAATCATTTGCAGACAAGGGATGGAATACAAGTATATACGCAACATCCTATAGATATAAAGAAGGTACACTGACGGAGTACGTTCTGAAGAAAAAACTACTACTAGATATGGACAGCAATATCGTTACGAAGACTCTGATAATGCTTATAGCAGCAGGATTACCAGAATTTATAAGAGATAAAATAGACAGAGAAAAATCTCAGCAGAACTATTACAGGAGATAAAGAATTATGAAAATTTTGTGGTAAGAACAATTTATAAAAAAAGAAAGAAGAAGGACAAGATAATAACAAGAAATTTGAAGAAGAAAACCGTTTAAGAACTGTGAAAAACTAAAGAAAGGTATTAGATATCATTCAGAGTACGCCAGTTGGTATGAAAAAAAATAGGAAAGAAGCTAGAATAAATAAGAGCAATTGATGATAGAAGTAAACCTATGTGAGGAACAAGAATACGAATAACCACACCATTCATCAACGTAAATGTTGTATAAGAAGAAAAGTTAGAATTAAACGGAACATATGACCCAGTTTCCCAAGTCTCTCTAATAAATTCGAGACTAGTCAAAATACAAAAAAGAAAAAGAGACAAACGATAAGAACAAAATATTTTTAAAGACGGTCAATGGTGTGACATAAACAATAGGTTTGGAAACCATTAAAATAAAAATTTTCGATAAAGAGGAATATGTCGATATATTTATTGCAGAGAGCAATAATTTGGAAGATTTCATTATTGGATATGATAAAGAAATTCAAACTATCTCAAGATGAAAACTCACAGATATCCCAAAAGAGAGAAAAACAGACAAAAAAAATGTGAATACATTGAATAGAAAGAAAAGAATAAAAGAAGTTAAAATAAATTTTAACGAACATGTGAATGAAAATGAATTTAGAGTGGATCTAAATCACCTAGAAAATACAAAAAAAAACAAAGATAAAAAAACTTATAGAAAAATATAATTTTATATTTGCAAAAAAAATATATGATGAAGGCACCGTTTCGGACTACGAAGCTTGAAAAGACTTACTGGTTGATAAATGATGTAGTAAGAGACCATATAGATGCACTATATAAGATAAAAAAGAGATAGAAAATCAGGTAGCAAAATTATTAGAAAATAAATTAATCGAAGAATCTTATTGTCCGTTTGCTGTACCAGTATCTCTGGCACTCAAAAAAGATGAAAACAAACGATCAAGATTGTGTATATATTTTCGCGAATTAAACAAGATAGTTTCACACAAGCTCCACCATTTCCATAGAAGATTTAATATTAAAAGCAAGAAACTGTAAATACTTCACCACATTAGATATAATTTCCGCCTTCTGGTCAATTCCATTACGTATTGAAGATAGACAAAAAACTAGATTCGTTACACAAGAGGGACACTTCCAATGGACATCTCTACAATTCGGACTAAAAACATCACTAGCCATTTTCCAGAGAATACTATCTAATATTGTAAGAAAGCACAAACTAAAAGACTTATCAGAGAATTACATAGATAACATATTAATTTTTTCAGTATCATTCGAATAACATATAGAACACATAGAAAGAGAAATGAAGGCAATAATAAACGAAGGTTTCAGAATAAAATTTAAAAAATGTACATTTGCAACAGAATCAGTGAAATATTTCAGATACATAATAGAGCACAATACTGTAAGACCAGTTAAGGATATTCTAGTCTCAGTAGAAAATTTTCATACTCCAAAAACTCAAAAGAATATTAGACAGTTTCTTGGACAAATAAATTTTTACCACGAATACATACCGAAAAGCATAATACTATTTGACTCATTACATAAACTGTTAAGGAAAAATGAAAAGTTTATATAATCTGAGTAATGTGAAAAATCTTTCACAAATATAAAGGAATTATTAAGTTCTCAACCAGTGTTGCAAATATTTGATAGGAACTTACCGATAAAACAAATACAGAGCGATGGTGAAGGAAAGTCAATAGCTAACTTTTCGAAAAAGTTAAATAATTCACAAAACAGAAAAACAGCAATTCACTTAGAATGCCTGGCTATCAACGAAGCGGTAAAGTATCGGCAACACCGTCTGATCGGAAGAAGATTCACGATATTCACTGACCATAAACCATTAGAAGATATGAACATAACAGCTGGAACAGATGAAGAACTTGGAGAATTAACATACTATCTAACACAATATGACATTCAAATAAAATATATTCCGGGAGAAGATAACGCTAAACCAATTAGTCTAAGCAGAAATCCAGTACTGGAATCATCCGAAAATACGGAAGAAATATTAATAATAGTTAATCTAATAGAAATAAAAAAAAATTAAAACAGATCAAAAAGAATATAGCACATTGCAAAGGACCAAAGCAAAACTAATAGATAAAGACGGAGTATTCTATAAAAAAATTAGAAACAAAAAAAAATAATTTTATCTACCGAACAAAGCTTAAAATTAATAAAAGAAATACATTCTGAATGATGTCATATAGGGAACAAACAAATGACAGACTCGATATCTCCTGATTATACTGCTAATATAAAAAAAGTTTGCCAAAACTTTGAAATATGCATTAAGAGCATATTCAGAGGGCAAGGAAAGTATGGGCGGATGTCACAACTAAGTCCGGCAACGGAACCGTTCGAAATTAGGTCAATAGATACAATTGGAGGCTTCGGTAGAAAAAGATCGACAGAAGATACCTTCACCTGCTGGTGGAACATTTTACAATATACGCGTTTATGATAACATCAAAAACGCAGAGTGCAACGAATTTCATCAAGCTGATAAGTAAAATACTAAAAACCAACAATATAGGAGTGAAACTCGCAGATCAATACCCGGAAATAAACACAAAGGAATTTAAGGAATTTCTCATATAAATGACACGAAACTTATTTTTACGGCTGTTAATCCGCCCTTCTCCAACAGTCTGAAAGAGAGACTTAATCAGACACTAATAAATAAAATAAGATGCAAGATAATCGAGAAAGGAAAAAAATGAGCTTGGACAACGATCGCTAAAGAATATTTGGATAAATATAATGAACCAGAGCATACAGAAACCAGCTTTACGCCTAAATATTTGTTAGATGGAACAAACACCAGCATTTTACTCGAAGAAATAAAAAGAAGAAATGATAAAGAAAATTGGATAAGAAATAAAGAAGTAGCCCTAGAAAGAACAAAGAAGTCACATGAATGTAACAAAAAGATATTTAACAAGAATAGAAAGAATCACAAGTTTAATACAGGAGACCTGGTATACATAGAAGATGGCAATAGGTTGAATAGGAAGAAATTAGAATTGAGAATTGAGAATTGGTCCTTTCCAAATAATAAAAAAAATTTCAGAATTTAAATACGAAATAAAACAGGGAAACAAAGACAAGAAACCGGATTCTTCCACATAACAAAATTACTTCAAATATCAGTAGATGTAGACAAGGACTAAAATTGTAGGATTTTATTCTGGGGTAGGGGTGATGTAAAGAAAGTATACTTTCTTCAGGTAGATTGGCCGCGCGTCTCATGTACAGCCCATCCATTGTTTTGGTTATCTACAAATACTTTTGTTGACTACAAACCAAGCCGTTAAGATTTGGGAGAGAAACGGGCAGGAAGAAATAGAACGTAGACGAGAGAAGTAGCTCAAGAGTAAAATATAAGATTTAAACAGTGTGGATATATGTGTAAATAGTCGTTTCTTTGATCACAGGTAGGAATATCGATAGTAAATAACCAGCAATTAACAAATAAAGATTTACAACTTTGCTCACAGAGAAACTTATTTTCGTTCATCACCTCCCATAAGCAATCCTAGTTATTATATATTTATAGTATTTTGTGTCATGCGTTTGTCGATTGTAGCTTAAGAATACGGTATCCACCACATTCTTTGCATCAACTTTATTCTCCTTCTTTCTCAATAATTCATTTCTTCATTTTTTTTCATAAACATATGCACCTCGCAATGATCATGGTTTCGACGAATTTGTCACACATGTCCACAACTTACGACCCGGAAGGTTCTGGAACTTTCCGCCTTTGTGATTATTTGTAACCGGTATATCTCACACATTCATACAGACATACAAATAGATAGCTCTGTAATCTTCTAATATGCACACATACACATTAAGAGAATGTATAAAATGTTTGCATTCATTTTTGTTAATAATTGCCGTTTAATCTTCTGAGTTCGTCATTTACAGTGATACATGTTATTATTCGTACGTCGAAACCGCAAAACGCGATTAGAATAGGCACGTCTAATCTCTCTCTTTCTCTCTCTCTTTCTTCTCCTTCTCACTCTCTTTCTCTTTCTCTCTCTCTTTCTTCTCCTTCTCACTCTCTTTCTCTTTCTCTCTCTCTCTCTCTCACTCTATCGAAATACGTATACGTACTCATTCCCTGATAATAATAATTATAATAATAATATTAATAATTTCAATTTTTTTACACGCACATACCGTGCACTCAATCCTATAAGCAAAGAGAAAGATTACACATGAGTTTAAAAGTTCTCTAGAATCCAAAGTGAAGGAGAAAACATTTTTTGTCTTTCATTTCAATTTTTCTTCAATTTTGATGTTTTTAGCCGGCGGTAGATTTGTTCACACGCATAATTTTCATTTATTATTAGTAAAAGATTGTACGAAAATTCATTCAAAATATTAATATATGCGAGAAGCATGCAAAAAAATTTCATTCTTTCTCGAAACTAGAAATAAGGAATGTTTATTATTATTCCTTTTTTTATGTGCTTGAATCTTTATTTGCGTCAATCAGAAGAAGGGATAGTCCTCGAAACCATTGAATTCACCTTTGGCTTCAATTTACTATTGTACCTCAAGGGCTGAGTGTCTATGCCAAACGAGAAAAAATTATTGACCATCTCTTTTGAATGTCAGAATATTATTCTACAACTAATCTGTCCAACAATATTGTCTCGCTTTCGCCAGTACTTGATAATATTTCTTCGTTCGTGTAACCATCTCTCTAACCAAGTGCCCTGGCAAAATCGTTTTCGGTACCGAACATATTGAAATTGACAGCTGGTGACGATAGGGCACCTACCTAATCCAACAACGCAATCCATTGGCAAAAAAAATTGTTATTTATGCAGTACTGGAATAAAGAAAAATTATGTCATATGACTGCATAATCATATTTTTGCAGAAAGAATGATTAGAGAACGTTATTTTAAATTGTTAGGGATGCTACATTTCACCCATGATAGCGAACCTACTAATGATCATTTATGCAAAGCACGGAACGTCATTTATATGTTAAAAAAACATAAAGTTTGGTTACGGTATGTTACGAAAAACCTGTATGTTTTTCCTAACAAATCAATGATGAACTGAAGGAAACGAAAAGTCAATCGTTTCAACCTTACCAACGGTTGTGTATTGACGAAAGTTTACTATTGTTTAAAAGGCGGCTGGTGTCCTTCGAACAATACATTCCTTTAAGAAGAAGCAGATTTGGCATGGAATTCTTTATTCTCAATAAATATTAGTCAAAATGTATACTAGTTATGATTGTTTATGCCGAATAATGTATCGTAATAGATACGAAAATAAGCCTATTAGAAAACCGAGATCAATAGTTCACTTATGATGTTTTATCTAGGAAAGAGCCATATCCTTTATTTATATAACTGTTATTCGAGACCAGGTTTATGTAATCTTAAAGGTGGAAGGAATGCCAAAGGTTAAAACATTGGGACTAGAGTAATACTTCCAAGTCTGACAGCCAAATTGGTTCGATAGGCACTCGCATAACATTCCGTCAACTTGTCAGAATATTTCCAAGTCCGACAGCCGCATTGGTTTGAAAGGCACTGGCATATCTTTCCCTCGTCTAGTTGTAGTATTCCCAAGTCCGACTTTTCTTTTGATTCGAGTGGCAATCGCATAAGTTTCCCTAGATCAATCGGAATATTTTGAAGACTAACAGTCGCTGTGTATCAGGAGGTATTCGCATAACTTTACCTCGACTAGTTGGAATATTTTCTAGTTTGACAGCGACATTTGTTCGAGAGATATAACATTCCCTCGACTAGTCGGTACCTTTCTACGTTCGACAGTCCCATTGGATCATAAAGCACTTACGCAATATTTCTTCGACTAGTCGAAATATTGGTAAGTAGGAAAGTCGCATTGGTTTTAGATGCACTCTCCTAATTTTTCCACAACCAGTCAGATTAGTTTTAAGTCCAACTACCGCATAGGATTGCGATGCACTTGCATATCTTTCCCTCATCAACTCGGAAGATTTTCAAGTCCGACAATCGCACTGCTACGAGGTACACTCTCATAACATTCTCTCGAAAAATCGGAATATATATAAGCCCGACAGTCAAATTGTCTCGCAAGTCACTTGCATATCTTTCCCTCAACTAGTCGGAATATTTCTAATTGCGACAGTCTCATTGGTTCACAAGGCAATCACATAATTACTCCTGCCTAGTCAGCATATTTCTAGGTCCAACAGTCGCATTGGTACATGCGGCTTTCGCATATCTTTTCATCGACTAGTCGGAATGGTTCCAAGTCCGACATCGCATTTGTTGGAGAGGCTCTCGCGCAATTTTACATCGAACAGTCGGAATGTTCCGAGGAAGACAGTCACAAGGGTTCGAGAGTCACAAGCACAACTTTTCCTAGACCAGACGGAATATTTCCTATACTTACAGTCGCATTGTTTCGAGAGGTATTTGCACCAACTTCCTTCCCGTAGTCGGAACATTTCTAACACCGACAATCGCATTGGTACGAGAAGCACACATAACATTCCGTCGGCTAGTTGGAATATTACTAGGTCCGACAGACGCTCTTTTGGGAGAGACTCGAATAACTTTCCTTGGACTAATCGAAATGTATAGATGTTCTACAGTCATATAGTTTCGGGAGGCTTTCGCATATCTTTCCCTCGATTAAGCGGAGTGTTTCCAAGTACATTATTCGAAATAATTTGAGAAAAGTCCCACAATGCTCTTTCGACTAATCGGAAAGTTCCGAATAAGATAGTCGCATTGGTTCGAGAAGCACTCGCACACATTTCCCTTGAATAGTTGGAAAATATCCATATTCGAAAAACGCACTGGTCCGAAAGGAACACGAACAAAATTCCCTTAAGTAGACAGAATGTATCCAATCCCGATAATCGCAATGTTTCTAGAGATTCTCGCATAACTTTCCCTCGTCAGGCCGAAATATTTCCAAAGGCGAAAGTCACATCATTTCGAGGGACTATCACATAACTTTCCGTCAACTAAGATTTTTATTTCTAGGACTGACTTTCGCATTCGTGAGATCCTTTCATAATTTTCTCGATACTAGTCGGAACATTTCTAAGTGCAATAGTCGCGTTGGTCTAAGAAGTAGTCGCACATCCTTCCCTAGGCTAGTCGAAATATTTACAATTTCAACATTCGCGTTGGTTCGAGAAATACTCCTACAAATTTCCCTCCACTAGTGGGAATATTTCCGTATCCTAACGACGCACTGGTTCGAGAGAAACGCCCACAAAATTCCCTCGAGTAGACGTAATACTTCTAGGTCCGCAAGTTGCACTCTTTTGATAAGTTCACTCACATCTTTCCACGATTAGTGGTAATATTTCTAGATCCAACTATCGCATTGGTCCGAGAGGCAACCGCAAAACTCTCCCTGGATTACTCGGAAAAATTCTAAATCCGTAAGTCGCACTGGTTCGAAAGGTAAGTGAACAGCATTTCCTCGACTAGTCGGAATATTTCCAAGTACTAAAGTCGCATTGGTAAAAGAGCACCAATCGCAACATTCCCTCGATTAGTATGATTAATCCCAGGATTCACAGTCACATTGGTTCCAGAAGAAGTTCGAGAAGAAGGTGACGAAACTGGTCCCCAGTGCTCTGCTGGAGAAACGCAACTGCGATTCTGCACGTCGTTGGTCGAAGACGAAGAGGCTCTATAGCGGATCGTGTCAGACTACGTAGGGAATCTCGAAGTTAAAATGATGAACTCCAATGCGAAGCAACAACTCCTGGGTGTTGTAAAAATAGAAGAGGAAACACCTGCGAAGCTTTTGAAAGCCTGCCGAGTACTGGTCGGCTTCGTCAGCTACAGGGTCAGGCGAAGAGCAGAAGTGAGACGATGCTACCACCGCCTGGACTATGGGCAGTCGAGTGCCTCGTACATGAGCTCTGATCGCAGTTACGTCTGGGTGAGACATAACTCGAGGGCATATGTCAGCGTATTTCTCACCCTGAACGACCGGATAGACGACTTCCAGACCGAACTAGATGATCTGGAAGACGCTCTGCAGGAAATTTAAGGGAATCGCATTGCTGCTGGAAATCTCCATGTCAAAACTCTTGGATGGGGAGAGGACAAGTCGGACTCCAGAAAAAGATGAATCATGGAGTTTTTGTCGAGACTGGACACAGCAGTACACATCTCAGACTTGATGTCTACTTTCCGAAGGCCTGGCTACAGGAAGACGATCCCAGACGTCTCTCCAGCCAACGTAAACTTTGAGGCAAGTGACGCAGATTGCAGTGTGATCGAGGATTATACCGGAAGCGATCATCAGTACATCCTATCCGATGTACACGATTAGAGGCCAGCCGTGACAAGTGCAGAGCGACTCCCCGGTGGAACATCGCAAGAATGGATTGAGAGAGACTATCTTCGATTATAAATGAAGGTTGGAGGTCCCATCATATTGCTTGCGCGAGTCTTTTGCCATCTGCACAAGCCAGGATGATTGCTGCAGTACATATGCAGCTCTTCCAAAAGACTTGCTCGATAGCGGAATCAATAAATGGAACGAAACGGCTGACGCGCCCTGTATACTGGTGGACGAACGAGTTCGCAGATCTTCGTAAGAATTGCTCAAGGTTACGCCGTTCAGCACAACGAGCGAAGAGACGCGACCACGACGCTGCTGCTTTGGCCGCAGAATATCAAGCGGCCAAGAAAGCCCTGAAGAGAACCATCATGGCCAGTCACCTACGATGCTGGAAGGAGCAGTGCCTGGATGTCGACCAGAATCCGTGGGGATTAGGGTACCTCATCGTCACTCGCAAGCTTGTGACTAACGCGGAATGGACCCTTCAGGACGCGAGGACGTTGGATCACTTCGTTCATACTCTATTCCACCACAGCCGAAGAGAGAGATCAGCTTGGATGCGCCCAGATTAAGCGAGGTACCGCAATTCACGGAAGAAGAGCTACTCAGGGCCGCATCATCTATGCGGAACAAGAAAGCTCCAGGTCCAGACGGACTCCCAGCAGAAATAATTAAAGTCGTCGCGCAAAGTTACCCTGAGCTATTGCTGAACATGTATAACACGTGCCTCAGGGGGGGCATCTTTCCCGCTCCATGGAAGAAAGCGAAGCTTGTGCTCTTTAGCAAGGGCAAGGGTTCAGTAGGGGCAGCTTCATCATACAGGCCTATTTGTATGCTCGATACGGCTGGAAAACTCCTGAAGTAGCTGCTAAGACTAAGGCTGCACGCAGCCGTGAAGGCAGCGGGAGATCATGCCGGCCGCCAGTGCGGATTCCGATCCGACCTCTCCACCATCCACGCAGTCCAGGAGGTGGTCACGGACGCTAAAATGATGGAGCCAGGCAATCATCGAACTCGATCTCTGTGCCTGCTGGCCACCTTAGACGTGAGAAATGCCTTCAACTCCGTCAGGTGGGACCTGGCAAGGGAAGCATTCAAACGTAATTTCGGCGTTCAGAAGTATCTACTCCGAATTATTGACGATTATCTAAACGAGCGCTTCCTAGTATACAACAAGAGTGAGGGTCCAAGACGCTTGGAATTGACATCGGGGGCAGCCCAGGGCTCCATACTTGGACCGAATATATGGATTATATTCTACGACGGTATCTTAAGTATGGCAGTCCCAGAAGGTACATTCTTGGTAGGGTATGCAGATGACATTGTAGTTGTCATAACCGGAAGAGACACGGAGGGGGCACAGTTGCTGCTCAACCAGGTAATGCGGAGAGTTTCCTCCTGGATGGAAGACCACGGGCTATCTCTAGCAGCCCAGAAGACAGAGATCGTGCTAATTACGAGAAAGCGCATCAACACCTTGCGCAGCTTCATTGTAGGAGACGCGGCGGTCAAGACTAAGTCGGCTGTCAAATATCTCGGGGTTATGCTTGACAACAAGCTTAACTATGGTTAGCATATTATCAGGGCAGCTGACAAGGCGGCAAAAGTAGTAGCCTCACTGGGCATGCTCATGGCCAATGTCAACGGTCCCCGGCCGTGCATGAGGAGACTACTGATGTGTGCCACCGAATTAGTGATGCTGTACGGAGCGGAAGTATGGGCCGAGGCCCTACGAAAACAGAAATACCGCAAGCGCATAGCCGCGGTACAGAGGAGGGGCGCCCTCCGAATCGCGTGCTCTTACCGCACGGTCTCAGATACGACAGTGCTAGTTGTTGCCGGGGCAATGCCGATTGACCTATTAGCCCAGGAGAAGAAATTCGTCTACCAGCAAAGGTGTGTCCTGGGTAAGGAGAAGGCATCAAGGCTCGCTCGGTCTATCAGCATCAAGGCCTGGCAAAGTAGATGGGTGCAGGAACGTAGGGGCAGATGGACTGCTCGACTCATCAGTCAACTAGACCGTTATTATAAACATCATCTTCATTATCGATATAATTGTTATTATTATTGTTATCGTTATTGCTGTCATTATTAACGTTATTACCTTTATTATCATTATTATTGTTATCATCGTTACTACCTTTATTACCGTTTTATGATGAATATCGTTATCATCGTTATTTTCATTGTGTTCATTATTATCGTTATATAATTATTATGATTATTATTATTATAATAGTGATTATTGTCTCAGGTACCGTTACCCTTAATATTATCGTTCTTGTTATCGTAATTAATATTATTATCTTTATTATCGCTATTTTCTTTATTATCGATATTATCTTTATTATTGTTATTATCTTAATTGTTATCGTTATTTTCGATATTTTTATTATTATCATTATTATGTTTATTACTATATTTATTATTATTATGCTTATTATTGTTACTATTTTCCTTACTATTATTATTATAGGTAATCTCGCTATTATAGTTATTTTCGTCATTATCGGTATTATCGTTAATATCGTTTTTAACGGTATTATGGTTATTACTAACGTGATTATCGTTATTATCGTCATTATTACTTTTATCGTTATTACTATCGTTATTATCGTTATAATCGATATTATTATTATTTTTGTTATTATTAACGATATAATCGTTATTATCATTATTATTATTATAGTCGTTGTTATTATCGTTGCTAGCGTTTTTAACATCAATATCGTTTTATTTTCATTATCGTTATTATCGCTATTATTGTCGTTATTATAGTTATTAACGTCGTTATCGTTATTGACGTTGTTATCGGTATTATTGTTATTTTCTTTATTATCCTTACTTATATTCTTATCGATATTACCGTTATTATCGTTACTATCGTTATTATTATTATTATCGTTATTATTATCATCATTTGACGTTATTAACGGTACGATCATTAATACCGTTGTTATTGTTATTATCGTTAATATAGCTATTATCGTTAATATCGCTATTATTAGCTTTATCATCGTTATTATCGTTATTACCGTTATTAGAAAAGTTACTACTGTAATTATCGTTAATATACTATTATTATTATTATTGGCGTCATTATAGTTATTATAGTTTTTACAGTTTTTTTATTATTATTGTTGTTACTATAAATATTATTATTATTTTTATTATTATCGTTATTATTTTCTTGGTTATATTAACCACTATAATTGTCGTTAAAATTATAATTATTATTGTTTTTCTATTATTATCGTTATTAATATAGTTATTATTATTATTAATATTACCGTTATCAATTTCGCTGTTATCATTGCTACTATTATTTGCGTTATTATTATCGTTATTTACGCTTTTATGGTTAATTTCGTTAACATCGTTTTTATCGTTATGCTTATTATCATCGTCATAATTATTATAATTATTTTTATTATTATTAATATTACCATTGTTATTGTCGCTGTTATAGCTACTAATATTATTATCTTCATTATTATCGTATTTGTCGTTATTATCGATATTATCGTCATTTTTAATATTATCGTTATTATATTTATTTCGGTTATTTACCTTATTATCGCTATTATGATCATTACTATCGGTATAATTATTATTATTATCATTATTATTTTTATTATTATCGTTATTACTATCGTTACTGTCGTTATTACTTTTATTATCTTTATTTTTATCGGTATTATCGTTATTATTGTTATTATCCTAATTACTAGTTAGGATAATACTTCTAATTATTATATACTCTATTATCGTTATATTAAATTATTTTAAATTATATTAAATTATATTAAGCGATATTATTGACGTCTTTATCGTTTTTCTCGTTATTATTATTATTATCGATAATATTATTGTTCGTAGTATCTTCATCGACTTTATCGTGATTATCGTTTTTATCGTCCTCTTTATTAGTATCGTTATTATTATTATATTTATTTTATTTTATTATTATTTATGTTATCATTATTATTGTCGTTGTTGTTGCTACTAATATTATTATCTTTATCCCTATAGCTATTAACGTTAATATTTGTATAAGCCTTAATAACTTTATTTTTAATGTTATAGTTAATATTATTATTATTAATTGTATTATTGTTATTTTTAATGTTATTGTTATTATTATTAATATTTCTATTATTATTATCCTTATTATTTTTATTGCAGTTACCGATATTACCGTTATTATTTTTCTTACAGTTATTATTTTTGCTACTAACGTTGTTACTGTTGTTATCCTTGTTATCGTTATTATTGTTATTATTATTATTATCGCTTTTATTATCATTGTTATCGTTATTATTGTTATTACCGCTATTATCGTTATTTTCTTTATTATCGTGATTCTTATTATTACCAATATTATTTTTATTATTACTATAATAATAATAATAATAATAATAATAATTATTATTATTATTATTATTATTATTATTATTATTACTATTATTACTACTATTGTTGTCATTAACTTCGAGGTCTGCGTTACTGTTAATACTATCCTTATTATTATCATTATTATCGATTTTTTATTATTATCCTTATTAATATTGTAATTCATATTATTACTATTATCAGTATTATTTTCGCTGTTACCGTTTCTATTTCCATTATCGGAAACGTTATTAACGTTATTATCGTTTATTTCGTTATTATAGTTATTAATGTTATTATTATTATTATTGTTATTATTATTACTGACGATATTATTATCGTCGTTACTGTTATAAACGTTATTAACATTATTATCGTTATTAATGATTTTATCGTTCATATTATTATTATCGTTATTATGGATATTATCGTCATTATCGTTATTACCGTTACTATCATAGTTACCGTTATTATTAATATTATATTTTTATTGTTATTAATATTATCGTTATTTGCATTATTATTGATATTATTATTGTTATTATCGACAATATCGTTATTACCATTACTATCGTTATTATCATTATTGACGTTATTATTGTCATTATTATCGTTATTAACGTTATTATAGTTATAATCGTTATTATCGTTATTAACGTTATTATCATTATTAACGCTATTATCATTCTGTCGTTATTTTTTTATTACCCTTATTATCATTATTATTAATATTGGTATTATCATTGTAATCGTTATTATTATCGATATTATCGTTATTACCGTTATTATCGCTCATATTATTATTGCAGTTATTATTATCATTATTATCCTTATTAACGTTATATCGTTATTATTATTATTATCTTTTGGAACGTTATTATCGTAATTATTGTCATTATCGTTTCATTCTTAATTATTATTGTTATCGCTATTTTTATCGTTGGTATCGCTATAATCCTTATGAATTTTAATATCTTTATTATTACCTTTAATAACGTTATTATCGTTACTATTGTTATTACCGTTATTATTGTTATTGTAGTTATTATTGTCGTATAGATAGCTATTTTCATTATTATTATTATTATCGATATTATTACCGTTGTTTTCGTTATTGACATTATTATCGTAATTATCCTTATTAATGTTATAATCGTAATTATTATTATTATCATTATTAGTATGCTTATAATCGTTATTACCTGTATTATAATTATTATCGTTACTATTATAGTTTTTATCAGTAATATTATGGTTATTATCGTTATTATTTTTATTATTATCGTTATATACAATATTATTTTTCAATCGTTATTATTGTTAATTTCTCTAATATCGTTATTGTCCTTACTATCTTTATTAAAGTTATTATTATTATTATCATTATGACGATTAATATTATTATTATTTTTAATATCATTAGTATGATAGTAGTATTATTAACATTTTGATTACCGTTATTAACGTTATTACTTTTATTATTATTATTATCGTTATTATTGTTTTTATCTTTATTAGCCTTATTACCAACTTTTTCGTTATTATCGTTATTATCCTTATTATAGTTATTTTCCGTTAATATTTTTTTATTATTCTTATTATTATTATGTCCGTTATTGTTATCTTTATTATCCTTATTATCAATCTTTATATTATCTTCGTTTTTATTTTCGTAATTAGCGTTATTACTATTATTACCATTATTATTGTTTTTATCGTAAATATTTCTATTGTCGTTATTTTCTTATCATCGATATAATTATAACTATTATTACTATTATTATTGCTATTATTTTTATCGTAATTGTTATCTCTATTATCGTTAATTTCTTATTTTCATTATTATAGTTATTATTATAGCTATTAACGTTATTACCTTTATTATCGTTATTATATACATTAATATTATTAATATCATTGTCATTGTTATTATCGTTATTTTTATTATTAGCATTATTGTGTAGTATTGTCACTAATATTTTGTTTCTTATAATTATTATCGCCATTATTGTCGCTGTTATTGCTACTTATATTATTAGCGCTATTATTATATTGTTAACCTTACTATCGTTCTTATTATTATTTTCCTTTTTTTCGTTAATATTTTTATTACCTTTATTACCTTTATTATCGCTATTTTTTTATTCTCGTTTTTATTATTATGATTAATATTATTATTATTATAAGTGTTATTATCGTTATTATTATCGTTATTAGCGTTATTATCTTTATTATCTTTATTACCGTTATTATCATTATTATCGTCATAATCTTTATTTTCTTTATTAAAATTATATTTATTATCATCGAAAGTATTAACGTTATTATTATCATTATCGTTATTATTATCGATAATATCGTAATTATCTTTGTGATCATTATTAATGTTATTATCGTCATTATCGTCAATAATTAATTTTGTATATAATTAATACTACTGTTATTATTGTTATAACGTCCTACAATTACGATCGTTACATTTATCTTTACTATCTTTATTTTCGGTATTATTATTATTATTATTTCCGTTATTATCGTCAATATTGTTGTTATCTTTACCGTCGTCATTATAATGGTTATTAACGTTATTATCGACATTATCGTTATTATATTAATTATTGTTATTATTCCCGTTATCATTATTATTTACGTTATTATCGTTATTATTATCGTTATTATCCTTAATAACTTTATCATTATCGTTATTATTGTTATATCGTTCTATTATAATTATCGTTAATATTATCGTTATTATCGTTATTACCGTTATTATGGTCATTTTCTTTATTATCGTTATTATGGTTATTATTTTATTATTATCGTTAATATAGTCATTATCGTTATTACACTCACTATCATTATTATTACCTTTATTAAGTTATTATCGATATTATCGTAATTATATTTATTAACGTGATGTAATAATTTTCGTTATTACGAACTTTATTATCTTTATTATCGATATTATTGTTATTATTGTTTTTATCCTTGTACCGATATTATCATTATTTTTATTCATTATTTATTTATATTTTATTTATATTTTATTTATTACAGAATTATTTAGTTATTACATATATTCTTAACGTTATTATAGTTTATATTATAATTATAGGGAAAGTCGTTATTTTCCTTCATGTTGTAATGTTATTATTATCGTTAGTTTATCGATTTTGTAGCCGCTGTTATAATTACTACTATTGTTATTGATATTACTCATATTGTTAACGTTAACATTGTTAACGTTATTATCGTTTATATCGTTAATCGTCATTATTGTTATGATCTTCATTATTATCGTTGCTATATTTACTTTCGTTGTTATCTTTATTATTATTATCGATATTAAGATTATTATCGATATTATTGTAATTATCGTTATTATCGTTATTATTATTGTTATAATCGTTATTATCTTTATTATTGTTATTTTCATAAATATCGTCATTTTTATTATTAATATTATTATTAATATTACTATTATTATATTTATTACTATCGTTTTTATCGTCGCTGTTATGATCACTATTATTATTTCACTTATTATTATCGTTATTAGCGTTAGTACCGTGATTATCGTTATTATCATTTTTTTCGATATTATGGTTATGATCGTCATTACTATAGTTATTTTCGCTATTACCGTTATTATTATTCTGCTAGATATGTTCATCTTAACGTTATTTTTGCTATTATCAGTAATATCGTAATTATCGTTAATATCATTACTATCGTTATCATTATAGTTATTTTCGTTATTATCGTTATTTATATTTTTGTAACTATTATCGTTTTAACGTTATTGCCGTGTTTATAGTTATTTTATTTATTATTGCCATTATTATAGTTATCCCTATTATTTAGTTATTAATATTATTACTAATTTAATTATTATTACTATCGTTATTATCATTGCTATTACGATTACAATTATTGTTATCGTTAATATTATCGTTATAAACGTTATTGTCATTATGTACATTATTATAATCGTTATTATCCTTTTAATCGACATTATTATTATCTTCATCATTATTATCGTAATTAAAGTTCTTAACTTTATTATCATCAGCTTTGTTATTATTGTTATTTATATTATTATGGTTACTATTATTATTATTATAAATATTATTATAACCGTTATTGTTATCGTTATTATGTTTATATTCATTCCTGTCGTTATTATTAATATTATTTTTATTAACACTATTATTATTATAATTAATATCGTTATCATTGGTTCTGTTAACGTTACTAATCTTATTATCGTCATAATTATCGTTATTCACGGTATTATGGTTACTATCGTTTACAACGTTATTACAACCGTCATTAACGATATTGTCTTTATTAATATTTTAAAATACTTTATTACTCTTATTGTTGTTGTTACCGTTATTGTCATTGTTACTATTATTATTATTAGTATTTTTATAAATTTTATTATTAATATTATAATTATTATTATTGTTAATATTATCGTTATTATCGTTATTATCGTTAACTTTATTATTATCGTTATTATTATAGTAATTAACTTTATTAACGTTATTATGGTTATTATCATTATTACCGTTTTTAACGTTATTATCGAATTTTTTATTGTTACAAGTATTATAATTTTTGGTATTATCGTTATTTTCGTTTTTATCGTTATTTTTATTATCATGAATAATATCATAATTGTAATTATTAATACAGATATTACTTTCAATGTTATCTTTACGATTTTTATTATAATTATAATTATAGCTATCAACATTATTAACGTTATAATCTTTATTGTCGTTATTATTGTTTTTATCCTTATTATCTTTATTATCGTTATTTTTACACTATGCTGTCCAACGACACCACAATGGTATCTTGCGCAAATTTGCGGCCAATGGCTAGTGACACAACATTGGTCTCTTGCCTAAAATAGCGACCAACTCGAACGTCTCGAACCTGGTGTCGTGCGCAAATTATCTGGTAATGGACAACGGTGTAACATTGTTAGGTGCATATTATCGTTCTGTGGTTGACAACAGCACTTTAATATCTTTCGTATTATGTTGTTGTTTAGTTTAGGTAACAATAGGTTTTATACGTCTCAAGTTTTTTGTGTTTATAATTACTTGTGCTATTTCATCTTGGCAGACGAAAGAGACGATACGATTATTTACGATTAATGCGCGAACGTCTTGTCTGACCTACTGGATTACTTGGTAAGAAGACAATGGATATGGAAAAAATGAAAGTAAAACAGAATCGTCGGAAGATAGTGAAATACCTATAAAAGAATGCAGTGAATACTACGGTTTTCAATTGGTTCGGATGAATAAGGCGAATGAGGCAGTGCACAGAGGAGGCTTTGATGCACCGAGGACAAATAATAAATTCGAAGGATCTCAGGCTCCAAACATATTTCCCAAAGATACGTAGAACGTCGAGGATATCGTAGCATGATATATTGGTAACGATCAATTTGAACATATTAGCAATGAAACCAACAAGTACTACAGTCAAAATTGCAGTAGAAGGAAACTGGATAAAAAATATGCCAAATTTGTAGACGTTACAGCATCCGAAGTTAGAAAATGGTTTGGGCTTGCTTTACTTATGTGTATTGTAAAAAAAGCAAGGATCGATAATTATTGGTCAACGAATCCGTTGATAGACACACCGATATTTCGTAAAACGATGTCCCGCCATCGATTCAGACAAATATTATCATTTTTACGTTTTTCCGACACTATCAATAAACCTGTTAATGCCGACCGCCTTTTCAAAGTGCAATTCATAATTGACTATTTTCACGAAGTGTTTAAAAAAAATTATAATTTTAGTCAAATCATCTCAATTGATGAAGGAATGATACCGTGGCGTGGACGGTTAAATTTTAAAGTTTAAAATCCATCGAAAATTACGAAATATGGCATACTCATTCGGATGATGTGTGTTTCGATTATGGGGTACATTTCCTCATTCATGATATACTCCGGCGTTGGGCAGGCTTTAGCTAAAAAAGTGATGTAAATATTAGAATCTTCTTACGGAAAGTGGCATCACCTCTACATGGATTAATGTTACTACAGTGGATAACTTGCAGGGAATTTACTTGATAATACAATTCGAGTTTGTGGAACGATACGTCAAGATAGAGGATTTCCGACAAAATTAAAGCACATAAATGTCAATGTATTTGAAGCTTGACATCAACGGAAAGGTGAAGTACTCACCCAAGTATGGAGAATTTCGAAAACTAAAACGATATGAATGATCTCTACAGTACATTATGCCACTTTGACTAACACTCAAACAGAAAGCAGAAAAGCCAATTACACCATAATGAGACCTGAAAGTGTTTTAGACTATAACAAATACATGAAAGGAGTGGATCGGGCAGACCAATATTTGAATTATTACCCTATATACAGATAAACTATAAAATGGTCAAAAAAGGTTTGAATGTCCCTCTTTAATTGTACATTATTTAGTTCATTCCATACATGTAAATATTTCAATACAGAACACAAGAGACTGCGATTTCACACCTTTTAATTGAAAGTGTCTGATTCTTGGATAAAATACAATGTACCTACTTGTGAGCAAAACTTTGAGGATGCCACTACATCGCGTACGTTCATCATGATCCGGTTGACAGGCTTTTCGCTCTCATAAAGAAACAACAACAAGTACTTATTTCCGAAAAGAATAAACGAAAACGAAGAAACTGCAACATATGTTCCAAAAACAAAGAAGAAGAATAACAAACTTAATCTGCAAGTCTTGTGGGGTTGCATTACATCTTGGAGATTGTTTTGCTGCTTATCACATGAAAGATAAATATTAAGAATCAAAGAAAATGCAGAAAAATTAATATATAAAACAAGCCAATTATGTATATATTTACTTATGTATATCATCGAAATTTCATGAAACAGGAACATGGATGAGACTTATGAGAACCAAAGATAGGATTAGTAAAATTTCATAATTTCTAAACTCTCGATAATGTGAAGTACGTTCGGCGACAATCCAAGTAATCCGAGTTAGCGCTGCTGACGCCAAGCGAATAAATTTTTACGGGACGTGCGGACGGCATAGAGTTAATATTATAATTATTATGCTTATTATTATTATTTTCGTTATTATTGTCACTGTTATCCTTGCCATTATTATTATCGTAATTATTATCGTTATTAACGTTATTTCAGTTATTATCTTTATTAACGTTATTTTTATTACTATCGATATTATTAATAATATTATTATTATTATTATAGTTCTTATTGTTGCAGTTATCGTTACAATTATTATAATCTTTAATAACGTTATTGTCGTAATTATCGCCATAATCGTCAATATCGTTATTAATATTATTATGGTTACTATCGTTATTAATGTTATTAACGATATTGTCGTTATTATCGTTATTTTCGTTATTGCCTTTATTATAGTTATTTTTTTAATAACGATATTATTATTATTATTATTATTATTATTATTATTATTATTATTATTATTATTATTATTATTATTATTATTATTATAATTACTATTATTCTTATGATTATTATTGTTAATATTATCGGTTTTATAGATAATGTTGTTATTATTTTAATATCCATTATTATTGTTATTATTATTAATAATATTGTTATCATTATTATTATAAATATTATTATTGTTATTATTGCCGCTGTTATCGTAACTATTATTATTATCGTTATTATTATTGTTATTAACGCTATCGTTATTATCGCTATTATCGTCGTTACCCTCATTATCGTTGTTATGACTATTATCGTTATTATTGTCGTTATTATTATTATTATTACTATTATTGTTAATAACACTGTTATTCTCGTTTTTATCGTTATCATCGTTATTATCGTTATTATCCTTTTTAACTTTATTTTTATTATTATCGTTATTGTAATTAATATTGTTATTATTATTTTAGTTATTATTGTCGCAGTTATTGTTACTTTATTACTATTATCATTATTGTCGTTATTAGAGTTATTATCGTTACTATCGCTGTTTTCTTTATTATCGTCATTATCTTTATTATTATTATTACCGTTATGATTAACGTTAAATACGTTATTACTGTTATTATCGTTATTATCGTTATTATCGATATTATCGCTATCTTTATTACTATCTTTATTATTATTACTATTATTATTATTTTTATTATTATTATTATTTTATAATTTAAATTATCATTAACATTATTACCGTTATTATCGTCAATATCTTTATTATCGTTACTTTTGTTATTATCGCAATTATGATCGTAATAATCGTTATTATCGTCATTATCCTTATAATGGATATTTTCCTTCTTATCGTTATTCTTATTATTACCGATATTATTATTATTATTATTATTATTATTATTATTATTATTATTATTATTATTATTAGAATTTTAATTATAATTATTATTATTAGTATTATTATTATTATTATTATTATTTCTATAATTATTATTATTATTATTATTATTATTATTATCGTCATTAACGTTATTATTTTATTATCGTTATTATCGTTATTTCTATTATTATCGCTATTATTATAATTATTATTATTAGTATTATTATTATTATTATTATTATCGTCATTAACGTTATTATTTTATTATCGTTATTATCATTATTTCTATTATTATCGTTATTATTGCAATTATTATTATTGTTCTTGTTATTATTTCTTTTACTTTTATTATTATCGTTAATATCGTTATTATCGTTTTTATCGTCTTCTTATTACTATCGTTATAATACCGTTATTAGTATTATTAGTATTATTATTAATATTTTTTAATCGTATTCTTTGATATCATTACTATTATTATTATCGCAATAATTTTTATTATTATTTTCGTTGTTATCGCTATAATCGTTAATATTATTATTAATATTAACGATCATTATCAATATTGTTATATTTATTATTATTTTTATTATCTTTTTTATTATCGTTATCATTGATATTAAAACTTGTATCGTTATTTTTATTATTATCGTTATTATTCTCATAGTTATTTTCATTACTATCATCATTATCGTTATTATATGTTATTACCTTTATTATCGTTATTATCGCTGTTATTTTGATTATGATATTTATAGATATTATTGGCGTTATTATCGTTATTAACGTAATTATCGTTTTATCGTTTTTTCATTATTTTCGTTGTAATTATTATTATTATTATTATTATTATTATTATTATTACTATCGTTTTAATTTACGTTGTTTTCGTAACTACTATTACTATCGTCAATAATATCGTTATTATCGTTATTATCATAATTATCACAATTATTATCGTTATTATCGTCATTATCGTTAATATCGTTCTTATCGTTCTTATCGTTATTTATATGGTTATTATCGTTATTTTTGTTCATTTTAAAATTATTCTTATAATTATCGCTATTATCGTTCCTAAAGATTGTTTTGTTATTTTTATTATTTTCGTTATTATTTCTGTTATTGTTATTATTATCGTTATTATTGTCATTTTCGTTTTTTGTCACTACTAAGTTTGTTATCGTTATTACAGTTACTATTTTTTATTATTATTATTTTCGATATAATTATCGTTATTCGCATTAATATTGTTATATCGTTATTATCGTTATTATTATTATTATCGTTTCTATCGTTATTTTTATTATTATCATTATTATTATCCTTATATTAAGTATTATAGGTTTTATTATTAATACTATTTTTATTATTATTTTTAATACTGCCGCTGTTATCGATACTATTATTAATATTGTCATTAATCTTGTTATTCACTTTAATAACATTATTATCGTTATTAAGGTTATTATCGTTATTATTATGAATGTACTAATAATAATAATAATAATAATAATAATAATAATAATAATAATAATAATCGTATTAACGATAATGATAAAAAAATGATAATATAGATAATAAGTATAATATAATATAGTAAATAACGATAACAATTATAGTGATGGTAATAATAAAAATAACGATAACAAATATTATATCGACAGTGAAAGTAATAACTTTAGAACGATAATAATACCTATAATATTAATAATACTTGTAATTACGATAATAATGATGATAGCAATAATAATGACGATAACACTAATAGTAAAGACAACAGCAGTAACTATCACGATAATAATGATTATAAATAATAATATTAACGATAATAATAAAAATATCGATAATCGAGATAATAACGAAAATGACGGTATTAATGATAAGAATGATAAGAAGGTTAACAAAGATTATATAAACGATAATAATAATAGTAGCGATCACAGCTACAATAAATACGATAATTATAATTATAATATAAATAATAAAGGAAAGGTTAATAACTATAATAATAAAAATAAAGATAATATCGATGACAACGATATTAACCATAGTAACGTTAATCATGATAATAGTAATAATATCGATAATAACCTTAATGATACTAATAACGACAATAATAATGATAAAATTATCACGATAATAAGATAATAATGTTAAGAAAAACAATAATAATGGTAATAATAATAATAACGATTATTACGATAAAAATTATAATAATGACAATAATAATAATAATAATAAATATAATAACGATAATAAAGGTACAAATAAAGATAATAACGATAATAGCGATAATAACGATAAGGACGTTAAGGAAAATAATAATAACGATTATAATAATTATAGCAATTTCAAGTCAAGGACGATAATAATTACTTTAATAATAATAATAACGATAATAACTATAATATCGAAAATAATTAAAATCATAAAAATAATATCGACAAAAATTATAGTAAACGTAATGACGTTAGTAACGTTAATAACGATAATAATAACGATCATATTAGTAATAATAATATTAATAATACTAATAGCGATAATTATGAAAAATACAATAATAAAGTTAATAATCATAATAACGCTTATGAAGTTAATAACGATAGTAAATCGATTATAATAATAATAACAATAATTGGCATAATAAAGATAATAAACATAATAACGATAAAAACGATAATAACTGTAAGAACGTTATTAACGATAGTTACGATAAAAATTATATTAACTATAATAATGATTATAAAATCGTTTATAATAATAATAACAATTTTAACGATAATAATGGTAATAAATGCTATAACGTTAGTTACGGTACCAATTATGATAATATTAATAATGAATATAATAACAATAAAAATAACGATAATAACGATAATAACAACACGAACGATAATAACGATAATAATAACGATAATAATAATAATAACAAGAATAAAGGTTATAGTAACGATAATAACGATGATAACTGCAATAACGATAATAACAACGATAATAGTAATGATAATAATAATAATAATAATAATAATAATAATAATAATACTAAAGATAATAATGATAATATCGATATAAACGTTTATAACAATAATAATGATAATAACCATAACTACGACAATCACGTTAATAACGATAACAAAGATAATAATAGCGATAATAATGATGAAACTATAGTAACGTTAATAACTGCTAGAATAACGATAATAACGAAAGAAACTATAAAAAAATGTTAATAAAGATAATAACAATAATTATGATAATTACGATAATAACGTGAATAACGATAATAATATCAATATTAATAATAATTATGATAGTGAAGGTAATAATGATAATAATAATAGTAATAACGTTTATAATTATAGTAACGGTAATAATAACGATAATAACGGTAATAACGGTAATAACGATAATAATATTAAAAATAGTAATATTAATAATAATTGCGATAATACAGATGTTAACGATATTACCGATAATAGCGATAATAACGATAATAATAATAATAACGATATTAACGATAATAATGATAATTTTGATAATAACGTGAGAAACGATAATAATAACGATAATAATATTAATGACGGTAGTAAAGTTAATATTAATAATAAAAACAATTATAACGTTAATAACGATAATAATAAAAATAATAACGATAATAACCATAATTACGGTAATAACAATGACACTAATATTAATAGTAATTATAATATCAACAATTATAACAACAACGATAATAATAATATATATTATAATTACTATAATAAGAATAATATCTACCAAAACAATAATAATAACAATAATCATAATAACAACGATATTAAGGATTAAATGATAATAATAACGATATCAACGATAATAATAGAGATAAAAATAATAATATATATAATAACGATAATAAGTATAATATGACGATAATAATGAGAGTAATTTTAAATATCACAATGATAACTATAATAATATTAATAAGGATAATAACGATAATAATGATGATGAACATAATAAAACAGTTAATAATAATAATAACGATTAGAACGATTATAACGACAATATTTATAATACCTACATCAATGATAATAACTACAATTACGAAAGAAACGTTAATAACTGTAATAATTACGGTAATAATAATAATAATGATTATAAACGTAATAATGATAATAATAACAATAAAAACGAATACAACGATAATAACAGCAATAATAACGATAAATATGATAATAACGTTAATAACGATAATGACAGTAATAAGGTTAATGACGATAATAATAACGATAATGAAGATAAAAATAACGATAATTACGATAATAACGATAATAATAATAATATTAACGATAACAATAATAATTATAACGATAATAACTATAATATATTTAATTATAAGGGTAATATAAGCTATTATAACGATAATGAATATAATAATAACGATAATAATAATAATAACGATATTAAAGATAATAACGATAATAATAATAAATACGACTATAACGATAATAACGGTAATAATAACGAAAATAATGAAAATAAGAACATAAATAATAATAATAGCGATAGTAACAACAATAAAGTTAGGAATAATAATTATAACGATAATAACGATAATAATAGCGATAATAACAGTAATAGCGGTGATAATAATAATAATAATAATAATAATAATAATAATAATAATAATAATAATATCATTAACCAACTATAATAACGATAATTAAAATAATTACGACAATAACGATAATTACAATAACAGCGATAATAGTAAAGACAATAATAATAATAAACATAATAATAATAACAATAATATAAATAACAACAATAATATTAACGATTAAAACGATATTAATAATAATAACGACAGTAATAACGATAATAGTAATAATAACGATGAATACCATAATAACGATATTAATAACGATAATAACGGTCGTACCGAAACTAAAACTACGATTACAATGACAGTAACGAATAGAACAGTAACGAAATAGAGAAAATAATAACGATAACAACGATAAAATCGGTAATAATGCTAATAACGATAATACTAATTACGATAATGACGATAGTAACGATAATAATAAAGATACATACGATAATTATGACGATGATAACAATAATAACGATGAAAACGATAATAACAACAATAACGTTAATAACGTTAATTACGATAATATCGGTTATAACGTTAATAACATAAAAAATAACGATAATAATAAAAATGAAGATAATATCGATAATATCGATGATAATGGTAATAACTATAATAACGATAATAATGACAATAAATATTAAAATACCAATAATAAAGGTAAACGGTAATAACGATAATAATGATTATAACGGTAAAAACGTTAATACCGATAATAAAGGTATTAACGTTAATAACGATAAAAATATAGATAATAATAAGAGTTACGATAGCAGCGACAATAATTACAATTAGAATAATAATAATTATTATTATTATAATAATAACGACAATTTCACTTACTAGAATAAAGGTAATAACAACAATAGTAACGATAATAATAACGATAATGATACTATCTATAATAACGATAATTACGATAATAACGATAATAACGATAATAATAATGATAACAGAGATATTAACGATAATATCGATACTAATATTATTAACGATGACAGCGATAATAATAGCGATATTAATCATATTAATAATTCTAATAATAATAATAATTACGTTAATAATAAAAATAATGATAATAACGGTGAATACGATAATACCGATAATAACGTAAATTACGATCATAATAACGATAACAGTAAAGTAGTGAACATTACAACGACGATATTAACGG
This sequence comes from Vespa mandarinia, assembly GCF_050613455.1. NCBI lineage: Eukaryota > Metazoa > Arthropoda > Insecta > Hymenoptera > Vespidae > Vespa > Vespa mandarinia. The sequence goes on along the minus strand of NW_028197182.1, from coordinate 223,159 downwards.
TAACAATAACCATAATAATAGTGATAATATTAATAATAATACTAATAATAATAATAACGATAATATAACGATAGTAATTAGAAGACGATAAAAACAATAATAACGATATTAACGATAATAATGAAAAAAATAATAATAATAATAAGAACAATAATAATAATAATAATAATAATAAATATAATAATAGAAATATGTAACTATAATAATAGAATTACATAATAACAATAATAACAATAATAACAATAAAAACAATAATAACAATAATAATAATAATATTAATTATAATAATAATAATATTAATTATAATAATAATAATAATAATAATTATAATAATAATAATAATAATAATAATAATTATAATAATAATAATAATAATAATTATAATAATTATAATAATTATAATAATAATAATAATAATAATAATAAAGACAAGGATAATGATAATAATACTAACAATAATAGTTACTATAATATTAACGGAAATAATATTAATAATAAAAGAAGAATAATAATATAAATAACGATAGTAACGGTAATAACGATAATAACGATAATAATGTTAATAATGATAATAATAATAACAATGTTGACAACGACACTAATAACGATAAGAATAATAACAATAATAATAAATGTTATAATAAGGAAACTAAAAAATTAAGTGTAACAACGTTATTAACAATAACAAATGTAAAAACAACGATATTAATAAAAAAACGATAACAACTATAATAAAGGTGATAACGATAATGATAACTATAATATATATTGTAATAATAATACTAACAATAATAATTACGATAATAATAATAATACCGAAAATAAAAAAAATAAGGATAATTACGATAATGACCGTAATAACGGTAATAGAGGTAATAAGGAAAATTATGATAATAACGATAACAAAAATAATGACGATGTTAATAATAAAGAAGATAGATATGATTATAATGATAATAACTTCAAAATCCTTAATAACGATAATAATAACGATAATAATAATAGAAATCATAACAGCGACGATAATTACAATAGTAATAAAGGTAATAATACTAAAAATAATAATGATATTCATTAAAATTACCATAAGATATATAATAGCGATAATAACAGTAATAACTTCGGCTTAATATCGGTAATAATAACGATAATAATAATAATAATAACAATAATAACGATAACAACGGTAATCACCATAATGACGATACGGGCGATAATAATGGTAATAACGATAAAAACGATAATAGCTTTAATAGCGTTATTAATGTAAATAAATACGTTAGTAATAATAATAATCATATCAGCGACGTTAATAACGATAATAATAACGGTAATAATAGTAATAATAATATTAATAATAATAACGGTAAATATAAAAATAACAATAATAAAGTTAATAACGATAATAACGGTAACAATGATAAAAAGGAAATAATGACGATAATAACCATAATAACGATAACATGAATAATAAAGATATTAACGTCAATAATGATAAAGTTGACAATAATAATATTAGTAACGATAACATTGACAATAAAAGCAATAATAATAATAATAATAATAATAATAATAATAATAATAATAATAATAATAATAATAATAATAATAAAAATTATAACAATAACGATTATAATAAGAATAACAATAATAATTATAAAAACTGTAATAACGATATTAAAGATGTTAACGATAATATCGATATAAAAAATAATAATAATGATAATATTAATAATGAAGATAACAGCGACAGTAATAACGATATTAATAGTAATAATAAAAAAAAAGTAATACTAACGATAATAACAAAAATATCGATAATGCGTATAAAAACCATATTAACGTTAATAAGGAAAATAACTACGATAATAACAATTACGATAATATCGATAATAACGATAATAACGGTAATAACGTTAAGGATGTTAATAAAATCTATAATAACGATTAAAATAACGATAATAATGATGATACCGTTAATAGCGTTAATACCGAAAACAATAAGAAAAATAGTATTAATAAAGATAATAACAATTTTAAGGATGACGATAATAAATACGATAATAATATTAATAATAATAATAAGAACAAAAATAACGATAGCAATGAGATTAAAACAATAAAGATAATAACGATAATAACGGTAAAACGATAATAACGATAATAATAACGGTAATAATAATAACGGTAATAATAACAATAACGAGAATATCGTTAATAACAGTTAAAACAGTAATAACAATAATAATAATTACAATAATAATAACGATAATAACAATAATAACTATAATAACTATAATAGCAATAATAACGATAACAAAACCCATAAATTCGATAATAACGATAAGGTTAATATAACAATAATAAAGATAATGATATAGATAAATCGATTGTAATAATAATGAGGATAAGAATAAGGATAATAAAAGTAATAACGATAATTACTTTAAAAATAACGATAATGGCGATAATAAGGATAAAAATAACGATAATAACAATAATAATAAAGATAATAACAATAATGGTAACTATATTAATTATAATAATTTCAGTAATAACGATAATAATAACAATAGTAAAGATAATATCGATAATAAGGATATTAATAATAATAATGATAAGAAAGATAATTACGATTCTAATAACGATAGTAACGATAATAATAGCGATAATAATAATTATAGCGATTACAACGATAATAATAAATGTGATAACGGTAATAAAAAAGAAATTAACGACAATAACGAAAATAATAAGTATAATAACGATAATCACGTTATTATTAACGATAATGACGATAATAGCGATATTAATAGTAATAACAATAATAATAATAACAACGATAATACCGTCAATAACGTTAAAAAAGATATTAATAAGTATAATAGTAAAAATAAAGATAGTAATAATAATAACGTTAATAATGATAATAACATTAATATCGATCATAACGATAATAACTATAATAACTTTAATAACAATAATAACAATCACAATAACAACTATAATAAAAAAATGATGATAAATATTATATCGATAATAATAACGAGCATAATAATAATAGCGAATATAACTATAATAACGATTATGGTAACGACATTTATAAAAATAACGATAATAGAGATAATAAAAATAACAACGATAATGACGATACTAACGATCACACAGGTAATAACGTTAAAACAATAATAATAGCGATAGTAATACTAATAACGTTAGTAACGATGGTAACCATAATATCAACAATAATAAAATTAAGAATAAAAAATAAAATATCGACAATAACGATAATAATAGAAATGAGGATTAAAACGATAATAATGACGATATTAATAATAAAAACAATATTAATAATAACTTCAATAATAACCTAAATAACGATAATAACGATAATATGAATGATAACGATAATAACGAAAATAAAAATGATAATTATAAAAATAACGATAATAACGATAATAACGATAATAACAACTACTTCGATAATAACTTGAATAGCGATAGTAATATCGATAATAATAATATTAGCGGTAATAAAGATAATAATAATAATAAAAACAATTATAACGTTAATAACGATAATAATAACAATAGTAACAATACTAATCATAATTACGATAATAATAATGACACTAATACTAATAATAATAATAATAATAACAACTATAACAATAACGATAATAATAATATATACTACAATTACGATAAAAAGAATAATAACTACCAAAACAATAATAATTACGATAATAATAGTAACAACAATAATTAGGACTAAATGATAATAATAATGATATCAACGATAATAATAGCGATAAAAATAATTATAAATATAATAACGATAATAAGTATATTAATGACGATAATAATGAAAGTAACTATAAAATTCACATTGATTACTATAATAATAATAATAAGGATAATAACGATAATAATAATAATGAACATAATAAAAAGGTTAATAATAATAATAACGATTAGAACGATTATAACGACAATATTAATAATATCATATTAATTATAATAACTATAATTACGAAAGAAACTTTAATAAGAGTAATAATTACGGTAATTACGAAAGAAACTTTAATAAGGGTAATAATTACGATAAAAATAATAATGACGGTGATAAAGGTAATAATGATAATAATAACAATAATAACGAATACAACAATGATAATGGTAATAATAACGATAATTATGATAATAACGTTAATAACGATAATGTCAGTAACAAGGATAATGACGATAATAATAACGATAATGTAGATAAAAATAACGATAATTACGATAATAACGATAATATTAACGATAGCAATAATAATAATAACGATAATAACTATAATAAATTTAATAATAACGATAGTAAAAGCCATAATAACGATCATGAATATAATAATGACAATAATAATAATAATAACGATATTGAAGATACTAACTGCAATAATGACAAATACTTACGATTATAACGATAACAACGGTAATAATAACAATAATAACGATAATAATAAAGATAATAATAATAATGATGATGAAAACAATAATAACGGTAATAACGATAATTCTGAAAATAACACTACGATTATAATGATAGTAACGGAAATAATAAAGATAATAACGATAACAACGATAAAGACGTTAATAATGTTTATAACGGTAATACTAATTACGATAATAACGATAATAACGATAATAATAACGATAATTACGATAATTATGATGATGATAACAATAATAACGATGGAAACGATAATAACGATAATAACTTTAATAAGGTTAATTAAGATAATATCGGTCATAACGTTAATAACGTTAATAAGAACGATAATAATGAAAATAAAGATAATATCGATAATATCGATGATAACGGTAATAAATTTAATAACGATAATAATGACGATAATTATTAAAATACCAATAATAAAGGTAAAATAATAATAACGATAATAATGATTATAACGGTAAAAACGTTAATAACGATAATAATGTTATTGACGTTAATAACGATAAAAATAAAGATATTAATAAGAGTAATGATAACAGCGACAATAATTACAATGAGAATAAAAATTATTATTATTATAATAATAACGACAATTACATTTACTATAACAAAGGTAATAACAACAATAGTAACGATAATAAAAACAATAATGATACTATCTATAATAACGATAATTACGATAATAACGTTAATAACGATAGTAATAAAGATAACAATAATAGTAATCATAATAGCGACGATAAAAATGATAATAATAACATTAATAATAGTAAAAATATTTATCATAAACATAATGAATATATTTATAAGAGTAACATTAAAAGATATAATAACGATAATAGCAATAGTTCCGATAATAACGGTAATAACGTTAATAATGGAAATAATAACGACAATAATAATAATAAACATAAGAGCTATGATAATAACGATAATAATAACGATAATAATAACGATAATAATAAAAAAATAATAAGTATAATAGTAACTATAATGAGCATAATAATAAAAGGACGATGATAACGAAATAGTAACGAAAATAATTGTAGTAACGATTACAGCGAAAATAATAATGACAATAATAATAATAATACTTATAATAATAATTATAATAATAATAATATGGATAATAATAAATATAACGATAATAATGAAAACAACGACAAAAGCGATAACAACGTTATTAACGATAACAAGGATAATAATATCGATAATGATAATATGAACGATAATAACGCTAATAGCAAAAAAAGAAGTTAAGAACGGTAATAAAGATAACAACGATAATAACGATAATAATAATAATAACGTTAATAACGATAATAAAGAAAATATCGATAATATCGATAGTAACGGTAGTAATGACGATAATAACAATAATAACAATAATTACGATAAAAATAACAGTAATAACGATAATTTCGTTAATAATGATAATATTAACAATAATAATAATAATAATAATAATAATGATAATAAAAATAATAATAATGAAAATTAGTAATGATAATAATAATATCGATAATTATAAAGATAACAATATAAAGAAATTAACAATAATAACAATAAAAATAATAATAATAAAGCTAATAACTATAATAACGTTAATAATAGCAATAATAACGATAATAACATTAACAAAGATAATAATATAGATAATAATAATAGTAGCAAAACAGCGACAATAATAGCGATAGTAATTATATTAATTAAATAACAATGATAATAATAATAATGATGATAATAAAAATTACGACAATAAAGATAATAACGATATTAACCATAAATACGATAACCATAAAACGATAATGATAACGATATTAATAATAGAAACGATAACAGCGAAAATAATAAAGACAATAATAATAATAATGACATTATAACAACAAGAATACTAATTTAAAAAAAGTAATGACGATTATAACGATAATAACGATAGTAATAATTACTAAAATAATAATAATAAGAATAATAATAACGATATTAATAAAAATAACAATATTGAGACTAATAATACCGATTAATAACCTAATAATAACGATTATAATAAATGTAACGATGATAGCGACAATAATATCTATTATAATACTATTAATAAAATTGATAATCATAATAATAATAACGATACTAATAAAAATAACGATAAAAACGATAATAACATTAATAAGAATAATAACGATAATAATAATAATAACAGTGACAATAATAATAAGAATAATGATAAATATAAAAATTACAATAATAAATATAATAACGCTAATAACGGTAATTACGATAAATACGATAATAATAATTATTACGATAATAACAATAATAATAATAATAACGATATGAAAGGAAATAACGATTTTCACTATAATTATGATATAAACTATAATAACGTTAAGAATAACGGTAATAACGATAAAAATAATGACAATAACGGTATACCGATAATGACAATAATAACAATAATAAAGATAATATGGTTATTAACGTTATATAACGTTAATAATAACGAAAATAATGATATAACGGTAATAAAGATAATTACGATAAGATCGATAATAAATTAATTACGGTAATAATAACGGTAGTAATTATAATAACGATAATGGCTATAATAAAAATAATAATAAAATAATAATTATAATGACAATAATAATGAAATTAACCATAATAACGGTAATAACGAGAATGACGGTAATATTAACGATAACAATAATAGAACAATAAAACGATGGTGACGATAATGATAAAGCAATTAAGGATAACAACGAGAATAATAACGATTATATCATAAATAATAGTGATAACGGGAATAATGACAATAACACCGGTAATAACGATAATTTCAATAATAACGTTAATAACCATAATAATGACGATAGTAATGATAATAACTATATTGACGACAATAACAAAAATAATAACAATAATAATATTGACAATAAAGTTAATAACGAAAAAAATAACAATCATAATTGTAGAACGATATAACAATAATAAAGGTTGTAATAATGATATTGACAATAATGCCGATAAGAACAATAATAAAGACCAGAACGATAATTACGATAATAAAAATAATAATAATTATAATAATAATAATAACGAAAATAATTTGTATGATAATAAATGTAACGTTAATAAAAAAAATAAAGATAATTTCAATAATAATGATAACATCGGTAATAAAGATAATAAAGATAATAAAGATAATAACGATAATAACGCTTATAAATTTATTACTATAATATCGATAATAACGATTGTAACGTAAATAACGGTAATAATAACGATAATAACGAAATTAACGTTGATAAAGATAATAATAACGGTAATAACGATAAAAAAGATGATAACGACGATAATAAGGATAATAATTGTAAAAACTAAGATAATAACGATAATAACGGTAATAACGTTAATAGCGATAATAATAACAATAATAATGAAAATAAGGAAACTTACGATAATAGAGATAACAATAACGATAGAAATAATAGCAATCATGATAATAATAGTTATAATTGAATGGATAATAAAAAAATAACGATAATAGAAATATTAACAATAATAACAATAATAAAGGTAATAACTGTAATAACCTTAATTACGAAAATATTAACGAAGATAATATAAAGATCGATAATAACGCTAATATCGATAATAACGATAATAAAGATAATAATAACGATCATAATAATAAGAAGGATAATAAAAAAATAGTAACGAAAAATAAATATAAATAAGGATAATAACGATAATAAGGAAGAAATGGGTATTCAGGATAATAAAGATAAAAAGAATAATAACGATAATAATAACAATATCGATAATAATAATAATAACGATAATAACGTTAATAACGACAGTAAAAATGTAAATAATACCACTATCAATAATAACGATATTAGCAATAATAAAAATATTAATCGTAATAAGGATAATAATAAAAATAACGATAATAAAGATAGTAACATTAATAACGATATTAGAGATAATAACAATAATAAAGATTGGAAAGATAATATTGTAAATAACAATAATAGTGATAATATCGATAATATTACTGATAAAAACGATAAATATAACGATAATAGTAGTAATGGTCGAATACCGTTAATAGAGAATAATAATAACGACAATAATAATAATTACGATAATAACACTAATAACGGTAATTACGATAATAACGTTATTAACGATAACAACGATAATAATATCGATAATGATAATAATAACAAAAATAACTTTCTAAACGACAATAATACAATAATAACGATAATAACAATAATAGCAATAATAACGATCATAACGTCATTAAGGGTAATAATAACGTTAATAATTTTAATAAGGATTACAGCGATAACAACGATAAAAATAGCGATAATAATAATAATTAAGAATGAAACGATAATAACTATAATTATGATAATAATGTTAAAAACGATAATAATAATAATAACGATAATAACGATAATAACGATATTAACGATAATAACAATAATAGTAATAATAACGATAATAATAAAAATAAAGATAATAACGATAACAACGATAATAAGGATAATAATGATATTAGTAATAATAAACAAAATAACGGTCCTAACGAAAATAACGATAATACCGTTAATAACGATATTATTGTTAATAACGGTAATAACGATATTAATAACGGTAATAGGAATTATAATGATAATAACGACAATAACGATAATAATAACGATAGAAATAATAATAACGATAAAAACGATAATAACGTTAATGTTAACGATAATAATAATAACGATAATAACGATAAGAACGATGATAATAAACATTGTAACGATATTAAAGGTAATAATAATAATAATAATATCGATAATAATGACGATAACACTAATAAAGAAAATAACGATAATTACTGTAATAGCATTAATAACCGTAATACTAACGATACTAATAATAATAAGGATGATAACGATAATAACGATAATAATAATAACAGTAATAACGATATTTAAGATATTAACGTTATTAACGATAATAACGACAATAATGATATTAACGATATAACTATAATAGCCTTAATTACAATTAATGATGTTAATAACGATAATAATAACAATAATAAAAATAGTTACGTAAACAGCGACAATAACAATTGTAATAGCAATAATAATATTAGTATCGATAATAATAAAAATATCGATTATAACGAAAATAAAGTTACTAGCGATGATAATAATTACAATATCGATAACGGAACTAAATGTAATAACGATAATAATAACGATTCTAATAATAGTGTCGATAACCGCGACAATAAGAACGATATTAGTAATAATAGTAATAATAATAAAAACTATTATATGAAAAATAACGATAGTAATAACTATAGTAAAAGTAATACGAATAATAATAATAATAATAATAATAATATAAATTAAAATAATATAGATATTAACGATAATAGCGATGATAACGATTATAACGGTAATAACGTTAATAACAATATTAATAATTAGAATAATAACGATAATTATACATATAATAATACCGATCATAAAGATAATGACAACAATTATGGTAATAACGTTAATGGCGATAGTAATAACCCTAATAATAATAGTAATCATAATAGAGATAATACTGACGATAATAATATCGATGATAATAGTAATAATACTAATAATAATATAAATAACGATAATAATAAAAGTTAGAATAATAACGATAATAACGATAATAATAACAATTATACCCATAATAACGATTACCTGCGACGCGTCTTCCAGATCGTCCAGTTTGATCTGGAAATCGTCTATCCGGTCGTTCGGGGTGAGACATATGTTGACATAAGACATCGAATTATGTATCACCTAAACGTAATTGCGATCAAAGTTCATGCACGAGCCGCTCGACTGGCCAAAGTCGAGACAGCGGTAGCATCGCCTCTTTTCTGCTCTTCGCATGACCCTGCAGCTGACGAAACCGACCAGCACTCGGCCGGCTTTCAAAAGCTTCGCAGCTGCTTCCTTTTCTATTTTGAGAACGGCCAGGAGTTGTAGTCTCGCGTTGGGTTTCGTCACTTTAACTACGAGATTCCTCTCGTAGTCTGGCACGATCCGCTTTAGGGTCTCTTTGACTTCCACCAACGATGTGCAGTAATCGCAGTTCCGTTTCTCCAGCGTAGCTCTGGGGACCAGTTCCGTGATGCTATTCGTGTCTCCTACTTCTTTCCTCAGGATTTCTGCGTATTAGGCACCATTATCAGAAGTGGTCTTATTGAGTTCGAGGAGAACCCCTCCCTTTCTGGTCTGCCGGACCGATCTAACGACTACACGTGAGGCGCTGGTCCTGATGCGCTGGTGGATACCTCCGACTACGTCTGCGTATGATTTACCATGCGCAAGTTTCAGGAGGATCGCGTCCGGCTTCGTTCTCTATCTCGGTCTGTCCTCCGATTTGCTCGGCTTCTTTTTCTCCTACTGTGGGTGTTTCGTCGTTTTCTTCGTTGGTTTTTCCTTATTTTCTTTCTTCTTGACTACCTACGTCCACTTGGTGGCTTCGGTCGGCTATTGCCTCGCTCTTTTGAGACTTTCTTTAGGCAACTGCGGCGGACTTGTGGCTACTCTTTTGACTGCGCCAGCATCTTTAACAGAATTTGCTCATGGGCTCTGAGAAACTTGGGCGATGCTCCTGGCTCCCTTATTGGCGTTTTTTCAAGATTTATACATGAACTCGAGACAGTCAATGATGTTCTCCAGTTCTGGGAGCTCTTGCTTAATCGCATTGTTTACGTTTGGCTGTCTAGTAACAGCCGACATAATTTTTGCAGGGAGGACTTTCGCTTGCGCAAGTATCTCACTCTCTCCATCTTGTGGTGTCCCCTTTGCACGCGGGATATGTGGCGTCAAGCTGACGAGACGCATAGTTGTTATTATTGGAGTTATCGTTACTATTATTATTTTCGTTATTATCATTATTATTATTGTTATTATTGTCATTTTCACTATATTCGAAATTACTATCATAGTTATTATTTTCGTTATTATAGTCGTTATTTACCTTATTACCGTTTCTGTTGCTATTGTCGTTATTATTATTATTATCGTTACAATATTTATTATCGTTATTTTTATCATTTCCGTTTTTATTCTTATTCTTAATATTATTATTATTATCCTTATTATTTTAGCTGTGATCCTTACTATTATTATTATCGTCATAATTATGATTAATTTCGTTATTAATGTCATTATCGTTATTAACGCTATTATCGTTATTAGCGTTATTACCGTTATTATCGATATTACTATTAACGTTATTATTATCGTTATTAAAATTATTACAATAATTACCGTTATAATCGTTATTATCGTTATAATCTTTATCATCATAATTTTTATTATTGTCGTTACAATTATTATTATTTATTTTATCGATAATATCATTATTATCGTAATAATTATCATTATCGTTATTATTATTTTTATCTTTCTTATTGTTTTTTATATTATTATAGTTATTATTATTCTTGTTGTTATTATAGTTATTACTATTATAATCGAAATTTTCATTATTACCGTTATTATTATAGTCATCATTATTATTATCATTATTATCGTTGTAATCTTTATTACTATTATTGTTGATGTTATCGTAATTAATGTTATTAATGTTATTATCGTTATTATCGTTCTTTTTATCGTTAACACCGTAATTATCGTTTTTATCGTTATTATTATTGTTATTATTTTTATTATAGTTTTTTTAATATAATCGTTATTATTATTATTATTTAATTTAATATTATTATCATTATTATTATTATTATTATTATTTAATTTAATATTATTATCATTATTATTATTATTATTATTATTATTATTATTATTATTATTAGCATTACGTTTTTTGGTTTATTATCGTCATTAGTAAAATAATTATTATTGTTAATAGAACCTTTATTTTTTTCGCTGTTTTCTTTGTCACTATTATTATCGATATTATTATCGTTATTAACGATTTTATCGTTAAAATCTTTATCATCGTCATTATCGTTATATTTATTATCATCCTTATTATTATTTTCATTATTATTTTTTTTATTATTATAATTATAACTATTATTATCGCTGTTATCGCTACTACTATTATTATCTTTATTATTATCGCAGTTATCATTATTATAGCCATTTTCGTTACTTTTAACGTTAATATCGTTAATATCATTGTTATTGTTGTTATCTTTGTTATCGTTATTATCGTTATTTTCTTCATTATATTTATTTTTATTATTATCGATATTATTATTATTATTATTATTATTATTATTATTATTATTATTATTATTATTATTATTATTATTATTATTATTATTATTATTATCGTTATAATTATCGTTATAAACCTTATTAACATTATTAATGTTATTATCGATCTTATTATCGTTATTATCGTCCTCTTCGTTATAATTATTATTATCGAAATTATTATCATTATTATCGTTCATATTACCTTCATCGTCATTATCGTTATTATCATTTTTAAGGTTATTTTTATTATTATAATTATTATTATTATATTTAATTTTTTATCATTATTACAATTATTATTATTAATGTCGACGTTATCATTACTATTACTATTATCTTTATTATTTACGTTGTTAACGTTATTATCGGTAATAGCCACAATGTCGTTATTTTTATTATTAACGTCAATATTTTTGTTATTATTAGTATTATCGTTATTATTATTGTTATTAGCGCTATTATATTTATTATCGTTATTTTTATTGTAATTATTATTCATTGTAATCTTATTATTATTATTGATATTATCGTTAATATATTTATTATAGTTATTATCGCAATTATCTTTATTATTATACCTATAGTTATTAGTTTTGCTATTAACGTTATTATCCTTATTATCATTATTATTGTCATTATTTTCGTAATTAACATTATTATCGTTATTATCGTTATAATCGTTTCTATCGCTATTTTTATCGGTTTATCATTATAATCGTTATTAACGTTTTTTAATTATTAACGTATAACCGTTTTTATCGTCATTTTATTTATTTTTTTTATTATTATTATTAGTAATATTGTTATTATTATTATTATCGTTATTATTATCGAAATTATTGTTATTATCGTTACTATTACTATAATTATTATTGTCGGTATTATTATCGTATTGAACGTTATTAGCGGTATGATCGTCATTATCTTTATTATCGTTATTTTCATTAATATCGTTATTATCGGTATTATCGTTATTGCTAGAGTTATTATCGTTATTATCGTTAAAATTACTTTTATCGTTATTATTATCGTTATCACCGTTATAATCACTATTATAATTATTACCGTTAGTATTAACGATATGATCGCCATTATCATCATTATTATTATAGACGTTATTATTATCGATATTATCGTTGTTGACATCCATACGTTTTTCTGTCTTTTTTTTCTTTTTTTCTGTCGTTATTATCGTTATTAACGTTATTATCGTCATTAATCTTAAAATCGCTTTTACCGTTATTTTTGTTATAATAGTTATTATTCTTATTATTAATATTGTTATTATTATAATTATAGTTATTGTTAACGATATTATCTTTATTATCGTTGCTATCGTTATTATTATCATTGTTATTATTATATTTATAAACGTTAATATCGGTATGATCGTTATTATTGTTATTACCGTTATTATCGTTAATATCGTTAATATCGTTATTATCGTTATTATCATTATTATCGTTCTTATTATCATCATTGACCTTATTAACGGTACGATCGTTATTACCTTTATTATCGTTATTATCATTAATATAGTTATTATCGGTAATATCGTTATTATTAGCTATTTTATTGTTATAATCGTTAATACAGTTATTACAAAAGTTACTATAGTTATTATCGTTAATATACTATTATCGAATTTATTGACGTTATTATCGTTATTATAGTTATTACAATTTCTTTTAATATTATTGTTGTTAATATAACTATTATTATTATTTTTATTATTATCATTATTATTTTCTTGGTTATATTAGCTACTATAATTATCGTTATAATTATCGTTATTATCGTTATTATCGTTTCTCTATTATTATCGTTTTTAATATAATTATTATGATTATTAAGTTTACCGTTATTAATTTCGCTGTTACCTTTGCTACTATTGTTTTTGTTATTATTATCGATATTAACGCTTTTAAGGTTAATTTCGTTAACATCGTTTTAATCGTTATGCTTATTATCATCGTTATTATTATTATCATTATTTTTGTTATTATTATTATTATCATTATTATTGTCGCTGTTATAGCAGATAATATTATTATCATTATTATTATCATTTTTGTCGCTATTATCGATATTATCGTCATTTTTATTTTTATCGTTATTATTATTATATTTATTTTATTTTATTATTATTTATATTATCATTATTATTGTCGTTGTTGCCGCTACTATTATTATTATCGTTATTATTATTGTTATTAACGTTAATATTTGTATAAGTCTTAAAAACGTTATTTTTAATGTTATTGTTGATACTATTGTTGTTAATTGTATTATCGTTATTATAATCATTATTAGCGTTATTATATTTATTATCGTTATTTTTATTGTTATTGTTATTATTATTATTATTTCTATTATTATTATCGTTATTATCTTTATTGTAGTTACTGATAATATCGATATTATTTATCTTAAAGTTATTATTTTTGCTATTAACGTTGTTATCGTTGTTATCCATGTTATCGTTATTATTGTCATTATTATTATTATCGCTATTATTATCATTGTTATTGTAATTATTGTTATTACCGTTAATATCGTCATTTTCTTTATTAGCGTTATTTTTATTATTACCGATGTCATTTTTATTCTTACTATTATTATTATTAATATTATTATTATTATTATTATCAATATTGTTGTCATTAATTTCGGGGTCAGCGTTACTGTTAATACTATCGTTATTATTATCATTATTAACGATTTTTTATTATTATCGTTATTAACATTGTAATTCATAATATTATTATCATTGATATTATTTTCGCAGTTACCGTTACTATTACCATTATCGTTGTTATTAACTTTATTATCGTTTATTTCGTTATTATAGTTATTATTGTTATTATTATTATTAGTATTATTGTTTTTATTATTACTGTCGATATTATTATCGTCGTAATTATTATTAACGTTATTAACGTTATTATCGTTATTAATGTTTTTATCATGCATATTATTATTATCGTTCTTATTAACGTTATTATCGTAATTATCGTTTCTCCGTTTATTTTACTATTACCGTAATAATTATGAAGATTATTACTTTTATTATTATTAGTGTTATTGTTATTATTGTTTCTGTTATCGTTACTATTATAATTATTGTTTTTTACGATATTATGGTTATTCTCGCAAATATCGTTATTATCGCTATTATCGATAATATTATCATCATTATCGTCATTCCCGTTATTATCATTGTTACCGATATTATCAATATTATTTTTTTTATTGTTATTAATATTATCGTTAGTTTCATTATTATTCATATCATTATTCTTATTATCGACAATGTCGTTATTACCATTATTATCGTTATTATCATTATTGCCGTTAATATCGTTATTATTAGCGTTATTATCGTTAGTATCGTTATTACCGTTATGACTATCGTTTTTATCGTTGTAATCGTTATTCTTATTGTTATCCTTATTATTATCATTATTATCGTTTTTAACGCTATTATCGTTATTATCGTTATTATCGTTTTAACGTTATTATCGTTATTAACGATATTATCGTATTTATCGTTATTTAAGTTATTATTGAAATTAATATTATTATTAATAATGTTTTTATTAGTATTATCGTTATAATTATCGTCGTTATCGTTATTTCTATTATTATCGTTATTATTGTTGTGTTCTTTTTTATCCTTACTTTTATTTTTATCGAAATAATCGTTACTATCGTTACTAATATTATTAGCGCTATTATTATTGTTTTAACGTCATTACCGGTATGATCATTAATATCTTTATTATCGCTGTTATCTTTAATATCTCTATTATCGTTATTTTTATAAATATCGTTACTATAATCGTTATTATCGTTATAATCGCTATTATTATTATGCTAGTTATTATTACCGATATAATCGTTATTATCGTTTTTATTATTATAATCGTTATTATGATCGTTATTATCGTTATTAGCGTTATTATAATTATTATCGTTATTATCGTTATTTACATTATTATCATTATTAACGCTATTATCGTTTTTGTCGTTATTTTTATTATTACCCTTATTATCATTATTATTAATATTGGTATTATTATTATTATCGTTATTATTATCGATATTGTTATTATTGTTATTACCGTTCATGTTATTATTGTAGTTATTATTATTGATATTATCGTTATTGACGTTATTATCGTTTAAATATTTATTTTAGTTATTATTGTCATTATTATCAACATAAATATTGTTATTATTATTATTATCATTAATATTATCGTCGTTATTGCTATTATCGTTATAATTTTTATAATCGATTTATTGTTTATATTATTATTATCGTTATTATTATCTTTATTGTCGTAATTATTTTTGTAACGTTAATTAAATTATTATCGTTATTATTAATATGATTATTACTTTTATTATTATTGTTATCGTTATTATTGTCGTTGTTATCGTTACTACTATTATTATCGTTATTCTTAACTTTCTTAATGTTTTTCTAGTGAATATTGTAATCATTGTTATTATCGATAGTATCCTAATTTTCCTTATTATTATTATTATTATTATTGTTATTATTATTATTTTTATTATTATTATTATTATTATTATTATTATTATTTTTATTATTATTATTATTATTATTATTATTATTATTATTAAACTGATTATCGTCGCAGTTAGCGTTACTATTAATGTTTATTTTCTTATTATCGTTATTAACGTTATTATAGTTATTATAACTATTATTTTTATTTCCGATATAATCTTCATTATTTTAATTATTTTTATCGTTATCGTTATTTTCGATATTTTTATTATTATCATTATTGCATTTATTATTATTATTATTATTATTATTATTATTATTATTATTATTATTATTATTATTATTATTATTATTATTATTATTATTATTATTATTATTATTATTATTGTCACTAGTATTCTTACTATTATTATTATAGTTAATCTCGCTATTACAGTCATCATCGTTATTATCGATATTATCATTATTATTATCCTTATTATCGTTATTACCATTATTGACTTTAATAACCTTATTGTCGTTATTGTCCTTAGTATCACTGTGATTGTTATTTTCATTATTATCGTATTTTTATCCTTATTATCGTTATTATCATTGTTATTTTCTTAATTATCGCTTTATCGTTATTTTTGCTATACCGATGTTATTGCTAAGAGTAATACTTATATTATTATTGTTGTTATCGTTATAATGGTCGCAGTTATCTCTCCGTTATAATTATCATTATTACCGTTATTATAGTTATTTATGTATCATCGTGACTATGATCATTAATACTGTAATTATCATTATTTGCATTATTTTCGTTAATATCATTATTATCTTTTATATCGTTATTATTACCGTCATTAATGTTATTATCGTTTTTATTGTAATTACTATTGTTATTATTATTATTATACTTGTTATTATTATTTTCCTTATTATAATCGTTATTATCGTTATTATTGTTATTATCGTTAATAACGTTATTATCGTAGTTATCGTTATTATCTCAATTATCGTTATTTTTGTAAAAATCGTTGCTATTATTGCTATTATATTTATAATCACTATTATTATTATGCTCCTTATTATTATTGATATAATCGTAATTATCATTTTTATTATTATAGTTGTTATTATGAATATTATTATCGTTATTAACGTTATTATCGTTACAATCGTTATTATTATAATTATGCATATTATTATCTTTATTATCGTTATTAACGGTATGATCGTTGTTATTATTATTATCGTTATTAACATTAATATAGATATTATCTTTATTGTCGTTATTAATAACGTGTTATCGTTATTAAACATATTATTTTCGTTAATGTCATTAATATCATTTCTATTCCCGTTATCACAGTTATTATTATCACTATAATCGTAATTATAATCATTATCGTTATTATTATCGTTACGATCGTTATTAGTATCGTAATTATCTTTGTTATCGTTATTATTATTAATATCCTTATTAACGATATTATCTTTATTATTTTTTGTCACATAACTATCGTTATTTTTTTCTTATTATTATTATTAATATTATTATCGTAATTATTATCATTATCCTTAAAATTGTTATTATCCTTATTAATTCTATTATAGTTATTGTTTCCGATTTTAGCTTTATTAACGTCATTATCATTATTATCGTTATTATTATCGTTATTATCGTCATTATCGTAATTCTTATTGTCCTTATTATTATCGTTATTAATGATATTTTCGTTATTATATTTATTAACGTTATTATTATTATTATCGCTATTATTATTAATTTCAGTATTATTACTATTATTATCGTTAATACTGTCGCTGTTATCGTTACTATTAATATTATCATTATTATTATTTTTTATATCGTTATTATCTTTAACATCTTTAATATCGATATTACACTTTTTATACTTATTATCGATATTCTTATCATAATTGTTATTGTTATAATTATTATTATTATTATTATTATTATTATTATTGTTGTTTTTATTGTCGATGTTACCGTTACTATTATTATTGTTACATTTAAATTTATTGACGTTAATATCGTTATTATCGTTATTAACGTTATTATGGTTATTAACGTCATTATTATCTTTTTATCATTATTACCATTATTATCGTTATTAGCTTTATTATTGTTGTTTTTGTATTTACCGCTATTATTATTATTAATATTATTATTACTATTATTACCGTTATTATTATCCTTATTAACGTCGCTGATATGATTACTATTTTCACTAACTTAATATTATCATTATTATAATATTAACGCTATTAAAGCTATTAACGTTATTATAATTATTAATGTTATGATCGTCATTATTATCGCTATTATCGTTCTTATCATTATTACCTTTATTATTATTACTATCGTTATTATTATCGTCATTTGTCGAAATTACGGTTATTATCGCTCGTTTCGTTATTATGGTAATTACCGTTGTTATCGTTATTATTGTTATTATTATTATATCATCGTTATTATTCCCGATATTAAGTCGAAGTTTTTACTGTTTTATCGTTATTATCTTTAATATGGTTATTTTTATAAATATCAATATTATTATTAGTATTATTATCGTTATTACTATCGTTATTATCGACGCTTTTATGATTTCCATTATTATTGTTGTTATTACTATCGTTATTAACGATATTGGCGTTATTATCATTATAATCGTTTTTATCATTCTTATTGTTAACGTTCTCATTATTATGGTTATTATCGTTACTATTGTTATCATTATTATTTTCGTTAATATCACTATTACCGTTATTACCGTCAATATCGTAATCATCCATGTTGCTTTTATTATCGTTATTCTTATTATTGTCGTAAATATTATTGTTAGTATGATTATTACAATATTTATTACATTTATCATTATCGTTGTTACCTTTATTGTTGTTATTGTTTTTTATTAAAATCGTTGTTATTACATTTATTTTCGTTAGTAACGTTGTTATCGTTATTTTCATATTATCGTTATTATAACATTTATTATTATTGTTATTATTATTATTATTATCGTTATTACTTTCGCTTTTATCATTACCATTATTATTATCGTTATTAACATTATTATCGTTATTATCATTATTATCGTTGTTATCGTTGTCTATATTATTAATCTTTTTTTTTATTATTATTACAATTTCCGTTGTTATTGTAGTAACTTTTACCGTTAGTATTATTGTTATTATCCTCGTCTTTAATATTATTGTTTTTATAATTATTATTATTATTATTATTATTATTATCGTTATTATTATCGGAGTTATCGATACTTACATTTTATAGTTATTATCGTTATTGAAATAATTAACATTATTATTGTTATTATCGTTATTACCGGTATTAGCATTATTATTGATATTATCATTATTACCTTTATTACTATAATTTTATATTTTACGTTAATATTATTATTACCATTATTACTATTATTATTGATATTAACGCAGCTGTTATTGTTTCTATTATTATTATCGATATTATTATCGTTATTAACGCTAATATCGTATTTAATGTTATTATTGATATTATCGTTATTGCCGTTATATTCACTCGTAACGCTAATAACTTTATGATCGTTATTCCAATCGTTTTT
This sequence comes from Vespa mandarinia, assembly GCF_050613455.1. Classification (NCBI taxonomy): domain Eukaryota; kingdom Metazoa; phylum Arthropoda; class Insecta; order Hymenoptera; family Vespidae; genus Vespa; species Vespa mandarinia. The sequence goes on along the minus strand of NW_028197182.1, from coordinate 202,219 downwards.
ATCATTATTATCGATATTATTATTATTATCAATATTATCGTTATTATCGTTAATTATATTATTATGATTATTATTATTATTATTATTATCATTATTATTATTATTACCGTTTATATTATCGTTATCATAGTTATTTTTATTATTACTGTTACTATCATTTATATTATTAACTTTATTATTATTATTATTATTACTATTATTTTCGTTATTGTTTTTATAACCATTAATTGTATTATTATTGTTATTATTATTACAATAATATTATTAATATAATTGTTATCGTTATTATTATTGTTTTAATCTTTATTGCAGATATTAATTTTAATTTACCCATTATTATCGTGATTAACGTTATTACCCTAATAAATAATATTACCGTCGTTATCGTTATTATCGTCATTATTGATATTTTTTTAATATCGTTATAATTTTTACTATGATTATTTTTATTATTATCGTTATTATCGATATTATTAATATTATGATTATTATTATTGTTATTATTGTTATTATCGTTATTTCCGATAATATCGTTATTACTGTTTTATCGTAATTATCGTTATTAACCGTATTAACAATATTATTTTTATTGTTATTTTTTGAATTATCCTTGTTATTATTATTATTATTATCATCACTGTTATTATTATTATTATCGTTATTATTGTCGCTACTATGTTTAATATTATTATTATCGTTATTATTAACGTTATTAACGTTATTATCTTATTAATTGTACTTATTGGCATTATCGTTATTATCATTATCATTATCGTTATTATCGTATTATTAATATCGTTATTAAATATAATACCGTTATTATCGTTATTATCGTCATTTTTTAGCGATATTTCAATTATTATCGTCATAATTATTCTTATTATCGTTATTATTATCGTGATTGACGTTAATATCGTAATTTTCGCAATTATCGTTCTTATGTGTATAATCGTTATTATTATCGTTATTATCGTTATTATCGTTATTATTCTTACCTTTATTAATATCGTTATTAATATTATTATTAATATTATTAATATTATGATCGATATTATTATCTTCATTATTGTCGCTGTTATGATTACTATTATTATTAGGGTTATTACTATCGCCATTAACGTTATTAATGTTATTATTGTTATTACCTTTATGACCGCTATTATTATATTAATAATTGCCGTTATTATCCTAATTACTAATATTGTTATCAACGTTATTACCGTTATAATCGTTATCATCGCTATTATCGTTAATATATATATTATTTAATTTTTATTATTATTGTTATTATTATTACTATTATTCTTATTAAAATTATTATAGTTATTGCTATCGTTATTTTTCATATCATCGTTTTTATTATTATTACTATTATTACTAATATCGTTCTTATTGTCGTGGATATCGATACTATTTTTATCATCGTTATTATTATCGTTATTACATTTAGTTCCGTTATTATCGATATTGTAATTATTATCATCGCTAGTAACTTTATTTTCGTTTTTATCAATATTTTTATTATTATCGATAATAATATTATTGTTACTATTATAGTTGTTGTTGTCGCTGTTTGCGTAACTATTTTTATTATTGTTATTATTATCGTTATTAACATTATTAATTGTAATCATGGCTATTATAGTTATATCGTTAATATTTTGATTTACGTCATTATCGATGTAAATATAGCTTTTATCGTAATTATTATTATTATCGTTATTATTATAGTTATTAAAGTTATTACCGTTATTGTCGTTGTTATCGTTAATAACGTTATTATCTTAATAGCTCTATTACCATTATTATTATTATCGTTATTATCGTTACCATCGTTATTATTATTAGTATCGTTAGTATTATTGTTATTAACGCTATTAAAATAATTATCGTTATTTTATTTATTACCGTTATTTTCATTATTATCGATTATTATATTATTATTATTACCTTTAATATCGTTATAATATTTATTATCATCTTTCTTATCGTTATTATCGTTATTATCATTATTATTCCTATTATCGTTATTAATATCGTTATTGCCGTTATTAGCAATAATATCGTTATTAGCGGTATAATCGTTATTATCATTATTATTCCTATTATCGTTATTAATATCGTTATTGCCGTTATTAGCAATAATATCATTATTAGCGGTATTATCGTCATTATCGTTATGACCGTTATTTTGCTTATTATTACTTATATTATTATTATCCTTATTATCGTTGTTATCGTTATTATCTTTATTTTTATTATTATCGTTATTATTACTAATATTGTTTTTATCGGTATTAACTTTATTATCATTATTATTATTATTATCGTTTTTAACGATATTATCGTAATTATAGTTATTATCGTTTCATTCATAATTATTATGATTATCGCTATTTTTATCGTTATTAACGTTATTATCGTTTCTATTATTATTATCGTTATTATTGCTATTATCGTTATTATCCTTAATGCCCATTTCATCGTTATAATCACTATAATCGTTATTACAGTTATTTTTCGTTATTATTTTTTTATTATCCTTATTATAATTGTGATCGTTATTATTATCTTTATTATCGTTCTTATCTATATATAAATAATAATAAAATAATATAAATATAATAATAATAACGATAATAATAAAGAGAACGATAAAATCGATAATCACGGTAACGACGATGAAGGTACTACGAACGATAATGGTATCGATAATAATAATAATATCGAGGAAAATGATAAAAACGTTAAAAATATCGATTAAAACGAGAATAAAGAAAATAGTAATTAGGAGTATTATCCTAATAAATAATTAGGTTATAACAATAATAACGATAATAACGGTAAAAATAAAGGTTATAAAAGTATTAACAACAGTAACGATAGTAATAACGATAATAATAATAATAATGAAAATAATAATAATAATAATATCGATAATAATAATAACAACAAAATTAACGATAATAACGGTAATAACGATAAGATTATAAGTAAGGATAATAAAGAACATAACTACAATACCGATAACAACGATAATAATGATAACGACGTTAATAATGATAATAAGGAAAATAGTAACGATAAGGACGATAATAACGATAATAATCATAAAACCATATTGATGTTAAAAATGTTAACAACGATAATAATAACGACTATAATAATAATAATAATAATAACGATTATATCGTTAATAATAACAATAATAATAACAATATCGGTTATAACGATAATAACGATAGTAAAAAAAAGAAAAGTAATAATAACGGCAAGAACGATAATCACGTTAGTAATAACGATAATACCGTTAATAAAGGTATTAACGATAATAACGATAATGACGATAATAACGATAATAACTATAATAGCGAGATTCCCTGTAATAATAATGGTAAGGGTAATAGTGACAATAATAAGCATAATAATAATGATAATAATAATAAATATAATAATGATAATAATAAAAATATCGAAAATAACGAAAACAATAAAGATAATAACAATTATAAAGATAATATCGATAATAGATATAATAGCGATAATAACGTTAATTACGTTAATAACGATAATAAGACCGATAATATTAATAATAACGATAACTGAGACAAGAATCACTATAAAAATAATAGTAATCATAATAATTAAATAAGGATAATAATGAATACAACGAAAATAGAGATAATAACGATGATAACGATATTCACCATAAATACGGTAGTAAAATTAATAATAACAATAATAATTGCAGTAACCCTAACAGGTCAAATAATGACGATATTAATGACATTAACGATAATAACTGTAGCCGCGAAAGTTATAACTGTAATAACGATAATAACGATAATAAAGCTAATAACAACGATATTTACGAACATAATGATAATATCGAGAATAATAGTAAAAACGATAATGACGATAATAACGATAATAATATCAATAATAATTATAATGACGATTGTAACGTTAATGACGTTAATAATAATAATAACAATGACGATAACGATAATAATGATAATAAAGATTTTAACGATATTAACGGTAATAACGATAATAATGGTAATAACGAATATACCGATATTAACGTTTATAACTATAATAATAACAATAATAATAATAATAACGTTAATAACGATAATAACGACAAAGAGATAAGGATTTTAACAACGATAATATCGATAATAATAACGTCTATACTAATAATAATCATAATAGCGATTATATCGTTAATACTAACGGTAATAATAATAATAGCGATTATAACGGTAATAACGGTAAAAGTTATAATAACGATAATAACTCTAGTAATAACGATAATACCGATAATAACGATATTAATGAAAATAACGATAATATCGATAATGACGATCATAACGCTAGTAACATTTATCACGATAAAAATACCGACAATAATAATAATAGTGATAGTAACGATAATAACAATAATATCGATAATATTGACGATAATAATAATAATAACATTATAGATAATAATAATAAGAAAAAATAATTAAAATAACAATAAAGACGATTATAACGTTAATAACTAAAAATTGTAATAACGATTATAAGGATAAACCGATAAAAATAACGATAAAAACGATTATAAAGAAATCAACGATAATAACGTAAATAATGAAAATTATAACAGTAATAATAATAGTAAATATAATAACGTTAATAGCAAAAATATTAACTATAGATTAAGAGAGATACTAACGTAGATTAATAACGATAAGAACGATGATAACTATAATAAATATAATAACGATAATATAAATTATAATAATAGTAATTATGATAACAAAAAAGTAACGATAATAAATATAATAGCGCTAATAACAATAATAATAACGATAATACTAATAGTAAGTAAAATATTGATGATAATATTAAAAATAACGATATTAAGGCTAATACAGATAATAACATTAACAACGTTATTAATAAAGATTATAATAATAGTAACTATAACAGCGACAATAATAACAATAATTGTAATAATGATAAAAAAACAAATATAAAAATAAAAATCATAATAATATAAATAACCCCAAAAACGCTAATTACGACAATGACGATGATGATAATATGAACAATAATAATCATAATAGTATCGATAAAAATAATTATATCGATGAGAAAGATAATGATAGTAAGAACGACTATAACAATAATATCGATAATAAAGTTTAAAACGATAATTATTACAATAGTAATAATAATAATAATAATAATAATAATAATAATAATAATAATAATAATAATAACGATAATAATAAAAATATCTATATTAAAAAAAATATCGGTAATAACGATATCAAAGATAACATCAATAACAATGATAATAACTATATTGACGTTAATAATAACGATAAAGATTATAATAACGATAACAACGATAATAATAAAGATAATAATAGTAGTAGCGATAACAGTGATAATAATAGTTATATTTATAATAATAATAAAAATAATAATAAAATAATAATAACGATGACAATAAATATAACGATAATAACAATGATAGTTATATTTATAATAATAATAAAAATAATAATAAAATAATAATAACGATGACAATAAATATAACGATAATAACAATGATAACGGTATTAACGATAAAATCGTTATAAACGATAATAATACCGATAATAATGGTGGCAAAGAAAACAGCGATAAAAATAACGGCATAATTAACAATAATAATTATTATATTAATCACGATAATAATGCAAAAACATAATGCCAATAATAATAATAATAATAATAAAACGATGATAATAATATTAATAACGATAATAATAAAAATATTGATAATAATAATAATAATGATAATAATAACGATAACAATAATAATAACGGTAATAAAGAAAATTACGATGATAATGGTAATAATTGTAATAACGACAATAATAATAATAACTATAATAATATTAAAAACTATAAGAATGATAAAAATAATAATAACGATAATGATAATTATTACGATAATTATGATATTATCGATAAAATAAATAATAATAATTATAACGACAATAATAAAAATAATGATGATATAAATGAGAACGATTATAACGGTAGCAACTTTATTAATGATAATAACAACGATAATAATAATAATAAAGCTAATAACGTTAATAACGATGATAACAATAATAATGATAATAAAGATAATAACGTTAATAACGATAGTAATAACGATAACAATAATAATAACAATTATATCGAAAATGAAGATAATGTCTATAATAACGGTAATAACAATGATAATGGTAATAATATCGATAACAATAATTATAATAATTATAGTAATAATTATAACGGAATTAACGATAATAATAGTAATAATAATAATAATAATATTAATAACGATAATAACAGTAATAATATCGATAATAGTAAGGATCACAGCAAAAATAATAACGATAATAAGAATAATAATAAGAATAAAAATAAAAACAGAAATGTTAAAAATAACGATAATAAAGTGTATGAAGATAATAACAATAATAACTACAATAACGTCAACAATAGTAATAACGTTAATAGCGACTATAATAACGAAAATAATAACAATAATTGTAATTCCGAATATAATGAAAATGACGATAATAACAATAATAGTAACGATAATATCGATAATAATGAGAGTAACGATAACTGCAATAATAAAAACTATAAATATTATGATATATTATTTCGCATAAATACTATTATACGATAACATCCATAGTAATGAAAATAAAAATAATGACGACATAATAGGTAATAATAACGATAATAATAATAATAGCGAAAACAAAGATAATAATGGTAATAATAACGATAATAACGATAATAATAACGATAATATCTATTATAACTATAAAACTAACGATAATATCAATAATTACGATAAGGACGATAATAAGGTTAATAAGATAATAATAACAATAATAATAATATTACGAATATAACGTTAATAACGATAATAATAACGACTATATTAATAATACCGACAATAACGATAATAACGGTAATAACTTTAATAACGATAATAACAACGATAACAGGAAAGTAGTGATAAAACCGAAAGTAATTTTTTTTTCTTTGATGGTCTGAGACTGCCAATCTTTACAAACTAACCTAGGTACCCCGCCCGCCATAGCAACCCTACTCTATTTGATTCTCCCATTAATGTCCCTGAAGTATCGCGCTCACCATTGGAGACACTACCGACTAATCAAATATCCATTCTTGAGGCATAGTGAAACCATCCCGCTACCGCTATGTGGCATTACTTCGGGATTGCGCCACTGCAACAGGTTCCTCTCCAAGACTCTCCTATCGGCTTTACGGGGCAGAAGCCTGGAGAAACATTGGGGGCAGGTCTATGGGTCGCCCATCTCATTTTATCTGCGCAAGATGGCCCTGACGTTCCAGGCCAGCTTGTCCCACTCCTCCTGACCTCGGAGCATTTTCTCGACAACGTTGTCTGGCGAGATATTTACGAGGACTTGCTCCAAGGCGAGTTAGATGAATGTGTGGCGGGCGCCGACGACAGTCGAGTCGATATATGGGCAGTTGCCGTCTGCTTCTTTCCTCATTTTTGCGAGGACGAAACAGAACAGAACAAGCCCTGTCAAAAGTTGGGTGAGGTAGAAGTCGAATTCTCCCGCCTTTCAGTTTAGCCAACTGTCTAATTGACTGTTGAGTCGGGCCGTCTATTTGTCCCGAGGCTCCTGTTCCCATCTGCTTTACGAGGTCTGGATGGTGTTAGACAATAAGAGCATTGATGCCTTCTCCTTTCCAAGAACAGGCCTTTGCTGGTGGACGAATTGTCTCTCCTGGGTTAGTAGATCGATCGGGTTTACACCCGCGGCCACTTGCACCGCGGGCTCAGAGACAGAGTGATAGGAGCAAGCGATTCGGAGGTCGCCCATCCTCAGAACCGCTGCTATGCGCTTGCGGTATTTCTCGTGTCGCAGCGCCTCGGCCCAAACTTCCGCGCCGTACAGAATCACTGCTTCGGCTGCGCGTATCAGTAGTCGCCTTATGCATGGTCGGGGTCCGTTGACTTTGGCCATTAGTGTGCCAAGCGAAGCTACTACTTTTGCCGACTTTTTGGTTGCCCTAATTATGTGCTCACCAAATTTCAGTTTGTTGTCGAGCATTACAAGAAGATATTTGACAGCCGACTAAGTCTGGATCGCCTTGTCTCCTATAATGAACCTCCGCATGGTGTTGATGCGCTTCCTCGTAAGTAGCACAATCTCTGCTTTTGCGCTGCTAGAGACAGTCCGTCGTCTTTCATCCAGGAGGTGAAACTCTCCGCATGAACTGGTTGAGCAGCAGCTGTGCCCCTTCCGTGTCTCTTGCGGTTATGACAACTGCAATGTCATTTGCGTACCCAACCAAGAAAGCACCTTCAGAGACTGCCACACGATAGATACCGTCGTAAAAAATGTTCCATATATCCGATCACAGTATGGAGTCACGTGTAGCCCCCGATGTCAGTTCCGAGCTTCTTGGACCATCGCCCGTGTTGCATACTAGGAAGCGATCGTTCAGACAATTTCCGATAATTCGGAGTATGTACCACGGGACGCCGAAATTACGTTCGAGCTCGTTCATTGCCTTGTCTCACCTAACGGAGTTGAAAGCATTTCTCATGTGTGAGGTGGCCAGCAGACACAAACGACGAGATTGATGAATCCTTCGCTCCCTTACTTGAGCGTCCGTGACAACCTCCTGGTCTGCATCGATGGTTGAGGTGCCGGATCGAAATCCATACTGGCGGGCAGCAAGATCCATCGCTACCCTAATGGCTGCGTGCAGACGTAGCCTAAGCAGCATCTCCAGGATCTTGCCAGCCGTATCGAGCATGCAAATAGGCCTGAATGACGACGCGGCATCAGCTGGACCCTTGCCCTTGCTTATGAGCACATGTCTGGCTTTCTTCCACGGGGTGGGGAAGGTACCCTCCCTGAGGAACATGTTGTGCATATTTAGCAAAAGTATGGGGTGAGTCTGAGCGACGGAATTCATTACTTTTGCTGGAAGGCCGCCTGGTTCTGGAGCTTTTTTGTTCTGCATGGAAAGTGCGGCCCTGAGTATCTCCTCCTCAGTAAATTGTGGCGCGTCGGTGCTGAAAGGCGCAGCCGTGCCAATCTCTCCCTTCGGCTGCGAGGGGAATAGGGTATGAATGATAATTTGCAAAGTCCTCGTGTCCTGAGAGATTCCTTGCGTGTGAGTCCCCATTTTGCGAGTGACGATCCGGTACCGTAATCCCCACGGATTCTGGTCGACATTCAGGCACAACTCCTTCTAGCACCGTCGTTGACTAGCCTTAATGGTCCTCTTCAAATCTTTTTTGACCGCTTGATACTCTGCGGCCAAGGGAGCAGCGTCGAGGTCGCGTCTCTTCGCTCGTTGTGCTATGCGGCAAAGTCTTAAGCATTTCATGCGAAGATCTGCGATCTTGTTCGTCCACAAGTATGCAGGACGCTTCTGCCGTTTCGTGCTCTTTTTTGGCACCACTTCGGTCAAGCCTTTTCGAAAAGATGCATAGATGCTGCAGTAATCATCCTGGCTTTTGCAGTTGGCGATAGAAACGTGGAAGCAATTTGATGGGATCTTCATCTATGACTGAAGACAGCATCGCTCGATCCATTCTTGTGATGTTCTACCGGGAGGGTCGCTCTGCACTTGTCACGGCTGGCCTCTTATCGTGTACATCGAATAGGATATACTGATGATCGCTCGCGGTATAATCCTCGATCAACCACCAGCCTGCGACTCATGCCACAAGGTGTTCGTTGGCTGGAGAGACGTCCGGGATCGTCTCTCTGTAGCCAGACCTTCGGAAGGTTAACATCGATCCTGTGTTGTGTACTGCTGACTCCAGTCTCGACATGACTTCCATAATTCGTCTTCTTCTGGATTCCGGCTTGGCCTCCCCCCATTCGAGAGCTTTGGCAGTGTGATCTCCAACCACAATGAGATTCCCATGCATTTCATGCAGCGCGTCTTCCAGATCGTTCACTTTGGTCTGGAAATCGTCTATCAGGTCGTTCTGGGTGAGACATACGCTGACATAAGTCATCGAGTTATTTTACACCCAAACATAACTGCGATCTGTGCTCCTGCACGAGGCGATAGACTGGCCATAGTCGAGGCAGCGGTAGCACCGCCTTACTTCTGCTCTTCGCCTGACCCTGCAGCTAACGAAGCCGAACAGCACTCGGCCGAATTTCAAAAACTTTGCAGATGCTCTCTCTTCTATTTTGACGACGGCCTGGAATTGTCGTCTCGCGTTGTGTATCGTCATTTTAACTTCGAGATTCCCGCGTAGTCTGGCACGATACGCTTTAATGCCTCTTCGTCTTCGACCAACGATGTGCAGCAATCGCAGTTCCGTTTCTCCAGCGTAGCTCTGGGGACCAGTTCCGTGATGCTGTTAGTGTCTCCTACTTCTTTACTCAAGATTTCTGCGGATTAAGCACCATTCTCTGCAGTGGTCTTCTTGAGTTCGATGAAAACCCCTACCTTTCTGGTCTGCCGGACCGATATAACTACTACACCTGTGGCACTGGTCCTGATGCGCTGGTCCTGATGCGCTGGTGGATGGCTCCGACTACGTCTGCGTAAGATTTACCATGCGCAGGTTTCAGGAGGATCGCATCCGTCTTCGTTCTCCATTTCAACCTTTCCTCCGATTTGCACGTCTTCTTCTTCTCCTACCGTTGTTGTTTCGTCGCTTTCTTTGCTGGTTTTTCCTTATTTTTTCTTCTTGGCTACCTACGTGCACTTGGTGGCTTCGGTCGTTGTCGCCAATTGCCTCGGTCTTTTGAGGCTTGGTTGTCCCTTCTACGCCCGCTTTTGCCTTTCGCTGTACTCTCCATCATGAATAATATATTGATGAGAGGTTAGCTCCCCAAAAGAGAGGAAGCGAACGGATGGATGATATGGAGTGAGAGATAGAATAGAGAAATATATGACGGAAGAATAAAGGAAGGAATAGCCGGACAAGAACATTTTCACGCCATTCGCGTAGACCGATTTAGTCGCCGCATATGACAAGCTGATAGTGCTGAGGGAGTATTCTACTTCCCCTTAACCACGGTGGAGAACACCGACAATTATAATTATAATAATAATAAAAATAATAATAATAATATTAATAATAATAATAACGATACGAATAAAAATATCTATAATAATAACGATAGTAATAATAATAACGATAATAAGGATTATGACGGTATTAAAATCGATATTAATATTAATAACGATAATATCGATAATAATCATATTAATAATAATAGAAATAATATCGATAATAATAGAAATTTCAATAAAAAAAGAAAATAATGATAAAAGCGATATTAACGATAACGATATTGACGATAATAACGATAATAAAGATAATAATGTTTAAAACGATAATAACGTTAACAAAGTAAATATTAAGACTAAAACTGTTAGTAGATATAACAGCTAGAATGATAACAATAATAATAATAAAGATAATAATAAAAATAACGATAATAACCATGATAACGAAATAAACCAGAATAACGTTAATAACTATATTAATATGCCAACATTAATAATAACGATAATAACGATAATAATGATAATAACGATAATGAAGGCGAATAATGATAACAGCGATAGAAATGATAATAACGAGAATGATGATTATAACGATAATACTACGCTTAATAATAATAATAACGATAATATTAATAACAGTAATATCGGTAATAACGATAATGACCATAATAATAATAGAAAGATATTTATGATAGTAACGATAGTAATTACGATAATTATGATAATAACAATATTAATAACGATAATAACGATAGTAAAGAACGTATCACTAATAATTATAATAATAATAATAACTTTAATACTTGTATTGATAACGATAATAACGATAGCAAGATAATTACTAAAATAACGACAATACCGATAATAACTTTGATAACAATAATGACGACATTAATAATAATGATTATTATTTAAACGATAATATTTATAATATTAATAATAATAACGATAGTATTGGAATTAACGATTATAAAAATATTAATAACGATACAAACAATTATCATACAATAACGATAATAACGTAAAAAATATCGATAGTTATATAAATAACGAGAATTATAGTAGTAACTATAACAGCGACAATAAAACGATATTAATAATATTTATAATAACATCAATAATAATAAAAATCGTAATAAAATCATAATAACGATAATAATAACTGTTATGGAGAAAATAGAAACGATAGTAACGATAATTACGATAATTGCGATTACTACGATTATAACGATATTAATTACGATAATATTAATAACGATAATAACGATAATAAGGATAATACCGATAATAACGTTAATAACGATAATAATAACGATAATAATAGGAGTAACAATAACTGCAACAATATTTACAATAATAATAGTAATAATTATTATTATAATAATAACAATAATAACAATTACGATAATAAGGAAAAAAGGATAATAATAAATATAATAATGAGAGCAACGATAATAACCGTAATAACATCAATAACAAAATTAATAAATACCATAATGACGATAATAACGATAATAATTTCGACAATAATGTTAATATCGATAACAACGATATTAATAGAGATAATAATGGTAATATGTATAAAAACTATAATAACTATTAGAATAACTATAATAACGATAAAGCTATAAAGATAAATATAATAACGATAAAAACAATAATAACGATAATTACAATAATAAACTGAATAACGATAATAATAAGGATAATAATAATAATAATGGTAATAATAACAATAATAACGATTATATTGATAATAACGGAATTAATAACGATAATAAAGGTAATAACGGTAATAACGATTATAATAAGGATAATAATAATAATAGTAATAATAAAAATAATGATAATAATAATGATAATTAAAATAGTAACGATATTAACGATAATAACGATAATTACGATAATAACGTGAATAACGATAATAATAACGGTAATAATAGTTGTAAGGATTACAGTGACAATAATAACGATAATAATAATAATAACGGTAATATTAATTATCATAATTATAATAAAATAATACAGATAAAAAAACGATAATAATAGAAATGACGGTAATAAATATAATAAAGGTAATAACGATAGTAACGCTAATAACGTTAACAACGTTAATAATAACGATAAAAATAATTATGATAATAACGATGAAAACGATTATAATGGGGTTAATAATGTTAATAACGGTAATAATGGTTATAACATTAAGTACGATATTAATAACGATAACAGTAATAGAAATCATAACAGCGATGACAAATACCGATAATAGTAACGATAATAATGTAATAATAATTTTAAAAAAATAATAATAATAATAAAGATAATTATAAAATTATCAATAATAAAGGTAATAATGGTAATAACTAAAATATTGTTAATAACGGTAGTAACGTTATTAACGAAATTATTATCGAAAATATTAATAATAACAGTTATAACGATAATAACGGTAATAATAACGATAATAACTTTAATAACGATGATAATGTTGTTAAAGTGAATAACAATATTAATGACGATAATAATCATAGTATTGATAACAGCGGCAATATTAACAATAATAATATAATAATAATAATCATAAAACCTGCAATACTTAATATAACGATAATAATAATGATATTAATAAAAATAGCGATAAAAACGATAACAACTGTAATAACGATAATAACGATATAACGATATTAATGTAAATAACGATAATAATATCGAAAAAAATAATAATAATAGTAACTATAATAACGATAACGAACTTAGTAATGAAAATAACGATAATGACGATAATAGCATTAATAATGACAATAATAGAAATAACAAAAATCATAAGAAAAACAAAACAATCTTTAGGAACGACAATAATGATAATACTAACGATAATGTTAAAATGAACGATATTAACGATAATAACCATAAAAATAATGATAAATACGATAAAAACGATAATAGCGATGATAACGTTATAACGATAATGACGATAATAACGATAATCATAATTATATTAGCGATAATAATAATAGTAACGATAACAGCGACAAAAATAACGATAATTATAATTATAACAATAATAATAATAATACTATTAATTATAATAACGATAATAATGGATATTACAGTAACACCGACAATATCTATAAAACCGATAATATTAACGATAATAATAATAGGAATAATAGTAATAATAATAATAATAATTATAATATTATAGATGAAGAAAAAATAATGATTATAAAGTTAATAACGAAAATAACGATATTAATGAATATAACGGTAATAATTGAAATTACGATAATAATAACGGTCTAATGAAAATAACGAAAATAACGACAATAACGATAATAAGAACGATAACAATAAAAATTATAATAATAAAAAGTATGATAACGAAAATAACAGCCATAACAGTAATAAGTATAATAACGATAATAACGATAGAATTTATAATAATGTTCATAAAGATAAAACGATAATAACGATAATAATTACGATAATAATATTTATAACAGTAATAACCTTAATAATAATAATAATAACGTATTAATAACTACTATCAATAATACCGATATTAACGATAGTAATAGTAATAGTAATGATCATAATAAGAAACATAACATTATTAAATATAAAAACGATAATAACGATAGTAACAGGGATAACGATAATTATAATGATAATAAGAAAAATATGGATAAAAAGTACAATAAAAATAATAATTGTAATAATAATTATTATTTTTATTATTATAATATTATATTATATAGTATAATAATATTGTAATAACGATATTTATTATAATAACGATAATAGTAAAATTAACAATAATAACGATAATAATAACGATAGTAATAACAACAACAACAATAATAATAATAATAATAATAATAATAATAATAATAATAATAATAATAATAATAATAATAATAATAATAATCATAATTATAACGTTAATAATAAATATAAGGGTAATACAGACAATAACGATAATTACGATAATAACGATAATGACGATAATATTGATAATAATAACGATAATAATAATTATTTTTATAATAGTAATTACAAATAGTTATTACAATAATAACGAATACATCTACAATACCAATAACAATAGCGATAATAACTAATATAATAATAATAATATCGATAATAAACATATAACGATAATAAAGGCAATAACGATAATAACTATAATAACGACAATAGCGGTAATAACGTTAACAACGATAAAAACGATAAAAATATTAATATCGATAATGACTATTATAGCGATTATTACGATAATAACGTTATTGAAGAATATAATATTTGTAACGATAACTGCAACAATAAGAACTATAATAATAATAATAATATTAATAATAATATCAATAGTAATAAAAATAACGTAAATAAAGATAATAACTGAAATAACGTTAATTACGATAATAATTACGATAATAATTACGATAATAGCAACGATAACAGTGACAATAATAACGAAAACATTAATAATAAAGATAATAATTATAATATTAACTCTATGTCATCCGCACGTGTCGTAAAAATTTATTCGCTTGGTGCTAGCAGCGCTAAATCGGATTACTTGGCTTGTCGACCGTTCTTCACATTATCGTGATGTTATAAATTATTAAATTTTACTAATCCTATCTTTACTTCTCATAAGTCACAATCCTGTTCCCCTTTCATGAAATTTCGAAGTTATACATAAGTAAATAAGTACACAAATTGTTTGTTTTATATATTTGTTTTTTTTGCATTTTCTTTGATTCTTAATATTTATCTTTCGTGTGATAAGCAGCAAAATAATCTCCAAGATGTAACGCAACTCTACAAGACTTGCACATTAAGTTTGTTATTCATCTTTTTTTGTTTTTGGAACTTACGTGGCAGTTTCTTCGTATTCGTTCATTCATTTCGTAAATATGTACTAGTTGTTGTTGCTTTATGTGACCGGAAAGCCTGTCCACCGGAACGTAATGAGACGTACGCAATGTAGTGTCGACATTGAAGTTTGTTCAGAAGTAGGTACATTATATTTTATCCAAGAATCAGACACAATCAATAAAAAGTTGTAAAATCGGAGACTCTTGTGTTCTGAATTGAAATATTTATATGAACAGAATGCATTAAATAATTCACAATTAAAGAGGTACATTCAAACATTTTTTGATCATTTTATAATTTTTTTGTATATAGGGAAATAACTCAAATATTGGTCAGCCCGAACCACTGCTTTCATGAATTTGTTATAGTCTAGAACACGTTCAGGTTTCTTTATGGTGTAATTGCTTTTCTACATTTTGTTTGAAGATAGTCAAAGTGGCATTATGTATTGCAGAGGTCATACATATCGTTTTAGTTTTCGAAGTTCTCCATACCTGTGTGGGTACTTCACCTTTTCGATAATGACAAGCTTCAAATACATTGACATTTACGTGCTTTAATTTTTCCGGAAATCCTCCATTTTGACGTATAGTTCCTCAAACTCGAATTTTCTTATGAAGTAAATTCCCTGTAAGTTCTCCACTCTAGTAATAATAATCCATGTAGAGGTGATGCCACTTTCCATAAGAAGATTCGAATAGTTACACCACTTTTTTAGCTAAAGGCAGCCCAACACCAGAGTATATCATGAATGAGGAAATGTATCCCGTAATCGAATCACATATCATCCGAATAATTATGCCATATTTCGTAATTTACGACGTAATGTAAACTTTAAAATTTAACCGTCAACGCCACGGTATCATTCATTCATCAATTGAGATGATTTGACTTAGATTAAAATTTTTTTTATACTTTTTGGGAAAATAGTCAATTTTGAATTGCACTTTGAAAAGGCGGTCGGCATTATCAGGTTTATTGATATTGTCGGAAAAATGTAAAAATGTTAATATTTGTCTGAATCGATTGCGGGACATCGTTTTACGAAATATCGGTGTGTCTATCAACGGATTCGTTGACCAATAATTATCGATCCTTGCTTTTTTTACAATATACATAAGTATAGCAAGCCCAAACCATTTTCTAACTTCGGGTGCTGTAACGTCTACAAATTAGGCATATTTTCTATCCAGTTTCCTTCTACTGCAATTTTGACTGTAGTACTTGTTGGTTTCATTCCTAATATGATCAAATTGATCGTTACCAATATATCATGCTACGATATCCTCGACGTTCTATGTATCTTTGGGAAATATGTTTGGATCCGGAGATCCATCGAATTTATTATTAGTCCTCTGTGCATCAAAGCCACAATTGTGCACTGCCTTCTTCGCCTGATTCATCCGAACCAATTGGCAACCGTATTGTTCGCTGCATTCTTCTTATAGGTATTTCACTGTCTTCCGACGATTCTGCTTTACTTTCATATTTTCTATATCCATTGTCTTCTTACCAATCTGCCAAGTAATACAGAAGAGCAGACAAGACGTTTACGCATTAATCGTAAATAATCATAACGTCTCTTTCGTCTGCCACGAAGAAAGAGCACAAGTAATTATATACATAAAAAACTTGAGACTTATAAAACTTATTGTTACATAAATTAAACATCTACATAACACAAAAGATATTAAAGGGCTGTTGTCGACCACTTAATGATAATATGCACACAACAATGTAAAACAGCCGTCCATTACCCGATAATTTGCGCCCGAGACCATTGTGGTGAGGTTCGCCGATCATTAGCCGATGATTTGCGCACTACACCACTGTCGAGTCGTTCGCGTTAATTGCTATTTTACGCAAGAAACAAATGTGGTGTCACTAGCCATTGGCCGCAATTTTGCGCAAGACACCATTGTCGTGTGGTTGGACAGCATAGTGTAAAAATTACGATAATAAGGATAATTAGTATAACAACAATAATAACGACAATAACGATATTAACCTTAATAATGTTAAATGCGATAATAATAACTATAATAAGACTAGTAAAGATAACATCAAAAGTAATATCTGTATTAATAAAAATAATAATATTATTCATAATGATAAAAATAACGATAAAAACGATAATAACGATATTACCGAAAATTATAAAAATAATAACAATAAAAATACCGATAATAATGTTAAAAACGGTAATAATGATAATAACGATAATATCGTTGATAATGATAATTACTATAATAATAACGATAATACTAAAAATGAAGATAATAAAGATAATAACGATAATGTTAACAATAATAATTATATTATTAATAATAAAATTTATAAAGATACTGATAATAATAATGGTAATAACGACAATAACGATAATAACAACAATAAGAGTAATAAAGTTTTTTAAAATATTAATAACGATAATATCGATAATAAAGGTAATAATAACGTTATTATGATAATAACGATAATACCTTTAAAAAAGATAAAAGTAACGATAATAATAATAGTAACGGTAACAGAGACAATAAAAACGATAATAATAATAATAATAGTACTAATAACAATATTATTAATAATAATGATAAGAATAAAAATAATTATAGTAACGATAACCACAACGGTAATAATAATAATAATAATAATAATAATAATAATAATAATAATAATAATGATATTAATTGTAATAATAATAACCATAATAATATAAATAACAATAATAGTGATATTAATGATAATAAAGGTAAGAACGTTAATAACGGTAATAATGACGATGATAATAATAATATCGATAAAAAGGATAATAACAATTATAATAACGAGCATAATGATAATAACGTTCATAACGATAATAATGATACTAATCATAATACCGTTAAAAACGATAATAATAGCGCTAATAATATAAGTAGCGATAACAGCGGCAATAATGGCGATAATAATAATAATAAACAAAATAATAGAGACAATATTATATAATAATGCTAATAATAAAAATAACGATAATTACAATGATAACAATATTAATAATAATAACGTTTATTATAACCATAACATCGTTCATAAATTTATTACCATAATATCGATAATAACAATTATAACGTAAATAACGGTAATAATAACGATAATAACGATAACAGTGATGACAATAACGATAAAAGGGATAATAATTGTAAAAACTAAGACAATAACGATATTAACGATATTAACGTTAATAGCGATAATAATAATTATTATAATGAAAATATGGAAACTTACTATGATAGAGATAACAATAACGATAAAAATAACAGCAATAATAATAATAATTATTATAATTATATCGATGATAAAAAAATAACGATAATAGAAATATTTACTATAATAACAATAATAACGATAATAACGGTAATAACGCTAATTACGGAAATAATAACGAAGAAAATACAAGGATCGATAATAACGATAATATCGATAATAACGATAATAAATATAATAACAACGATCTTAATAATAATAAGAATAATAAAAAAATAATAACGAAAAATAACTATAATAAGGATAATAACAATAATAACGAAAAAATTGGTAATAAGGATAATAAAGATAATAACAATAATAAGGATAATAATAATAATAACAATATGCAAATGAATAACGATAATAAGAATGTTCATAATACTACTATCAATAATAACGATATTAACAATAAAAATAATGTTAATCGTAATAACGATAATAATAAAAATGACGATAATAAAGATAGTAACGACAAAACGATATTAGAGATATTAACAATAATAACGATTGGAAATATAATATTGTAAATAACGATAATAATAACGATAATATTACTGTTAAAAACGATAATAATAACGATATTAATAATGATAAATATAATAACGATAATAAGAATAATAATAACGGTAATAATAATAATTACGATAATAACAATAATAAAGAAAATAACGATAATAACAATAATAAGGAAAATAACGATAATAACGTTAAGAACGATAATAATAATAATAATGATAATAACGTTAATAACTATAATAATGATAAAAATAATACTTATGATAAAAGCTACAATTACATCGATAATAACGTCAATAATGATATTAACGATACTAATGAAAATTGCAATAATTACAATTAATAATGTTAATAACTATAATAATATCAATAATAAAAATAGTTACGTAAACAGTGACAATAACAACTATAATAGTAATAATAATATTAATATCGATAATAATAAAAATATCGATAAAAACGAAAATAAAGTTAACGGCGATGATAATAATTACAATATCGATAATAGCGGGACTAAATGTATTAACGATAATATTAACGATTATAATAATAGTATTGATAATCGCGACAAATAGAACGATATTAGTAATAATAGTAATAATAATAAAAACGATTATATGAAAATTAACGATAGTAATGATTATAATAATATATTAATAATAAGGACGATAGCAAAGATAATTACGATACTAATAACGATAGTACCGATAATAATAGCGATAATAATAATAATAACGATTATAGCGATAATAATAACTGTGATAACGGTATTAAAAATGATATTAACGACAATAACGAAAATAATAAGTATAATACCGATAAGCACATTATTAATAATGATAATATCGATAATAACGATATTAATGGTAATAACGATAATAATAATAACAACGATCATACGGTCAATAACGTTATTGAAGATAATAATAAGGATAATAATAATAATAACGTTAGTATTGATAATAACGTTAATAACGATAATAACATTAATAGCGATCATAAAAATAATAACTATAATAACGTTAATAACTATAATAACGATCATAATAACAACTATATTAATAAATATGATTATAACGATTATATCGATAATAATAACGAATATAACAGTAATAGAGATTATAACGATAATAAGAATTACAGTATCGATATTTATAAAAATAAATATAACAGAGACAATAAAGATAACAACGATAATAACGATAATAACGGTCCTACCGGTAATAACATTAGAACAATACTAATAGTGATAATAATATTAATTAAGATAGTGACGATAGTAAAGATAATATCGATAATAATAATAGTAAGAATAAACAGGAAAATAACAATAATATTGATAATAATAGAAATAACGATAACAACGATAATAATAACGATAGTCATAATAAAAACAATATTAGTAATTAAATTAATTTCAATAATAACTTAAATAGCGATAAAAACGATAATATCGTTAATAACTATAATACCGTTAAAAACAATACTAACGATAATATCGATAATGGCGTTAATAACGATAATAATGATAATAAAAAGGATATTAATAAAAATAACGATAATAGAGTTATAAGTATAATTACGATAATATCGTTATTAAAGATAATATTAAAATTAACGAAACTATCGTTATTAAAGATAATATTGAAAGTAATGATAATAACTATAATAAAACGGATAATAATAATAATAGCGATTATAACGATAATAACGATAATACTAATAATAACGATATTAACGACAATAATGATAATAACGATAATAATGGTAATAACGATATTGTTGATAATAACATTAATGATATCGATAATAATGAAAATAACGATAATGTTAATAACAATAAAAATATAATATTGATCATAACGGTAACAATGATAGTAACGGTAATGACGATAATGACGATAATATTATTGATAATAACGATAATAACGATAATTGTGAGAATAACTATAATAACGTGAAAAATAATAATTATTATAATAACTATAACAGAAGCAATAATAACAATAACAGTAATAATAATAAAAGTAATACGTTTAATAATTATTACGGTAATAGTAAAATTATCGATGAAACGATAATTACGATAATAACGATAATAATAAAATGAACGATAAAAACATTAATAACGATAATGACGTTAATAACATTGATAACAATATCGACGTTAATAATATCGACAGTAATAATAATGACAATAATAATAATAGGAATAATAATAACACTGATAACTATAATAACGAAATAAACTATTAGAACGTTAATAACAACGATAATGGTAATAGTTACGGTAACGGCGAAAATAATATCGATAATAATAATAATATGAATTACCATATTCATAACGATAATAATAAAAAATCGATAATAATGATAGTAATAACGATAGTATTAAAAGTAATGCTGACCGCGCAATTATTAACAACAATTTTAATAATAATAATAATAATAATAATAATAATAATTTTAATAATAAGAATAATAGTAATAATAAAAATAATATCCGTAATAATAAAAATAACGATAATAAAGAAAATAACGATATTAACGGTAATAACAATAATAACGATAATAAAGATAATAATAACGATAATAATAATAATAACAATAATAACGATAACAAGGATAACAACGATAACAAAGTTAATAGCAAAAATAATAACTATAAGAAAAATAATAACGATAATATTGATATCTACAATAAAGATAATAACGATAATAATAATAAAAATAATAATAATAATAACAGTAGCAATAAATAAAACGATAGTAAATATTATAACGCTAATTATGATTATAATAACGATAATACAATTAGTAACAATAATATTAACTATAACATTGAAAATAACGTTACTAAGACTTATACAAATATTAACGTTAATAACAATAATAATAAAGATAATAATAATAGTTGCGACGACAATGACAATAATAATGATAATATAAATAATAATAAAATAAAATAAATATAATAATAATAACGATAATAATAAAGAGAACGATAAAAACGATAATCACGATACAGACGATGAAGATACTATGAACGCTAATAATATCGATAATAATAATAATAACGAGAAAAACGATAAAAACGATAATAATGTTGATTATAACGATAATAAATAAAATAATAATTAGAAGTATTATCATAATTAATAATTAGGAATATAAAAATAATAACGATAATTCCGATAAAAATAAAGATAATAAAAGTAATATCGACAGCAACAATAGTAATAACGATAATAATAATATATAATAATAATAATAATAATAATAATAATAATAATAATAATAATAATAATAATATCGATAATAATAATAATAATAACGATAATACGGAAAATATCCAAAATAAATATAATATCGATAATAACGACAAATACGATAATAATAAAGGTAATAGTATTAGTAGCTGTAACAGCGACAATCATAATGATAATAATAACAATAATAATAATAATAATCATATTAATGATAATAATAATAACGATGATAATAAGCATAACGATAAAGACGATGATAACAAAATTAACCATAAAAACGTTAATAACGATATTAATAACGACAATAATAGTAGAAAAAGATAACAGCGAAATTAATAACGGTAAAAATTAATAAAAATAATAATTATACTCATAACGATAATAATAGAAAAACGATAATAACGATAATTATAACAATAATTATAGTAGTTAATATAACCAAGAAAATAATAACAATAATAATAAAAATAATAATAATAGTTATAATAACAACAATAATAATAAAGAAACTGTAATAACTATAATAACGATAATAACGTCAATAATAACGATAATAGTACATTAACGATAATAACTATAATAACTTTTGTAATAACGGTAATAACGATAATAACGATGATAAAGTTAATAATAGCGATATTAAGATATAATAACGATAATAACGATAATTATGGTAATAACGATCGTACCGTTAATAGCGTCAATGATGATAATTATAACGATAATAATATTTATAACAATAATTGCGATAATAACAGTAATATCGATAATATTATAAGTAATGATAACAAAGAAAATAACTATAACACCGATAACAACGATAATAACGATAACGACGTTAATAACGATAATAACGACAAAACTAACGATAATAACGGTAATGAAAATAAAACGATACTAATATTAAAAACGATAACAACGATAATAATAGCGACTATAATAATAATAATGATAAAAACGGTTATATTGTTAATAATAATAATAATAATAATAATAATAATATCGATTATAACTATAATAACAATATTAATAACGATAATCACGTTAGTAATAACAATAATACCGTTAGAAACGATCTTAACGATAATACCGATAATAACGTTAATAACTATAATAGCGAGATTACCTATAATATTATTAGTAAGGATAATAGTGCCAAAAATATCCATAATAATATTAATAATAATAATAAATATAATAATGATAATAATAAATATAATAATGATAATAATAAAAATATCGAAAATAACGATAACAATAAAGATAATAACAATAATATAGATAATATCGAATGTACAGATAATAGCGATAATAACGGTAATAACGTTAATAACGGTAATAAGAACGCTAGTATTAATGATAACGGTAACTGAGACAATAATCACTATAAAAATAATAATAATAATAATAATCATAATAATAAATAACGATAATTATGAATTCAATGAAAATAGAGATAATAACGATGATATCGATGTTCACCATAAAAACGGTAATGAAGTTAATAATAAAGATAAGAATTGCAGTAACCCTAACAGGAAAAATAATGACGATGTAATTAATATTAACGATAATAACTATAATAACGAAAGTAAGAACGGTAATAACGATAATTATGATAATAAAGCTAATATCAAAGTATTAACGATAATAATGATAATATCGACAATAATGGTTTTAACGATAATGACGATAATAACGTTAATAATATTAATAATAATTATAATAACGATTGCAAGGTTAATGACGATAATAATAATAATAATAATGACAATAACGATTATAATGATAATAACTATAATAACGAAGATAACAATAATAACGATAATAACGAAAATAATGACAATAATTATAATAATAGGGATGATAACGTAAATAGTAACTACAAAACTAAAAAACTAAAAAAATAGTAACTACAGGTATAATAATAACGGTAAGAGCGATAATAACTATAATAAATATAATAACCATAATATCAATAATAATAATAATAATTACGATGACAATAAAAGAAACGATAATAAAAATAATAGCGTTAATAACAATAATACTTATAACAGCGCTATAACGATAATACTTATAATAATAAAAATATTGACGATAATATTAAAAATAACGATATTAATGCTAATACCGATAATAACGATAACAACGTTAATATTAAAGATAATAATAATAGTAACGATAACATCGACAATAAAAATAATATTAGTAATAATGATAAAAAATAAATATTATAATAATAACCGTAATAATAAAAATAACCCCAAAAACGATAATAACGATAATGACGATGATGATAATATGAAGAATAATAATGATAATAGTATCGATAATAAAAATTATAACGATGAGAACGATAATAACGATAATAGGAACGATAATAACATTAATAAAAATAATAAGGTTTATAACGATAACTATAACGATAATAATAATAATAATAATAATAATAATAATAATAATAATAATAATAATAATAATAATAATAATAACTATAATAAAGAAAATAACGCTAATAACCATAACAAATATAACTACAATGACAATGATAATAATGATATTGACGTTAGTAATAACGATAATACCAATAATAACGATAACAACGATATTAATAAAGATAATAATAGTAGTAGGGATAATAGCGATAATAATAGTTATAATAATAATAATAATAAAAATAATAATGAAAATAATAATAACGATGAAAATAAATACAAAGATAATAACGATGGTTACGAAATTAACGATAAAACCGTTAATAACGTTAATAATACCTATAATAATAGTGGTAAACAAATCAGCGAAAGAAATAACGGTACTATTAACAATAATAATTATTTTATTAATCACGATAGTAATACGAAAAAACATAATGGCAATAATAATAATAATAATAATAATAATAATAATAATAATAATAATAATAATAATAAAGCGATAATAATACGAATAATAATGATAATAATAATAATAATAACAATAATAATAATAATAACTATAATAAAAAAAACTATAATAAAAATAATAACAATAATAATAACGATAAAATCGACAATTACGGTGTTAACGATAAAAATATTGATAATGACGATAATAAAGTTAATAACAATAATAACGATATCAACAACAAAAGTAATAATAACGATTACAGCTATCATAATGATAATAATAACGATAATCATAATATTAACGGTAATAACGAAAATTACGATAATAATGGTAATAACTATAATAACGACAATAATAATAATAATTATAATAATATAAAAAACAATAAGAAAGATAAAAATAATAATAACGATAATGATAATTATTACGAAAGTAATGATATTAACAATAAAATAAATAATAATGATAATAGTGACAATAATAGAAATAGTGATGATAAAGATAATAAGGATAATATCGATTATAACGGTAATTACGGTAATAACATTAATAACCATAATAATAACGATAATAATAATAATAACGATAATAACAGTAATAACGCTAATAACGATTATAACCATAATAATGAAAATAAAGGTAATAACATTAATGACTAAGTAATAACGAATACAATAATAATAACAATCATATCCATAATGAAGAAAATGTCAATAATAACGGTAATAACAATAATAATGGTAATGATAATGATGATAATAATTATAATAACTATAATAATAATTATAACGGACTTAACGATAATAATAGTAATAGTAGTAATGATAATATTAATATCGATAATAACAATAATAATATCGATAATAGTAATAATAACGATAATAACGATAATAGCGCTAATAACAATATTAATGACGTTAACAACGAAATTAATCATAATTATGACGATGATAATAAAAATAAGGATCACAGCAAAAATAATAACGATAATAGTAATAATAAGAAGAAGAAGAATAATAACAGAAATGATAAAAATAACAATAATAAAGATTATTCCGATAATAACAATAAT
Organism: Vespa mandarinia; assembly: GCF_050613455.1. Lineage (NCBI taxonomy): Eukaryota > Metazoa > Arthropoda > Insecta > Hymenoptera > Vespidae > Vespa > Vespa mandarinia. The sequence goes on along the minus strand of NW_028197182.1, from coordinate 175,201 downwards.
AACTACAATAACGTCAAGAACGGTAATAACGATAATAACGACTATAATAACGGAAATATTAACGATAATAGAAATTTCGGATATTAAGAAAATGACGATAATAACAATTATAATAACGATCATAAAAATAGTAACGATAATTGCAATAATAATAACTATAAATATAATTATATATTATATCGTATAAATACTATTATACGATAACATCCATAGTAATGATAATAAAGATAATGACGATATAATAGATAATAATAACGATAATAATAATAATGAGGAAAGCAAAGATAATAACGGTAATAAAGTTAATAACGATTATAATAACGATAATAACGATAATATCTATTATAACTATAAAAATAACGATAATATCAATAATTACGATAATGACGATATTAAGGTTAATAAGAAGATAATAACAACAATAATAATGTTAAGATTATAACGACAATAACGATATTAATAACGAATATAATATTAATACCGACAATAACGATAATAACGGTAGTAACTTTAATAACGATAGTAATAACGATAATAATAATAATAATTGTAATAATATTAATAATAATAATAACGATAATAAAGATATTAACGATAATAACGGTAATAACTTTAATAATGATAATAACAACGATAACAGGAACGTAGCGATAACACCGAAAGTAATACTTTTTCTTTTCTTGTTGGTCTGAGACTGCCAATTATTACATAACAACCCAGGGGCCCCGTCCGCCATAGGAACATTTCTCTATTTGGTTCACCCAAAAATATCCCTGGAATGTCACGCTCACCGTTGGAATAGGCACTAACGACTAAACTCATTCCATCCTAGAGGCATAGTGAAACCATCCCAGCACCGCCATGTGGCATTACTTCGGGATTGGGCCACTGCAACAGGTTCCTTTACGGGACTCTACTTTCGGCTCCACGGGTAGGAGCCTGGAGCAACTTTGAGCGCATGTATATGAGCCACCCATCTCCTTCCTTTTTCTGCGCAAGATTGCCCGGACGTACCAGGCCACCATGTTCCACTCCTCCTGAACTCGGAGCAATTTCTCGACAACGTTGTCTAGCGAAATTTTTCCGAGGACTTGCTCCAACGCGAGTCGTTAGACGCTCCACCGAGCACATTAGAAGAATGTGTGGTGGGGATTGCCGATGGTCGAGTCGATGAATGGGCAGTTGCCGTCTGCAACTTTCCTCATTTTTGCAAGGAAGGAACAGAACAGACCATGACCTGTCAAAAATTGTGTGAGGAAGAAGTCTACTTCTCCCGCCTCCAGCTTTAGCCAACAGTCTAGCCGACTGATGAGTCGGGCCGTCCACGTGCCCCAAGGCTCCTATTCCCATTTGCTTTGCCAGGTCTCAATGCTGGTAGACCTGGCGAGCCTTGATGGTTCCTCCTTTCCCAGAACGGGCATTTCGTGGTAGACGAATTATCTCTCCAGGGTTAATAGATCGAACGGGATTACACCCGCGACCACTTGCTCCGCGGGCTCAGATACAGTCTGGCAGGAGCAAGCGATTCGGAGAGCGCCCCTCCTCAGTACCGCTGCTATACACTTGCGGTATTTCTCGTGTTGCAGTGCCTCGGCCCAAACTTCTGCGCCGTACGGCATCACTGCTTCGTCTGCGCGTATGAGTAGTCGCCTTATGCACAGTCGGGGTCCGTCGACTTTTGCCATGTGAGTGCCAAGCGATGCTACTAATTTTACCAGCTTGTCGGCTGCCCTAATTATGTGCTCTCCAAATTTCAGCTTGTTGTCGAGCATTACACCTAAATATTTGCCAGCCGACATAGTCTGGACCGCCCCGACTCCTAAAATGAGGCTGCGCAAGGTGTTGCTGCGCTTCTTCGTAAGTAGCATGATCTCTGTCTTTTGAGCTGCTAGAGATAGCGCGTAGTTTACCATCCAGGAGATGACCCTGCGCATGATCTGGTTGAGCAGCAGCTGTGCCCTCTCGGTTTGTCTTGCAGTTATGACAACTGCAATGTCATCTGCAACTAAGAAAGCATTTTCAGGGACTGTAATACGTATGATACCATCGTAAAAAATATTCCAGATTACCGGTCCCAGCATGAAGCCTTGGGCTGCCCTCGATGTCAACTCTAAGCTTCTAGGACCATCGCCAGTATTGTACTCTAGGAAGCGCTCGTTCAGTTAATGCTCGAGAATTCGGAGTATGTACTTTGGGTCGCTGAAATTGCGTTCAAGCGCTTCCATTGCCAAGTCTCACCTGACGGAGTTGATGGGGTTTCTCACGTGTAAGGTGGGCCGTAGACAGAAAGGGCGAGATAGATGATTGTCCCTCTGTAGCCAGGCATTTGGAAGGTTGACGTTGAGCCTGTGTTGAATACTGCTAACTCCAGTCTCGACACCACCTCCATGATTCGTCTTCTTCTGGTGTCCGGCTTGGCCTCCCCCCATTCGAGAGCTTTGGCATTAAGATCTCCAGCCACAATGAGATGCCCATGTATTTCCTGCAGCGCGTCTTCCAGATCGTCCAGTTTGGTCTGGAAGTCGTCTATCCGGTCGTTCGGGGTGAGACATATACTGACATAAGTCGTCGAGATATATGTCACCCAAACGTAACTGCGATCACAGCCCAGACAGGAGGCGCTTGACTGGCCATAGTCGAGGCAGCGGTAGCATCGTCTCTCTTCTGCCCTTCGCCTGTCCCTGTAGCTGACGAAGCTGACCAGTACTCGGCCGGCTTTCAAAAGCTTTGCAGCTGCGACCTTTTCTATCTTGACGACGGCCAGGAGTTGTCTCGTGTTGTGGTTCGTCATTTTTACTTCGAGATTCCTCGCGTAGTCTGGCACGATTCGCTTTATAGCCTTTTCGACTTCGACCAACGATGTGCAGCAATCGCAGTTCCGTTTCTCCAGCGTAGCTCTGGGGACTATTTCCGTGATTCTGCTCGTGTCTCCTACTTCTTTCCTCAGAATTTCTGCGAATTAGGCCCTATTCTCCGCAGTGGTCTTCTTGAGTTCGAGGAGAACTTCTCCCTTTTTTGTCTGCCGGACCGATCTAACGACTACCCCTCCGGTGCTGGCCCTGATGCGATGGTGGATGGCTCCGTCTAAGTCTGCGTAAGATTTACCAGGCGCAGGTTTCAGGAGGATCGCGTCCGGCTTCGTACTCTATCTCGGCCTGTCCTCCGATTTGCTCGACTTCTTTTTCTCCTACTGTGGGTTTTTCGTTGCTTTCTTCGCTGGTTTTTCCTTATTTTCTTTCTTCTTGACTACCTACGTTCACTTGGTGGCTTTGATCGTCATCGCCTATTGCCTCGGTCTTTTGAGGCTTTTTTAGGCAACTGCGGCGGCCATATGGCTACTCTCTTAACTGCGCTAGCATCAGTAACAGAATTTGCCCATTGTCTCTGAGAAACTCGGGCGACGGTCCTTGCTCCCTTATTGACCTTTTTTCGAGATCCATACATGAACTCGAGACTGTCATTGATGTCCTCCTGTACCGGAAGCCCTTGCTTAATAGTATTATTTACGTTTGGCAGTCTAGTAATAGCCGACTTAATTTTGGCCGGGAGGACTTTCGCTTTCGCAAGTATTTCACTTTCTCCATTTTGTGGTGTCCACTTCGCAGGAAGGATAGGTGACGTCAAGCCGAATGATATCAACGGTCCTGGCAGACCTTTGCAACTCCTCCAAGTGGCCATCTTCATGTCTTACCCGTCCTGGAGCTTTCCTCACTCCGCTGTCCAGATCGCATTCCTGTGGTGCCATTCCAGATGCATTATCCAGAACTGGGGCCAGGTTGCCTATCCCAAACTTCTGGTAGTTGCTGGATGACGACAGCGAGTGTCCAGCCTTACCACCACCTGACACCGCCATGAAGTGGGTGTCCTTCCCACGCCCGATTTTGCCTTTCGCTGTACTCTCCGTCATGTAATAAATATTGATGGGAGGCAAGCACCCCAAAGGAAAGAAAAGGAACATTGACACGCCATTCACGCAGACCGATTCAGTCGCCGTATATGACAAACAGGGTGTGTAGTGGTAGATTTCTACTTCCTCTTAACCACAGGAAGGAACACCGACAATAATACCTAAAACACTAATAATATTAGTAATATTAATAATATTATGAATAATAATAACGATACGAATAAAAATATCTATAATAATAACGATTGTAACAATAATAACGATAATAACGATAATAATAATAATAATGATAATGTCTATAAAAATAATATTAATAATACTAGAAATAATATCGATAATAATGAAAAAATCAATAAAAAAAGAAAATAATGATAATAACGATATTAACGAAAATAACGATATTAAAGATAATTACGATAATAAATATAATAATGTTTATAACGATAATAACGTTAACAAAGAAAATATTAACAATATTAGTAATAGTAGAGATAACAGCGAAAATAATAACGTTAATAATAATAATACTAAAAATAATAACGATAATAATAATAAAGATAGTAATAAAAACAACGGTAATAACCATGATAATATAATAAACCATAATAACGTCAATAACGATAATAATATGCCAATAATAATAATAACGATAATAATGATAATAATGATAATGATAATAATGATAATAAAGTTAATAATGATAACAACGATAGAAATGATAATAACGATAATGACGATTATAACGATAATAATACGGTTAATAATAATAATAACGATAATTATAATAACAGTAATAATAACGGTAATAACGATAATGACCATAATAATAATAAAACGATAATTAGGATAGTAACGATTGTAGTTACGTTAATTATGATAATAAGAATAATATCAACGATAATAACGAGAAGAAAGAAAATATCGGTAATAATGATAATAATAATAATAACGTTAACACCTGTAATAATAACGTTAATAGCGATAGCAAAATAATAACTATAATAACGACAATATCGATAAATACTTTGATAACGATAATGACGATATTAATATTAATAATTATTTTTAAAACCATAATACTTATAATATTAATAATAATAATGATATTATTGGAATTAACGATTATAAAAGTATTAATAACGATAAAAACAATTATTACGACAGTAACTATAATAAGGTGAATAACTTCGATAATTATAACAATAACGGTAATTATAATAGTAACTATTACAGCGAAAATAAAAACAATAATAATAATAATAATAATAATAATAATAATAGCAATAAAAATGAAAATGACGATAAAAATATAATAACCAGTATAATAACTACAATGATGATAAAGGAAACGATAGTAACGATAATTACGATAATAGCGATAATAATTACGATAATATTAATAACGATAATAATGATAATAATGATAATACCGATAATGAAGTTAATAATTATAATAAAAACGATAATAGTAAAATAGAGATCATTGCAACGACCATATTAACGATAAAAATACCACCATAACAATATGAACGATAAAACGATAAAAACGATAATTACGTTATTAACGGTAATAACGATAATAAAAACGATAATAGTAATAATAAAGATACTAGCGATAATAACGATAATAGTGACGATCATAGAATGAATAAAGAAAATAACGGTATATCTTTAATATCGTTAATAACAATTATAATAACAATAGCAATAATAGTAATCATAACAGCGACGATAATAACGATAATAATTACCATAATAGTAGTAATAATAATAATAATAATAATAATAATAATAATAAAGGTAATTATAAAAATAAAAATAATAAAGGTAATAACGATAATATCAGTGATAATGACAATAACGAAAATAATTATGATAATAATAAAAAGAATGAAAATAGCGATAATAACGATAGTAACGATATTAACGTTAATAACGGTGATAATATAGGTAATAGTAATACTACGGATGACAGCGTAAATAATAACGATATTATTATGAGTAATAATATTAAAAATAATAACAACGATAATTATGAAAATAACAATAATATACTTAATAACGAACATAACTCTAATAACATTAATAACGATAATAATAACGATAATAATACGAGTAACGATAGCAGCAACAATAATAACAATAATAATGGTAATAATTATTATTATAACAATAAAGACAATAAAAATTACGATAACACCGATAAAATGGATAAAAATAAAGGTAATAACGATAACAACGACAATAACTGTAATATCATTAATAACAATACTAATAAATACGATAATGACGATGATAACGATAATAATTACGCCAATAACGTTAATGTCGATAACAACGTTATTAATAGAGAAAATAATGATAATAAGTATAATAACTAAAATAACTATAAGAATAGCTATAATATCGATAAAAACTTTAAAAATTAAGATAATAACGATAAAAACAATAAAAACGATAAATGCGATAATAACGTGAATAACGATAATAATAATAATAACGATATTAACGATAATAACGATAATAATATCGATAGTATCGACAGAAAAGGAGGTAACGATAATAATAACGATAATAACGATTACAACGACAACAATGATAATAACGCATAAACGATAATAATGAAGATAATAATAATGAAAATAATAACGAAATTAATATAACTAACGATATGAAGGATTATAACGATAATAATGTAAATAACGATTATAATAAAAGTAACAATAACCAAGCCAATAATTGTGATATTAATACAAGTAATAAAAATAATAATCATAATAAAAATAATAATCATAATAATAATAATAATCATAATAATAATAAAAATAACGACAAAAAAGGTAAAACGATATAAAGTTAATAATAACGATAATAACGATAATAACTGTCATAACGGTAATTACTATCACAAAGATAATAACGATAATAATAATAATACTAATACTAATAACGATAATAATAAAAATACCGATGATAACTCTAATAAAGATTATAAAGAAAATAATACCGTTAATCATAATAATAATAATAATTGTAACGATAATAATAAAAAGAATGATATGGAGGATAATAAGGATAATAACTTAAATAACGATTATAATAAAAGTAAGGATAACAGCGACGATACTAAAGATATTAATAATAATACTAATAATACCAATAACAAGTATTATAATAATTATAATAACAATAAAAATAAAAGGACGATGATAACGAAATAGTAACGAACATAATTGTAGTAACGATTATAGCGAAAATAATAACGATTATAGTAATGATAATAATAATAATAATTATAACGATACAAATAAAAAAATTATAATGACGATAAAAAGGATAATAATGATAATAATATCGATAATTATAACAATAATAATAATAACAATAATAATAATAATAATAACGATAATAATAATATTCATGATAATAATTATAATAATAATTATTATAATTACGATAATAATAATATTTATGATAATAATTATAATAATAATAATATGGATAATAATAAAGATAACGATAATAACGATAACAACGATAATAATAGCGATAATGATAATATGAACGATGATAACGATATAAACAAAAAAGAAGTTAATAAAGGTAATAAATGTAATAACAATAATAACGATAATAGCGATCATATTAATAATAACGTTAATAAAAATAATGAAGAAAATATCGATAATAACGGAAAAACGGTAATAATGACGATATTAACAATAATAACGATAATTACGATAGAAATAACGATAATAACGGTAATTTCGTTAAAAACGATAATAATAACAATAATAATAATAATACTAATAATAACAATAATAACAATAATAATAATAATAATAATAATAATAATAATAATAATAATAAGAATTAATAATAATAATAATAATATCGATAATTATAAAGATAACGATATAAAGATTTTAACAATAATGACGATAAAAATTGTAATAATAAAGCTTATAACGATATTAACGTTAATAATAGCAATAACAACGATAATAACAGTAATTACGACAATAATAAAGATAATAATTATAGTAGAGATAACAACGACAATATTAGCGATAGTAACAATAATAATTAAAATAACAATGATAATAATAATAATGATGAGAAAAAAAATGACGAAAATAAAGATAAAACGATATTAACCATAAATACGTTAATGACGATAATAATAATGATATTAATAATAGAAACGATAACAGCGAAAATAATAGCGATAATAAAAATAATAATAATAATAATAATAATAGTAATAATATTAATAACGATAGGAATAAAAAAACGATAATGATAAAAATAATAACGATATTAATAGTAGTAATGACAACCGCGAATATAATAAAGATAATAATAATAATAATAATAATAATATTGTAACAACAATGATAATAATATAAAAAAAGGTAATAACGATAATAACGATAATTACGATTATAATAATAATGAAAATAATAATAATAAGAATAATAATAACGATATTAATAAAAATGACGATATTAAGACTAATACCTAGGTTACCGTTAGTAACGATTATAATAAAAGTAACGATAACAGCGACAATAATAACTATTATAATAGTATTAATAAAATTGATAATCATAATAAGAATAACGATACTAATAAAAATAACATTAAAAATATTAATAGCGATATTAAAGATAATAATGGCGTTATAGATAATATGAATGATAGTAACGATAATAACAATAAAAATAACGAAAAAACGATAATAATAGTAATAATTTTAATAACGATAATAATAACGATAATAATTAAAGTAACGATAATATCGATAATAACCATAATAAGGAAAATAACGATAATAATAATAATAATAACAGTAACAATAATAATAAGACTAATGTGGATTATGAAAATTGCGATAATAAATATAATAACTCTAATAACGGTAATAATAACGATAATAATAATAATAATAATAATAATAAAAATAATAATAATAATAATAATAATAATAATAATAATAATAACGATAATAATAAAAATAGTCATAATAAGGATAATAACTATATTAACGTTATAATTGATAATAATAAAAGTAACGGTAATTGTGATAATAATATCGAAATTAATAATAATAATAGAAATAAAATCGAAATAATAATAACTATGATAATAAAAATCACGTTAAAAACGATAATAATGATATTAACGATAATCTTAGCGATAATGATAATATGGTCGATAATAACGATATTAACAATAATAACGATAATAATAAAGATAATAATAATAAAAATAATAATAATAATGATAATAACGATAATAACGATAAGAATAACAATAATAATAATAATAACGTTAATAACGATAATAATAATAATAACGATAATAATATTGTTAATAATATTGATAATAATATTGATAAAAATATTGATAATAATAATAAGAACGATATAAACAATAGTAACGATAATTTCAACAATAACGATAATAAAGATAATTACGACAATATCGATAATAACTTAATTACCGTAATAATAACGATAGTAATTACAATACCGATAATGAATATAATAACGATAATAATAATAGAACGATATAACGATAATAACGATAATGATAAACTTATTAAGGAAAATACCGATAATAATAACGAAAATAACGAAAATAATAGTGATACCAGGAATAATAACAATAATAAAGATAATAACGATAATATCGATAATAACGTCAATAACCATAATAATGATGATGGTAATGATAATAACGATATTGACGATAATGACTAAAATAATAACAATAATAATGCAGGTAATAAAAATAATATCGATAAAAATATCGATCATAATAGTAGAACGTTATAACTGTAATAGTGATATTGACAATAATGTCGATTATAACAATAACAACGATCAGTACGATAATTACTATCAAAACGATAATAATAATGATAATGATAATAATAACGATAATAAATTCGATGATAATAAATATAAAGTTAATGAAGAAAATAAAGATAATTACAATAAAAATGATAATAACGGTAATAAAGATAATAAAGATAATAACGCTAATAACAATAATAATAACGATAATAACATTTATAATAATAATAATAATAATAATAATAATAATAATAATAATAATAATAATAATAATAATAAAGACAATAAAAAAATAGCGATAATAATAGTAATAAAGATAATAAAGATATTAAGGAAAGTAACGAAAATAGGAAAAATAATTATAAAAACGATAATTTCGTTAACAACGATAATAATAGCGCAGTTAATATACGTAGAAATAACAGCGACAATAATGGCGTTAATAATAATAATAATCAAAATAATAGTGACAATATTATATAATAATGCTAATAATAAAAATAACGATAATAACAATGATAACGATATTAAAAATAATAACCATTATAATAACGATAATAACGTTTATTAATATATTACGATAACATCGATAATAATAATTATAACGTAAAACGGTAATAATAATGGTAATAACGAAATTAACGTTGATAAGGATAATATTAACGAAAATAACGATAATCAAGCTGATAATAAAATAACGATAATAAATATAATAGCGCTAATAACAATAATTATAACGATAATACTAATTTAACAAAAATATTGACGATAAAATTAAAAATAACGATAATAAGGCTAATAACGATAATAACGATAACAACGTTAATAATAAAGATAATAATAATAGTAACAAAAACATCGACAATAATAATAATAATTGTTAAAATGATGAAATAAAATATAATAATAATAAACATAATAATATAAATAACCCCAAAAACGATAATAAAGATAATGATGATGTTGATAATATGAATGATAATAATGATAGTAATTTCGAGAATAATAATTATAAAGATGAGGACGATAATAACGATGATAAGATCGATAATAACATTAATAACGATAATAAGGTTTATAACGATAATTATATCGATAATAATAATAATAATAATAGTAATAATAATAATAATAATAATAATAATAATAATAATAATAATAATAATAATAATAATAATATCGATAATAATAATAATAATAATAAAGAAAATAACGGTAATAACGGTAACAAAGATAACAACAATAACAATGATAATAAAGATATTAACGTTATAAATAACGATAATGGCTATAATAACGATAACAGCGATAATAATGAAGATAATAATAGTAGTAGCGATAACAGCGACAATAATAGTTATAATAATAATAATAATTATAATAATAATATAAAAAATAATAATGAAAATAATAATAACGATGATAATAAATATAACGATAATGACGATGATAACGATATTAACGATAAAATCGTTAATAACGATAATAATATCCATAATAATAGTGGCGAAGAAAACAGCGAAAAAATAAAGAAGCTATTAACAATAATTGTAATTTTATTAATCACGATAATAATACAAAAAACACAATGTCAAATAATAATAATATTAATAATAATAATAATAATAATAAAGCGATAATAAAAATAATAATAATGTAAATAATAATAATATTAATAATAATAATAATTATAATGATAATAATAAAATATTAATAATAATAATAATAACGATAATAAAAAAAAACTATAATAAAAATAATAACAATAATAATAACGATAAAAACGATAAATACGGTATTAACGATAAAAAGGACAATAATAACGATAATAACGTAAATAACATTAATAACGATAACATCAACAGAACTAATAATAACGATTACAGCGATAATAATAATAACAATAATAATAATGATAATAAAGATAACCATAGTAATACCGGTGATAACGAGAACTACGAATATAATAGTAATGACTATAATAACGACAATAATAATAATAACTATAATAATATAAAAAACAATAAGAAAGATGAAAATAATAATAACGAAAATGCTACTTACTAGGATAATAATGATATTAACGATAAAAGAAATAATAATAATTATAACGACAATAATAGAAATAATGATGATAAAGATAATAACGATAATAAAGATTATAAAGGTAATTACGTTCATAACTTTAATAACGATAATAATAATGATAACAATAGTAATAACGATAATAACGGTAATAACGCTAATAAAGATGATAACAATAATAATGATAATAAAGGAAATAACGTTAATAACGATAGTAATAACGATAACAATAATAATAACAATTATATCGATAATGAAGATAATGTCCATAATAACGGTTATCAAAATAATATTGGTATTAATAATGATAATAATAAGTATAATAATTATAATAGTAATTATAACGGGCTAAACGAGAATAATAGTAATAATAATAATAATAATATTAATAACAATAATAACAATAATAATATCGATACTAGCGTTAATAACGATAATAACGATAATACCAATAATTACGATAATAACGATAATAATGTTAATAAGATAAAAAACAATAATAATAATATTACAATTATAACGATCATAACGATAATAATAAGGATAATAATAAAAATAACGATAATCGAGTTATAAGGATAATTACGATAATATCGCTATTGAAGATAATATAAAAATTAAGGATAATAACGATAAAAAAACAGATAATAATAATAAAGATTATAAGGATAATAACGATAGTAATAACGTTAATAAAGACAATAACAATAATAACGCTAATGATAACGATATTAACGACAATAATGATAATAACGATAATAATGCTAATAAGGATATTGTCGATAATAACAATAATGATATCGATAATAATGAAAATAACGATAATGTTAATGACAATAAAAATATAATATTGATAATAACGGTAAGAATGATAATAATGGTAATGACGATAATGACGATAATATTATCGATAATAACGATAATAACGATAATAGCGAGAATAACTATAATATCGTGACAAACAATAATTATAATAGTAACGATAACAGAAACAATTATAATAATAACAATAATAATAATAAAAGTAATACACTTAATAATTATTACGGTAATAGTAAAATTAACCTTAAGACGATAATTACGATAAAAACAATAATAATAACGATAATAATAATATTAACGATAAAGACATTAATAACGATAATAACATTAATAACGTTAATAACAATAACGATGATAATAATATCGACAGTAATAATAATAACAATAGTAATAATAAGAATAATAATAACAATAATAACTATAATAACGAAATAAACGATAATAACGTTAATAACAACGATAATGGTAATAGTAACGCTAACAGCGAAAATAATATCGATAATAATACTAATATGAATTACAATATTAATAATAGTAATATTAATAATAATAATAATAATAATAATAATAATAATAATAATAATAATAATAATAATAATAAAAATAGAAATAATATCGGTAATAATAAAAATCACGATAATAAAGAAAATAACGATATTACCAGTAATAACAATAATAACGATAGCAATGATAGTAATAACGATAATAATAATATTAACAGTAAGGTCAACAAGGATAATAACGATAACATCGTTAATAGCAGAAGTAATAACTATAAGAAAAATAATAACGATAATATAGGTTTCTACAATAAAGATAATAACGATAATAATAAAAGAAATAATAATAATAATATCAATAACAATAAAAATAACGATAATAAATATAATAACGCTAATAATCATTACAATAAATATAATATAATTAATGAAAATAATATTAACTATGACATTAAAAATAACATTAGTAAGATTTATAAAAATACTAACGTTAATAACAATAATAATAAAGATAATAATAATAGTAGCGACAACAACGAAAATATTAGCGATAATATAAATAATAACAAAATAAAATAAACATGATAATAATAACGATAATAATAAAGAGAACGATAAAACGATAATCACCATAAAGACTATGAAGATACTATGAACGATAATAATATCGATAATAATAATAATAACGAGGAAATCGATAAAAACGTTAATAATATCGATTATATCGATAATAAAGAAAATAATAATAAGAAGAATTATCCTAATTAATAATTAGGATAATAACAATAATAAGGATAATACCGATAAAAATAAAGGTAATAAAAGTATTAACGACAGTAACGATAGTAATAACGATAATAATAATAATAATAATAAAAATAATAATAATAATAATATTATTGATAATAGTAATAATAATAACGATAATAAAGTAAACAACCAAAATAAATATATTATCGATAATAACGATAAATACGATAATAATAAAGGTAATAATATTAGTAGCTATAACAGCGACAAAAATAAGTATAATAATAATAATAATAATAATAAGAATAATGATAATAATAATAACGATGATAATAGGCATAACGATAAATACGATGATAACGAAATTAACCATAAAAACGATAATAACGATGATGATAACGACAATAATAATAGCAAAGATAACAGCGAAATTAATAACGGTAGTATTAGTAATAATAATAATTATATTCATAACGATAATAATAGAAATACGATAATAACGATAATTATAACGATAATTATGGTAGTTAATGTAACCAAGAAAATAATAACGATAATAATAAAAATATTAATAATAGTTATAATAGCAACAATAATAATAAAAAAACTGTAATAACTATAATAACGATAATAACGGAAATAATAACGATAAAGATATATGAATGATAGTAACTATAGTAACTTTTGTAATAACGGTAATTACGACAATAACGATGATAATGCTAATAATGGGGATATGAACGATAATTACTATATTAACAATAATAACGATAAAAAGTGTAATAACGAAGTGTAATACGAACGTACCGTTAATAACGTCACTGATGATAATAATAAAGATAATAATAATAATAACGATAGTAACGGTAATAATGGTAATACCAGTAAGATTATAAGTAAGGATAATAAAGAGAATAACAATAATACCGATAACATCGATAATAACGAATACGGCGTTAATAACGATAATAACGACAATAATAATGATAATAATGATAATGAAAATAAAACGATATAGATGTTAAAAACGCTGACAACGAGAATAATAGCGACTATAATAATAATAATGATAATAACGATTATATCGTTAATAATAACAATAATAATAAAATATCTTATATAACGATAACAATAAGGATAATAACTATAATGAAGATATTTTCGATATTAAAAATTATAGCGATAATAACGATAATAATGTTAATAACGATACTAAGAACGATAATATTAATAATAACGGTAACTGAGACAATAATCACTATAATAATAATAATAATCATAATATTTAAATAACGATAATGATGAATTCAACGAAAATAGCGATGATAACGATATTCACCGAAAAACAGTAATGAAGTTAATAATAAAGATAATAATAGCATTATACCTAAAAGGGAAAATAATGGCGTTATTAATAATATGAACGATAATAACTATAGTAACGAATGTAATAACGATAATAATAATAATAACGATAATAAAGCTAATAACAACGATATTAACGATAATGATGATAATATTGACAATAATGGTAATAACGATAATGACGATAATAACGATAATATTATCAATAATAATTATAATAACGATTGTAATGTTAATGACGATAATAATAACAATAATATTGACAATAACGATAATAATGATAATAACGATAATAACGATAATAACGATAATAACGATAATAACGATAATAACGATAATAACGATATTAACGATAATAACGATAATAACGATAATAACGATCATACTGACATTAACATTTATAATTATAATAACAACAATAATAATAACGATAGCAAGGTTAATAACGATAATATCGTTAACAATTACGATAAAAATAATAATAACAATTTTAATAATAAGAATAATAAGGATAATGATAAAACTAACGATAAAAACTTTTATAAATTTAAAATCGGTATTAACGTTAATTACGATAATAACAACAAGAAGATAAGCATGAGAACATCGATATTATCGATAATAATAAAGTCTATAATAATAATAATGATAATAACGATTATATCGTTAATAGTAACAATAAAAATAATAATATCGATTATAACATTAATAACGATAGAAATAACGATAAAAGTAATAAATACGATAATAACGATAATCACGTAATCATAACGAAATTAACGATAATACCGATAATAACGATAATAACTATAATAGTGAGATTATTAATAATAATAATAGTAAGAATAATAGTAATAATAATAACCATAATAATAATGATAATGAAAATAAATATAATAATGGTAATAATAAAAATATCGAAAATAACGATAACAATACAGAAAATAACAATCATAAAGATAATATCATAATAAAGATAATAGCAATAATAACGATAATAACGTTAATAACGGTAATAAGAACGATAATATTAATGATAACGTTAACTGTGACAATAATCACTATAATAATAGTAATAATCATAATAAATAAATAACGATAATAATGAATAGAACGAAAATAGCCATAATAACGATGATAACGATATTCTCCATGAAAACGGTAATAAAGTTAATAATAATGATGATAATTACCGTAACCCTTACAGGGAAAATAATGACGATATTAATAATATTAAGAATATAACTACAGTAAGGAAAGCAATAACAGTAATAACAATAATATCGATAATACAGCAAATAACAACGATATTAACGATAATAATGATAATATCGACAATAAAATTATTAACTATAATGACGATAATAACGATAATAATATCAATAATATTTATAATAACGATTGTAAAGTTAATGACGATAATAATAATAATAATAATGACAATAACGATAATAATGATAACGATAATAACGATATTAACGATATTAATGATAAAAACGATAATATTGTAAACAATAACGATAATTATAATAACAATATTTATAATAAGAATAATAACCATAAGAATAAAAATAACAATAAAAGCTATTATAAGTTCAATAACGATAATAACGTTAATAACGATAATAACAACAGGAAAAAAACAGAGAGAAAATGAAAGACAGAAAAAAATGTAAGGATGTTAACAACGATAATATCGATAATAATAACGGCTATAATAATAATAATGAAATAGCGATTATATCGTTAATATTAACGACAATAATTATAATAGTGATTATAACAGTACTAACTCTAGTAATAACGATAAAAGTAATAATAACCATAATAACGATATTAACTCTAGTAATACCGATAATAACAATAAGAACGATATTAACAAAATTAACGATAATAACGATAATGACGATCATACCGCTAATAACGTTCTTTAGGATAATAATACCGACAATAATAATAAAACCGATAGTAACGATAATAACAATAATATCGATAATAATAACGATAATAGTAATAATAACAATATGAATATTAATGATCAAAAAAATTAATTTAAATAACGATAAAAACGATTGATACGTTAATAACTAAAAAACGTCAATAACGATTATAACGATAAACCTATTAAAATAACGATAAAAACGATTATAAGGACAATAACGACTATAACGTTAATAACGAAAATAATGTCAACACTAATCATAATATGGATAATAATATATGGATAATATATGGATAATTATAGCAAAAATAATATCTATATGTATAATAATAAAGATATGAGCGATAATAACTATAATAAATATAATAACGATATTATCAATAATAATAATAATAATCACGATGACAATAAATGAAACGAGAATAAATATAATAGAGCTAATAACAATTATAATAACGATAATACTTATAATATCAGAAATATGACGATAATATTAAAAATAAAGATATTAAGGCTAATACCGATAATAACGATAACAACGTTAATAATAAAGATAGTAATAATGGTAACGATAACATCGACAATAATAATAATACTAGTATAGTAATAATGATAGAAAAATAAATAAAATAATAATAACCAAAATAATAAAAATAACCCCATAAACGATAATAACAATAATGGCGATGATGATAATATGAACGATAATTATGATAATAATATCGAAAATAATAATTATAACGATGAGAACTATAATAACGATAAGAAGAACGATTATAACATTAATAACGATTATATGTTTTATAAATATAAATATAACGATAATAATAATAATAATAATAATAATAATAATAATAATAATAATAATAATAATAATAAAACGATCATAACAATAATAATAATGATAATAATAATAATATTAATAATAATAATAATAACGATAATAAAGAATAGCTAAAATAAAAATAATAATTATAAAATTTACGATAAAGACAATGATTACGGTACTAACGATAAAAAAACCATAATAACGATATAACGTTAATAACATTAAAAACGATAACCACAATAATAACGGTAACAACGAAAATTACAATTAAAATGGTAATAACTATAATAACGACAATAATGATAATATCTATAATAATATGAAAAAAAATAAGAAAGATGAAAATAATAATAACGATAATGTTAATTATTACGATAATAATGATATTATCGATAAAATAAATAATAATAATTATAACGACAATAATAAAAATAATGATGATAAAGATAATAATTATTATAACGGTAATAACGGTAATAACTTTAATAACGATAGAAATAACGAAAACAATAATAATAACAATTATAACGATAATGAAGATAATGTCTATAATAACGGTAATAACAATTATAATGGTAATAATAATTATAATAATAATTATAATAATAATAATAATAATTATAACGGACTAAACGATAATAATAGTACTAATAATAATAATAATATTAATAACGATGGTAATAATAATAATATCGATAATAGTAATAATAACGGTAATAACGATAATAGCGTTAATAACGATAATAAAGAAATTAATCATAATTATGATGATAATAATAAAAGTAAGGATCACGGCAGAAATAATAACGATAATAATAATAAGAATAACAATAAGAATAAAAATAGAAATGATAAAAATTACGATAATAAAGATTATAACGATAATAACAATAATGACGACAATAACGTCAACATCGTTAATAACGTTAATAACAACGGTAATAATGAAAATAATAACGATAATAGTAATTTCGAATATAATGGATAAGACGATAATAATAAAAATAATAACGATAATAACGATAATAATAACAGTAACGATAACTGCAATAATAATAACTATAAATATTATTATGTATTATATCGTATAAATACTATTATACGATACATCCATAATAATGATAATAAAGATAATGACGATATAATAGGTAGAAATAACGATAATAATAATAATAACGAAAACAAGGTAATAACGGTAATAAAGTTAATAACGATAATGATCACGATAACAACGATAATAATAACGATAATACCTATAATAAATATAAGCTAACGATAATATGAATCATTACGATAATAAGGTTAATAAGATAATAATAACAATAATAATGATTACTATTATATATATAATGAAGATTATAACGATACTAACGATATTAATAACGATTATAATAATAATATCGGCAATAACGATGATAACTGTAATAACTCTAATAAAGTTAGTAATAACGATAATAATAATAATAACGTTAATGAATAAATAATATCGATATTAACGTTAATAAGGATTATAATGACGATTATAATAATAATAATAGTAATAATAATAATAATAATAACGATAAAAAAGATAATAACGATAATAACGGTAATAACTTTAATAACGATAATAACAACAATAAAAGTAAAATAGCGATAACAACGAAAGTAATTTTTTTTCTTTATTTTCGATAGTCAGAGAGTGACAATCTCTACGCACTGACCCAGGGGCCCCGCCAGCGATAGGAACGCTTCTCTATTTGGTTCTCCCATTAATGTCCCTGGATTGTCGATCTCACAATTGGAATAGGCAATACCGACCAAACTCATATCCATCCTAGAGACATAGTGAAACCAACCCGGCAACGCCACGTGGCATTACTTCGGGATTGCGCCACTGCAACAGGTCCCTTTACGGGACTCTCCTATCGGATCTACGGGTAGGAGTCTGGAGCAACTTTGGGGACAGGTTTAAGAGCCGCCATTCTCCTTCTCTTTTCTAGGCAAGATGGCCCTGACGTACCAGGCCACCTTGTTCCACTCCTCCTGGCCTCAGAGAATTTTCTCGACAACGTTGCGTGGCGAGATTTTTCCGAGGACTTGCTCCAAGGCACGTCGTTCGACGCTCCACCGGGCACATTAGATGAATGTGTGGTGGTCGTCGCCGAAGGTCAAGTCGATATAAGGGCAGTTGCCGTCTGCAACTTTCCTCATTTTTGCGAGGAAGAAGCAGAACAGACCATACCCTGTCAAAAATTGGGTGAGGTAAAAGTCGAATTCTCCCACCTCCCAGTTTAGCCAACTGTCTAGCCGACTGATGAGGCGGCACGTCCATTTGCCCCGAGGATACTGTTCCCATCTGCTTTGCCAGGTCTCGATGATAGTTGACCTGGCGAGCCTTGATGCTTCCTCTTTTCCCAGGACGAGCCTTCGCTGGTGGACGAATTGTCTCTCCTGGGTTAGTAGATCGATCGGGATTACACCCGCGACTACTTGCACCGCGGGCTCAAAGACCGTGAG
This sequence comes from Vespa mandarinia, assembly GCF_050613455.1. Classification (NCBI taxonomy): domain Eukaryota; kingdom Metazoa; phylum Arthropoda; class Insecta; order Hymenoptera; family Vespidae; genus Vespa; species Vespa mandarinia. The sequence goes on along the minus strand of NW_028197182.1, from coordinate 154,641 downwards.
GTAGAAGCAAGCGATTCGGAGAGCGCCCCTCCTCAGTACCGCTGCTATAAGCTTGCGGTATTTCTAGTGCCGCAGCGCCTCAGCCCAAACTTCCGCATCACCAAGTACAGCATCACTGCATCGGCTGCGGGTATCACTCATCGCCTTATGAACGGTAGGGGTCCGTTGACTTTGGTCATGAGTGTGCTAAGCGAAGCTACTACTTTTGCTGTCCTGTCGGTTGCCCTAATTAAGTGCTGTCCAAATTTCAGTTTGTTGTCGAGCAATACACCTAAGTATTTGAAGGTCGAATTAGTCTGGACCGCCGCGTCTCTTACAATGAAGCTGCGCAAGGTGTTATTGCGTTTCTTCGTTAGTAGCACTGTCTCTGTCTTTTGAGCTGCTAGAGATATCCCGTCGTCTTCCAACCAGGACAGGACCCTCCGCATGATCTGGTGGAGCAGCTGCTGTGCCCCCTCCGTATGTGCTGCAGTTACGATAACTGCAATGTCATCAGCATACCCAACTAAGAAAGCACCATCAGGGACTGCCATATGTATGATACGATCGTACAAAATATTCCCGATGTCCGGTCCCAGAATGGAGACCAGGTCTGTCCTCGATGTCAACTCCAAGCTTATTGGTCTATCGCCAGTATTGTATTCTGGGAAGCGCTCGTTCAGATAATTCCCGAGAATGCGGTGTATGTACCCCAGGATGCTGAATTTACGTTCGAACGCATCCATTGCCAAGTCTCACCTGACGGAGTTGAAGGCGTTTCTCACGTCAAAGGTGACCAGCAGAAACAAAGGGCGAGATAGATGATTCCCACTCTCCGTTATTTTAGCGACTGTGACAACCTCCTTGACTGCGTGGATGGTTGAGAGGCCGGATCGAAATCCAAACAGGCGGTTGACATGATCACTCGCTGCCCTAATGGCTGCGAGCAGACGTAGCCTAAGCAGCTTCTCCAGGATCTTGCCAGCCGCATCGAGCATGCAAATAGGCCTGTATGACGAAGCGGCATCTGCTGGACCCTTGCCCTTGCTTATGAGCACATGCCTGTTTTTCTTTCACGGGGCGGGGAATATACCCTTCCTCAGGAACATGATGTACATATTTAGCGAAAGTTTGGTGTGACTCTGCGCGACGGCATTCATTACTTCCGCTGAAAGGTCGCCTGGTACTAGATCTTTCTTGTTCTGAATGGAAATTGCAGCCCTGAGTAGCTCCTCCTCCGTAAATAGTGACGCTTCGGGGCTGCAAGGCGCAGCCGTGCCAAACTTTCTCTTCGGCTGCGAGGGGAATAGGGTATGAATGATGTTTTCCAAAGTCCTCGCGTCCTGAAGGATTCCTTGCGTGTTATTCCCCATCTTGCGAGTGACGATCTGGTAAACTAATCCCTTCGGATTCTGGTCGACATCCAGGCACAGCTCCTACCAGCACCGTCGTTGACTGGCCTTCATGGTCCTTTTCAAAGTTTTTTGGCCGCTTGATACTCTGCGGCTAAGGGAGTAGGTTCGAGGTCGTGTCTCTGCGCTCGTTGTGCTAACCGGCGGAGACACAAGCACGTCGTGCGAAGTTCTGCGATCTTGTTCGTCAAGCAGTATGCAGGACGCCTCTGCCGATTCGTGCTCTACTTTGGCACCGCTATCGCGCAAAACTTTTGGAAGAGCTGGGTAGATGCTGCAGTAATTATCCTGTCTAGTGCAGTTGCCGATAGACTCACGGAAGCAATATGATGGGACCTCCAACCTTCATTTATGATTGTAGAAAGCCTCTCTCGATCCATTCTTGCGATGTTCTAACGGGGTGGTCGCTCTGCACTTTTGACGGCTGGCCTCTTATCATGTACATTGGATAGGATGTACTGATGAACGCTCCCGGTATAATCCTCGATCACCCACCAGCCTGCTACACTTGCCACAAGGTGTTCGTTGGCTGGGGAGACGTCCGGGATCATCTCTCTGTAGCCAGACCTTCGGAAGGTTGACGTCGAGCCTGCTATGAATACTGCTAGCTCCAGTCTCAACAAATTATTCGTCTTCTTCTGGATTCCGGCATGGCATCCACCCATTCGAGAGCTTTGGCAATAGGATTTCCAGCCACAATGAGATTCCCATGCATTTCCTCCAGCGCGTCTTCCAGATCGTCCAGTTTGGTCTGGAAGTCGTCTATCCGGTCGTTGGGAGTGATACATGCGCTGACATAAGTCATCGAGTTATATCTCACCCAAACGTAACTGCGATCAGAGCTCACGAGCACCAGGTGCTCGACTGGTCATAGTCTGGGCAGCGGTAGCATCGCCTCACTTCAGCTCCTCCCCTGACCCTGCAGCTGACAAAGACGACTCGATCACACGATCACACGATCGGCATTCAAAAGATTCGCAGCTGCTTCCTCCTGTATTTTGACGACAGCCAGAAGTTGTTGTCTCGCATTGGGGTTCGTCATTTTAACTTCGACATTCCGCTCGTAGTCTGGCACGATCCGCTTTAGGGTCTCTTCGACTTCGACCAACGATGTGCAGTAATCGCAGATCCGTTTCTCCAGCGTAGCTCTGGGGACCAGTTCCGTGATGCTGCTCGTGTCTCGTACTTCTTTCCTCAGGATTTCTGCGTATTAGACCCCATTCTCCGCAGTGCTCATATTGAGTTCGAGGAGAACACCTACCTTTCTGGTCTGCCGGACCGATCTAACGACTACACCTGCGGCGCTGGTCCTGATGAGCTTGTCCTGATGCGCTGGTGGATGGCTCCAACTACGTCTGCGTAATATTTACCATGCACAAGATTCAGTATGTTCGCGTCCGGCTTCGTTTTCTAACTCGGGCAGTCCTCCGATTTGCTCGGCTTCTTTTTCACCTACTGTGGGTGTTCCGTCGCTTTCTTCACTGGTTTCTCCTTATTTTCTTTCTTCTTGACTACCTACGTCCACTTGGTGGCATCGGTCGTCGTCGCCTATTGCCTCGGTCTTTTGAGGCTTTCTTTAGGCAACTGTGGCGAACTTGTGGCTACTCTCTTAACTGTGCCAGCATCTGTAACAGAATTTGCCCGTTGGCTCTGAGAAACTCGGGCGACGGTCCTGGCTCCCTTACTGGCCTTTTTCGAGATTTATACATGAACTCGAGACTGTCAATGATGTCCCCCAGTTCTGGGAGCCCTTGCTAAATCGCATTGTTTACGTTTCGCTATCTAGTAACAGCCGACTTAATTTTGGCAGGAAGGAATTTCGCTTGCGCAAGTATCTCACTTTCTCTATCTTGTGGTGTCCATTTCGCAGGCTGGATAGGTGACGTCATGCCGGAGAGCCGCATGATATCAACGATCCTGGTAGCCCTTTGTCCCTCCTCCAAGTGGCTTTTTTCATATCCTTCCCTTCCTGGCGCTTTCATTACTCCGTCCTGCAGGTCGCATACCTGTGGTGCCATTCCTGTTACATTATACAGAGCTGGGGCCAGGTTGCCTAACCCAAACTCCTGGTAGTTGCTGGATGACGACAGCGGGTGGCCAGCCTTACTATCACCTAACACCGCCGTGACGTGGGTGTTCTTGCCACGTCCGCTTTTGCCTTTCGGTATACTATCCGTCATGTATAATATGTTGATGGGAGGTAAGCTCCTCAATAGAAAGGAAAGGTACAGATGGAAGCTAGCGAGTAAGAGAAAGAATAGAAGAAGGTATGACAGAAGAACAAAGGAAGGAATAGCCGTACAAGAACATTCAGACGCCTTTAACGCAGACCGATTTAGACGCCGCATATGATAAGCTGGGAGTGCTGTGGGAGTATTCTACTTCCAGATTCACTTCTAAACCACAGGGGGGGGGGCACCGACAATAAAAACTGTAATAATAATAATAATAATAATAATAATAATAATAATAATAATAATAATAATAATAATAATAATAATAATAATAATAATAATAATAATAATAACAATAATAATATTAATAATAATAATGACCATAACAATATTAATAACGATAATATCGATCATAATAATATTATTGATAATATAAATAATATCGATAATAATAGAAATATCAATAAAAAAAGAAAGTAATGATAATATCGATATTCATGATAATAATGATAATATTGATAATAACGATAATATAGCCAATAATGATAACAACGATAGAAATTATAATAACTATAATGACGATTAAAACGATAATACTACGGTTAATAATAATAATAACGATAATAATAATAACCGTAATAATATGGTAATAACGATAATGACCATAATAATAATAGAACGATAATTATGATAGTAACCATAGTAATTACGATAATTATAATAATAACACTAATATTAACGATAATAACGATAATAAAGAAAATATCGGTAATAATGATAATAATAATAATAACGTTAACATCTGTAATAATAACGATAATAACGGTAGCAAAATAATAACTATAATAACGACAATATCGATAATTACTTTGATAAGGATAATGACGATATTAATATTAATGATTATTTTTGAAACCATAATACTTATAATATTAATAATAATAACGATATTTTTTGAATTAACTTATAAAAGTATTAATAACGATGAAACAATTATTACGGCAATAACGATAATAAGTTATATAATGTCGATAATTATAACAATAACGGTAATTATAATAGTAACTTTAACAGCGACAATAAAAGCGATATTAATAATAATAATAATAATAATAATAATAATAATATCAATAAAAATGAAAATGACGATAAAAACATTATAACGATAATAATAACTAGAATGATGATAAAGGAAACGTTAGTAACGGTAATTACGATAATAGCGATAATAAGGATTATAACGATAATAATTACGATAATATTAATAACTATAATAACCATAATAATGATAATACCGATAATAACGTTAATAACAATTATAATAACGATAATAGTAAAATAGTGATCATTACAATGACGATATTAACGATAATAATTACCACCATACCAATGTGAACGATAAAACGATAAAAACGATAATTACGTTAATAATGTTAATAACGATAATAGTAATAATAAAGATACTAGCGATTATAACGTTAATACCTGTAATAATGATGATAATAACGATAGCAAAATATTAACTATAATAACGACAATATCGATAATAACTTTGATAACGATAATGACGACATTAATATTAATGATTATTATTAAAACGATAATATTTATAATATTAATAATAATAACTATAATATTGAAATTAACGATTATAAAAATATTAATAACAATAAAAATAATTATCAGGACAATAACGATAATAATGTAAATAATGTCGATAGTCATAACAGTCACGGTAAATGTAATAGTAACTATAACAGCGACAATAATAACGAAATATATAATAATGATAATAATATCAAGAATAATAAAAATCACGACAAAAACATAATAACGTTAATAATATCTATAATGATGATAAAAGAAACGATAGTATCGAAATTGACGATAATAGCGATCATTACGATTAAAGCGATAGTAATTACGACAATATTAATAAGGATTATAACGATAATATGGAGAATACAGATAATAGCGTTAATAACGATAATAATAACGATAATAGTAAAATATTGATCATAACAGCGACGATAATAACGATAGTAAGAACCATAATAATAGTAATAATAATAATAATAATGGAAAGATAAATATAAAAATAAAAATAATAAAGCTAATAACGATAATAACTATAATAACGATAATATCGGTGATAACGATAATAACGAGAATAATAATGATAATAATAAAAATAACGATAATAATGATAATAACGATAATAATAATACTAACAATAAAGATAACGATAATAACGATAATAACGATATCATCGTTAATAACGTTAATAATATAGATAATAGTAATACTACCGTTTACAGCGAAAATAATAACGATAATATTAGGAATAATAATAATAATAATAATAATAATAATAATAACGATAATTATAAATATAACAATAATAAAGTTAATAACGATGATAACGTTAGTAACGCTAATAACGATAATAATAACGATAATAATAGGAGAAACGAAAACAGCAACAATGATTACAATAATAATAGTAATAACTATTACTATAATTATAACGATAATAACAATTAAGATATTAATGATAAAAAGGAAGATAATAAAGATAATAATGATAACAACGATAATAGCTGTAATTACATTAATGACAATAATATTAATTACGATGATAACGATAATACCGATAATATCGTGAATAACAACATTAATAATAGTTACGATAATAGAGACAATAATAACGAAAATAATAATAATAATAATAATAATAATAATAATAATAATAATAATAATAATAATAATAATAATAATAATAATAATAATTATAATAACGATAATAATAACAACCATAAAAAACGATAAATAATAATGATAATAAAAGTAATAACGTTAATACGACATAAATAACAATAACAATTATAATAGCGATTACTGCGACAATAATGAATATAATACTAAATATAATAATAATAATAATAATAGTAATAACGATAATGTTGAAAATAATGATAACATAGATAATAAGGAAAATGACTTAAATAACTATAATAATAATAATAATGATAATAATAAAAATAACGATAATAAATGTTATAGCGACAATGAGAGTAATAACTTTTGAACGTTTATAATAACGATAATAATAATAATAACGATAATAACGATAATTAGGAAAATAATAATAATAACAATAATAGTGACAATAACAATAGTAGCAACGACAACAGCCGTAATTATCACGATACTAATGTTTATAATAATAACAATATTAACGATAATTATAAAAATGTCGTTAATAGGGTTAATAACGAAAATGATGGTAATAATGATAAGACTGATAATAACGTTCACAAAGATTATAGAAACAATAATAATAATATTAGTTATTACAGCTACAATAAAAACGATAATTATAATAATAATATAAATAATAATGATAACGATAGTAACAATAATAATAAATATAAAGATAATATCGATGAAGACGGTATTAACCATAGTACTGTTAATCACGATTTTAGTAATAATATCGATAATAACCTTAATAACGATATTAATAACGGTAATAATAATAATAAAATAATCACGATATTAAAGATAATAATGTTAATAAAAATAATAATAATAACAGTGATAATAATAATAACGATTAATACGATAAAAATGATAATAATGACAATTATAATAATAATAATAAATATAATAACGATAATATCGGTACAAAAAAAATAATAACGATAATAAGTATATTAACGATAAGAACGCTAAGAAAAATAATAATAACGATTATAATAATAAGAACGATTTTCACAACAATAACGATAATAATTACGATAATAATAATAATAACGATAATAACGATAATAACGATAATAACGATAATTACGATAATATAGTTAAAAACGATAATAATAATAATAACAATAATAACGACAATAATAACGATAATACCGATCAAAATAACGTAAATAACGATAATAACGTTAAAAAAACAATTACAAAAATAGTAACGGTTACATCGACAATAATAAATATAATAATAATAATAATAATATTTATAATAATAATAATAACAATAATAATAAAAATGACGATATTAACGATAATAACGTTATTAATTATAATAACGTTAATAACGTCATTAATCATAATAACGATAATAACGATAATAATAACGATAATAATAGTAGTAACAATAACAGCGTAAATAATAACAATAATAATAATACCAATCATAATAATAATAATTATGATAATAACAAAAAAACGATATTAACGAAAGTTACGGTAATGACTTTAATAACGGTATTAATAATTGTATTCATAAAAGGGACAATAATAACGATAATAATAATTCTTATTATAATAGCAATAATATAATTAATAACGATAATAATTATTATATTAATTACAACGATAATGATAATAATAATGATAATATAGATAATAATGGAAATAGCGTAAGTAACGTTATAATAACGTTAATAATAGTAGTAATGGTAAGAGCGACAACAATAACGATAATAACTATTATTTCTATATTAATAACAGTAAGAATAGTAATAATAATTATTATAATAATAATTACAAGAGCAATTACGTTTATTACACTAATAAGGATAATAAAAAAGATAATAGCGATAACAACATTAATATGGTAATAACGTTAATAACGACAATAATAATTAAGATAATTACGAAAATAACGATAATAACGCTAATAATAACACTAATAACGACAATAACGATAACAAACATAAAAACGATAAGAATCGTTATTATATTAATAAAAATAATGATAACGAAGATTATGAATATAAAAATAATAAAGATATAAGTGATAATAACAATAATAACGATAATAACGATAGTAGCGTTAATATGAAAATAATGATAATAACCATAATAACGATAATAACAAATGTATTGAAAATAATTGATATTTTAAAAATAATATCGATAAAAATGATTGTAAATGTAATGACGTTAATAACGTTAATAACCATAATAATAACGATAATATTAGTAATAATAATATTATTAATAATAATAACGGTAATAATTCTGAAAAAAAATAACGTTAATAATCATAATTACGCTTATAACGTTAATAGCGATAATAAGTCGATTATAACAATAATAACGATTTTAACGATCATTATGGTAATAAATGTAATAATTATAATAATGGTACCAATAATGATAATATTGATAATGAAGATAATAACAATAAAAAAACGATAATAACGATAAAAATAACGATAACAACGATAATAACGATAATAATAACAATAACGGTAATAACGATAATAACAATAATTGCAATAATAACAGTAATAATAACGATAATAATGATGATAAATGCAATAACGATAATAATAACGATAATAATAATAATAATAATAATTATAATAATAATAATAATAAACATAATAATAGTAATAATAGTAATAAATATAAAAATATAGTAATAATAAAAAAGATAATAACAATAATAACGATATAAACGTTTATAACGATGATAACAAACAACACTATAAAAAAACTATAATAACCATAAAAACAATAATAATGTTACTTGCGATTATAACGTGAATAAGGATAATAATAAAGATAATAATAATTATTATGATAATAAAGATAATAATGATAATAATAACAGCAATAACGATTCTAATGATAATAACGGTAATAATAACGATAATAACGATAATGACGGTAATAACGATAATAATAAAATAGTAATATTAATAATAATTGCTATAATAAAGATATTAACGATATTACCGATAATAACGATAATAACGATAATAATAATAATAACGTTATTAAAGTTTATAACGGTAAATTCGATAATAACGTGAATAACGAGAATAATAACGATAATAATAATAATAACGGTAATAAAGATAATAATGATAATAAAAACTATTATAACTTTAATAACGATAATAATAACAAAAACAACGATACTAACCATAATTAGGATAATAATAACGACAATAATAATAATAGTAACAATAATAATAATAGCAATAATAACTTTGATGATAATAATAATATATATTATAAGTACCATAATAAGAATAATAACGACCAAAACTATATTAATAACGATAATAATAATAATAACATAATATATAATAATAACAACGATAATAAGGATTAAATGATAATAATAACGATATCTACAATAATAATAGCGATAAAAATAATAATAAATATAATAACGTTAATAAGTATAATAATGACGATAATAATGAAAGTAACTATAAAAATCATAATGATAACTTTAATAACAATAATAAACATAATAACGATAATAATGATAATAATCATAATAAAAACGTTAATAATAACAATAACCATTATAGCGATTATAACGACAATATTAATAATACCAATATTAATGATAACTATAATTACGTAAGGAACGTAATAAAGGTAATAATTACGGTAATAATAATAATAACGATTATAAAGGTAATAATAAAAATAACAATAATAGCGAATACAACAATAATAACTGTAATAATAACGATAATTACGATAATAACGTTACGAACGATAATGACAGTAACAAGGTTTATGACGCTATAACGATAGTAACGATAATATTAACGATAATAATAATAATAATAACGATAATAACTATAATATATTTAATAATAGCGATAATAAAAGCTATAATAACGATAATGAGTGTAATAATAACGATATTGAAGATAATAACGATAATAATAACAATAACTACGATTATAACGATAATAACGGTAATAATAACGAAAATAAAGATAATAATAACGTCAATAATAATAATAACGATAGTAACAACAATAATGTTAGCAATAACAATAATAACGGTAATAACGATAATTAAGATAATTACGTTAATAACAATAATTACAGTTATAACGATAATAATAAAGACAATAATGATAATAAACGTAATAATAATAACAATAATATAAATAACGCCATTAATAATATTAACGATTAATACGATAATAACAATAGTAACGATAATAATAACTATAATAATGATTATAACGGTAAAAACGTTAATAACGATAATAGAGGTACTAACGTTTATAACAATAAAAATAAAGATAATAATAAGAGTAATGATAACAGCGACAATAATTACAATGAGAATAATAATTATTATTATTATAATAAAAACGACAATTACATTTTCTATTATAAAGGTAATAACAACAATAGTAACAATGATAAAAACGATAATGATACTATCTATAATAACGATAATTACGATAATAACGTTAATAACGATAGACATAACGGTAACAATTATAGTAATCATAATAGCGACGATAAAAATGACAATAATAACATTAATAATAGTAATATTATTTATTATAAACATAATGAATATATTTATAAGAATAACAATAAAAGAGATAATAACGATAATAGCGATAGTACCGATAATAACGGTAATAATCACGATAACAGCAAAATAGTGAACATTACAACGACGCTATTAACGATAATAATAACCATAACAATAGTGATAATAATAATAATAATAATAATAATAAAGATAATTATAAAAATAAAAGTTATAAAAATAATAACGATAGTTACTATAATAACGATAATACCTTTGATAAAGTTAATAAAGAAAATAATTATGATACCAATAAAAACAACGAAAATAACGATAATAACGATAATAACGATATTAACGTTAATAACGGTGATAATAATGATAGTTGAATACTACGGATGACAGCGAAAATAATAAGGATAATATTATGATTAATAATATTATTAATAATAATAACGATAATTATAAAAATAACAATAATAAACTTAATAAAGATCATAACGTTAATAGCGTTAATAACGATAATAATAACGATAATAATACCAATAACGATAACAGCAACAATAATTACAATAATAATAGTAATATATATTACTATAATAATAACGATAATAACAATTATGATAATAACGATAAAAAGGATAATAATAAAGATAATAACGATAACAACGATAATAACCATAATAACATTAATAACAATAATAATAAATACGCTAGTGACGATAATAACGATAATAATAACGAAAATAATGATATAACGATATTAAAGATAATTACGATAATATCGATGATAACTTAATTACAGGAATAATAAAGATAGTAATTATAATAACGATAATGACTATAATGACAATAATAATAAAATAATAACTATAATAACGATAATAAAGAAAATAACCATAATAACGATAATAAAGAAAATAACCATAATAACGGTAATAACGATAATAACGATGGTATTAACGATAATAATAATTGAACGATATAACGATAATAACGATAATGTTAAAGTTAATAACGAAAATAACGTAAATAATAGTGTTAACGGGAATAATAACAGTAATAACGATAATAACGACAATATCGATAATAACGTTAATAACCACAATAATGACGATGGTAATGATGATAGCGATATTGACCATATTAACGAAAATAGACACAATAATAATACCGGTAATAAAGATATTAACGATAAAAATAACGAACAAAACTTTAGAACGTTATAGCAATAATAACGGTAGAAATAATGATATTGACGATAAAGACAATTATAACAATAATAACGACCAGAACGATATTTACGATAATAACGATAATATCAACGATAATGATAATAATAACGATAATAATTTCGATGATAAAAAATATAATGATAATAAATAAAATACAGATAATTACTATAATAATGATATTAACGGTAATAAAGATAATAAAGATATTAAAGATAATAACGCTAATAGCGATAATAATAACAATAATAAAATTTATTATAATAATAATAAATATAATAATAATAATAATAATAATAATAATAATAATAATAATAATAATAATACCGACAATAAAGGAATAGCGATAACAACGGTAAAAAAGATAATAAAGATATTAACGAAAATAACGAAAATATGAAAATAATAATATAAAACGATGATAATATGAAGAACGATATTAATAATACTAATATTATAAGTAGAGATAGCAGCGACAATAATGGCGATCATAATAATATTAAAAAAAATAATAGTGACAATAATATATAATAATGCTAATTATAAAAATAAGAATAATAACAATGATAACGATATTAATAAAAATAACGCTTATAATAACAATCATAACGATAAATAATTTATTAAGATAATATCGATAATAACGATTATATATAATAAAATTATTAATAATGACAATAATGAAATTAACGTTGACAAGAATAATAATAACGATAATAATGATAATAAAGATGATAATAACGATAAAAAGATAATAATTGTAAAAACTAAGAGAATAACGATAATAACGGTATTAACGTTAACAGCGATAATAATAACTATAGTATTGAAAATAAGGAAACTTACGATAATGGATATAACAATAACGATAACAATAGTAGCAATAATATTAATAATAATTATAATCATACCGATGATCAAAAAATAACGATAATAGAAATATTTACTATAATAACAATAATAACGGTAATAACAGTAATAACGCTAATTACGAAAATAACAACGAAGATAAAATAAAGATCGATAATAACGATAAATCGATAATAACGATAATAATAATAATAACGATAATAACGTTAATAATAATAATAAAAATGATAATAATGCTACTATGAATAAAAACGATATTAACAACGATTATAATATTAATCGTAATAGTGATAATAATAAAAATAACGTTTATAAAGGAAGTAACGATAATAACAATATTAGAGATAATATCAATAATAACGATGGGATAGATAATATTGTAATTAACGATAATAATTATGGTAATAACGATAATATCGATAATATTACTGATAAAAACGATAATAATAACGATAATAAAGATAATAAAAACGATATTAACGAAAATAACAAAAATAGTAATAATAACGATAATAATAAAGATACTGATAATAGCGATAAGAACGATAATAAGGATAACAATAATATTAGTAATAATAAGCAAAATAACGGTCATGACGATAATATCGATAATACCGTTAATAATGATATTATTTATTATAACGGCAAAAACGATATTAATAACGATAATAGTTATAATAATGATAATAACGATAGTAAAGATAATAATAACGATAGTAATAATAATATCGATAGAAACGATAATTACGATAATATTAACGATAATAATAATAACGATAATAACGATAAGAACGATAATAATAAACATTATAACGATATTAAAGGTGATAATAACAATAATAATATCGATAATAATAAAAATAACGGTAATAAAGAAAGTAACGATAATTACCGTAATAACGTCAATAACCCTAATATTAACGATACTAACAATAATAACGATGATATCGATAATAACGATAATAATAACGGTAATAACGCTATTTAAGATAATAACGTATTTAACGATAAGAAGGACAATAACGGTAATAACGTTAATAACTATAATAATGACGATAATAATAATAATTACGATAAAGGCTATAATTTTATCGATAATAACGTCAATAATGATATTAATGTTAATAACGATAATAGCGATAATTACAATTATTTATGTCAATAACGGTAATAATAAAAATAATAAAAATAGTTAGGTAAACAGCGACAATAACAACTATAACAGTAATAATAATATTAATATCGACAACAATAAACATATCGATAAAAACGAAATTATAGTTAATAGCGATGATAATAATTACAATATCGCTAATAACGGGGCTAAGTGTAATAACGATAATAACGATTATAATAATAATATCGATAATTGCGACAATAAGAACGATATTGGTAATAATAGTAATAATAATAAAAACGATTATATGAAAAATAACGATAGTAATAACTATAATAATAGTAATAAGAAAAATAATAATAATAACAACAATAATTATAAAAATTACAATAATATTGATATTAACGATAATAAAGATGATAACGATTATACTGGTAATAACGTTATTAACAATAATAATAATTGTGATAAAAACGATAATTATAAATGTAATAATAACGATCATAAAGTTAATTACAATAATAACGGCAATAACGTTAATGACGATAGTAATAACCATAATAATAATAGTAATCATAACAACGACAATAATAACGATAATAATAACGATAGTAATAGTAATAATATTAATAATAATAATAATGCCGATAATAACAAAAATAAGAATAATAACAATAATAACGATAATAATAACGATTATAACCAAAATAACGATAATAACGATAATTGCGATATTAACATCAATCACGATAATAATAACGATAATAAGAATAATTATGACGATAATAATTGAAATAACGATAAAAAAATAACAACGATAATAACGATAATAACGGTATTATATTTAATAACGATATTAATAATACGATTAGAACGATAATAATAATAATAATAACAATAATGCCAATATGTACAATTAATAAGATAATATCGTTAATAACGTTAAAAATAACGATAATAATAACAGTAATCATAACAGCGGCGACAATAACGATAATAATAACAATAATAATAGTAATAATAATATTAATAATTATAAGAGTGATAATTATAAATATAACAGTTCCAAAGATATTAACAATAATAACAATTTTAATGTTAATAATATTTATAATAGTTATTATTCCGATAATAATAAAAATAACGATAAAAACGGTAATAACATTATTGAAGATAATAATGCCTATAATAAGAATAATAACTGTAATAAGGATAATAACGATAATAACGATAGTAATAATAATATCGATTAATATGATAATAACATCAATGACGATAATTATAACAATAATAATAATACTAATCATAGCAGCGAAGATGATAAGGATAATAATAATAATAAAATCAGTAATGATAATAATAATAATGAAAACGATAATTATATAAAAAGAACTATAAAAATAATATCGTTTATAGCGTTAATCACGATAATAATGGAAAAAATTAAATTAATATCTACAATTAAAACCATAACAATAAGGATAATAATTATATTAATAATAATATTTGAAATAATAATAACGATAAGAATACAAATAACGGTTATCAGGATAATAAAGATAATAACGATAATGACGAAAATAGAGATAATAACGATAATAATAACGATAATAATAGTAATAAATATAATAATAATGTCAATAATATAAATAATAACAACGATAATAATAAACATATCTATAATAACGATAACATCAACGGTAATAATATTAATAATGATAATAATGAAAATAAAAATAATCATAATAATATAATTAACGATAAGAACGATAATAAGGATAATAATAATAATATCGATAATAATGATAATTCGATTAGAATAACGATCATAAGGATAATAGTGTTACTAACGAATATAACGGTAATGACGATATAATCAATAATAACAATAAATACGATAATAACGTTAATAACGATAATAATAACGATAATAATAATAGAAATTATAACAGCAACGTTATTAACGATAATAATAACGATAATAATAATAATATTACTGATGTTAAAGATTGTAATTATAAGAACGATAATAATACCGATAATAATAACGAAAATAATATTTATGATGATAACAACAATAACGATAATAAAAACAATAATAATGATAATAACTGTAATAACGATAATAACGATAATAATGTTAATAACGTTAATAACGATAATAATAACGATAAAAACTATTATTTCTATAATAATAATAGCAAGAATAGTAATAATAATTATCATAATAATAATGATAATGGCTATAACGTATATAACTTTAATATGGATAATAAAAAAGATAATAACGGTAACAACATTAATATGATAATAACGTTAGTAACGACAATACCAATTAAGATAATGACGATCATAATGATCATAATAACGATAATGACGATACTAACGTTATCAAATTTGAAAACGATACGAACGATATTAACGGTAATAACGTTATAAAAAATAGTAATTATTATAAAAATATTAGCGATTATAACGCTTATAACGATAATAAAGAAGATCATAACATTAAAAACGATAATAACGACAATATATTTATTATCGGTAATAAATATAATTGTAACGATATTAATAATCGTAATCATTACAACGACGATAATAACGATAGTAATAACGATAAGAATCGTAATTATATTAATAAAAATAATGATAACGACGTTTATGTAAATAAAAAAGATAAAGACATAAGTGATAATAACGATAATGATGGTAATAACGATTGTAACGTTAATAAGATAATAATAATAATAACGATAATAACGATATTAATTATAATATCGAAAATAATTAAGATCATAAAAATAATATCAATAAAAATAATAGTAAATATTATGATGTTAAAAACGTTAATAACCATAATAATAACGATAATATTAATAATAATAATAATAATATTAATATTATTAATAGGGATAATTATGAAAAAAACAATAATAAAGATAATAATCATAATAACGCTTATAACGTTAATAACGATAATAAATCGATTATAATAATAATAACAATAATTTGGATAATAAAGATAATAACCATAATAACGATAAAAACGATAATAACGGTATGAACGTTATTAACGATAATTACCATAAAAATTATAATAACAAAAATAATGATAAGAGAAGCGTTAATAATAATAATAACGATTTTAACGATAATGATGGTAATAAATGTAATAACGTTAATAACGGTACCAATAATGATAATATCAATAATGAAGATAATAACGATAGAAAAACGATAATGACGATAATAACAACAATAACGGTAATAACGATAATAATAAGGATAAAAATAATAATAACAATAAAACGGTAATAATAACGATATTAACGATGATAACTGCAATAACGATAATAATAACGATAATAAAATAATTATCATAATGAAGATAATAATTATAATAATAACAGTAATAACGATTTTAATCATAATAACGAAAATAATAACGATAATAACGATAATGACGATAATAACGATAATAAGATTAAAAATAGTAATATTAATAATAATTGCGATAATAAAGATATTAACGATATTAGCGATAATAACGATAATAACGATAATAATAATAATAACGATAATAGCGATAATAACGATAATTTCGATAATAATGTGAATAACAATAATAATAACAATAATAATAATAATTACAGTAATAAAGATAATAATGATAATAAAAACAATTGTAACGTTAATAAGGATAATAATACAATAATAACGATACTAACCATACTTACAATAATAATAACGACACAAATAGTAATAATAATAATAATAGCAATTATAGCAATAACGATAATAATAATATATACTATAATTACGATAATAAGAATAATAACGGCCGAAACAATAATAATAACGATAATAATAATAACAACGATAATAAGGATTAAATGATAATAATAAAGATATCAACGATAATGATATCGATAAAAATCATAATAAGTAAAATAACGATAATAAGTATAATAATGGCGATAATAATGAGAGTAACTATAAAAACCACAATGATAACTATAATAACAATAATAAGTATAATAACGATAATAATGATAATATAAATAATGAAAAAGTTAATAATAATAATAACAATTACAATGTTAATAATGATAATAATAACAACAATTACGAACGAAACGTTAATTACGGTAATTATCACGGTAATAGTACTAATAAAGATTATAAGGTTAATAATGATAATAATAACAACAATAACGAAAACGATAATTATGATAATAACGTTAATAACGATAATGACAGTAACTAGGTTAATGACGATAATAATAACGATAATGAAGATAAAAATAACAATAATAACGGTAATAACGATAATATTAACGTTAATAATAATAATAGTGACGATAATAACAATAATATTTTTTAGAATATCGATAATAAAAGCTATAATAACGATAATGAATAAACTAATAACGATAATAATAATAATAGCGATATTGAAGATAATAATGATAATAATAACGATAATTACAATTATAACGATAATAACGGTAATAATAACGAAAATAACGATAATAATAACGTTAATAATAATAATAACGATAGTAACAACAATAATGTTAGTAATAACAATAATAACGATAATAACGATAATAACTATAATAACCATAAAGATTATAATAACGATAATAATTATGATAATAATGATAATAGCGATAATAACGATAATGTTAACTATAGTAATAGTAGTAACGAAAACCACATAAATTAAAACGTTAGTAATAATAATAATAATAATAATAATAATAATAATAATAATAATAATAATAATAATAATAATAATATCAACGAAAATAATGAAAAAACGATAAAAACGAAAATTATGTTAATAACGACAATAACGCTAATAATAACGATAAATATCATTATAAAGATAATAGCGATAGTAATGTTAATAAAGGTAATATCAAATAATAACGATAATGATAGTAGTTAAAATAACTATGAGGATAAAAACGATAATAATAAAAATAGCGATACAAACGTTAATGACGATGATAACATTAATAACCACAATAATTACGATAATAATAACGATAAAAAAAATATAAATAAATATAATAATATTAATAATGATATAAATAACATTTACGATTATAGCGATAACAATGAAAATAATAATAATAATAATAACGATAATAATAATAATTACTATATTATAACAATAGTAAGAAGAAGACGATAAAAACGATAATGACAATATTAACGATAATAATAAAGATAATAGCTTTCTTTTCTTTTCTTTTTTCTTGATGGTCTGAGACTGCTAAACTTTACGCGCTAACACAGGGACCCTGCCCGTCAGAAGAACCCTTCACCATTTGGGTCCCCCTTTAAAGTCCCTGGAGTGTCGGGCTCACCGTTGGATTAGGCACTACCGACTAAATTCATATCCACCCTAGTGGCATAGTGAAATCATTCCGGCACCGCCAGGTGGCATTACTTCATGATGGCGCCACTACAACCAGTCCCTTTACGGGACTCTTCTTTCGGCTCTACGGGGCAGGAGCCTGGATCAACTTTGGGGGCAGGTCTATGGGCCGCCCATCTCTTTCATTATTCTGCGAAAGATAACCCTGACGTACCAGGCCACCTTGTTCTACTCCTCCTGAACTCGGAACATGTTCTCGACAACGTTATCTGGCGAGATTTTCCCGAAGACTTGCTCCAAGGCGAGTCGTTCGACGCTCCAACTAACACATTTGAAGAATGTGTGATGAGCGTCGTCGTTGATCGAGACCCCATAGGGGCTGTTGGCGTCTGCTACCTTCCTCATTTTTGCGAGGAAGGAGCAGAACAAACCATGCCGTGTCAAAAATTGGGTGAGGTAGATGTCGAAATCTCCCGCCTCTCAGTTTAGCCAACTGTCTAGCCGACTGATGAATCGGGCCGTCCATCCGCCCCGAGGCTCCTGTTCCCATCTGCTTTACCAGGTCTCGATGCTGGTAGACCTGGCGAGCCTTGATGCCTCCTCCTTTCCCAGAACAGGCCTCTGCGGGTGGACGAATTTTCTCGTCTGGGTGAGTAGATTGATCGGGATTACACCCGCTGCCACTTGCACCGCGGGCTCAGTGACTGAGTGGTAGGAGCAAACAATTCGGAGAGTGCCCCTCCACAGTACAGCTGCTATGAACTTGCGGTATTTCTCGTGTCGCAGCGCCTCGGCACAAACTACAGCGCCGTACAGCATCACTGCTTCGGCTGTGCCTAATAGGATCAGGAGTCGCCTTATGCTTGGACGGGGTCGTTGACTTTGGCCATGAGTGTGCCAAGCGAAGCTACTACTTTTGCAGTCTTGTCGGTTGCCCAAATTATGTGCTCTCCACATTTCAGCTTGTTGTCGAGCATTACACCAAGATATTTGTCAGCCGACTTAGTCTGGATCGCCGCGACTCCTACAATGAACCGCCGCAAGGTGTTGATGCGCTTCCTCGTAAGTAGCACGCTCTCTGACTTATGGGCTGCTAGAGATAGTCCGTCGTCTTTCATCCAGGAGATGACTCTTCGCATGACCTGGTTGAGCAGCAGCTGTGCCCCCTCCGTGTCTCTTGCGGTTATGACAACTGCAATGTCATTTGCGTACCCAACCAAGAAAGCACCTACAGAGACTACCACACGATAGATACCGTCGTAAAAAATATTCCATATATCCGGTCACAGTATGGAGCCACGTGTAGCCCCCGATGTCAATTCCGAGCTTCTTGGACCATCGCCCGTGTTGCATACTAGGAAGTGATCGTTCAGATAATTCCCGATAATTCGGAGTATGTACCCCGGGACGCTGAATTTACGTTCGAGCGCATCCATTGCCAAGTCTCACCTGACGAGGTTGAAGGCATTTCTCACGTCTAAGGTGACCAGCAGATACAAAGGGCGAGATAGATGATTCCCTCGCTCCGATATTTTAGCGATCGTGACAACCTCCCGGACTGCGTGGATGGTTGAGAGTCCAGATCGATATCCAAACAGTCGGTTGACATGATCACTCGCTGCCCTAATGGCTGCGAGCAGACGTAGCCTAAGCAGCTTCTCCAGGATCTTGCCAGCCGCATCGAGCATGCAAATAGGCCTGTATGACGAAGCGGCATCTGCTGGACCCTTGCCCATGCTTATAAGCAAATGTCTGGCTTTATTTCACGAAGACACCCTCTCTGAGGCACATGTTGTACATATTTAGCAAAAGCTTGGGGTGACTCTGCGCGACGGCATTCATTGCTTCCGCTGGAAGGCCGCCTGGTCCTGGAGCTTTCTTGTTCTGAATGGAAAGTGCGGCACTGAGACGCTCCTCCTCCGTAAATTGTGACGCTTAGGGGCTGAAAGGTGCCAATTTCTCTCTTTGGCTGCAAGGGGAATAGGGTATGCATGATTATTTCCAAAGTCCTCCCGTCCAGAGGGTTTCCTTGCGTTAGAGTCTCCAGCTTTCGGGTGACGATCTGGTACCTTAATCTCTTCGGATTCTGGTCGACATCCAGGCACACCTCCATCTATGACTGAAGACAGCCTCTCTCGATCCATTCTTGCGATGTTCCAACGGGGGGCCGCTCTGCACTTGTCACGGCTAGCCTCTTATCGTGTAAATCGGATAGGATGTACTGATGATCGCTCCCGGTATAATCCTCGATCACCCACCAGCGTGAGTTACTTTCCACAATGTGTTCGTTGTCTGGAGAGATGTCCGGGATCGTCTCTCTCTAGCCAGGCGTTCAGAAGGTTGACGTCGAGTGTGTGTTGAGTACCGCTAGACCCAGTCTCGACACAACCTCCATGAAATGTCTTCTTCTGGAGTCCGGCTTGTCCTCCCCCCGTTCGAGAGCTTTGGCATTGAGATCTCCCGCCACTATGTAATTCCCATGCATTTCCTGCAACGCATCATCCTGATCGTCAAGTTTGATCTGGAAGTCATCTATCTGGTCGTTCGGAGTGAGACATATGCTGACATAAGTCATCGAGTTATGTATCCACTAATCTATTCACGACTCAGCTTCTTTCAGGACATGGAGCGTTCAAGGCCAAACTGAAGGAGCTTAATGTCATCCCAGAAGGAACTTCGAGTGTGGTGAAGAAGACACGGTTTCGCACCACATCATGGACTGTCCGGTGTTCAAACCCCAGAGAGTGGCTCTGGAGGATATTCTCGGTGGAAGGAGCTGGCCAGAAGCAGCGAGACATCTTGTCTCCACAACTGAGGCCTTCTCCCTTTTCGCCGAGTTTTGTAAAGAAACCCTCCTAATTAAGGGTTGTTAGTTTCGTAAGTCCTGTTCAGCTGGGATCGTCGGAGCCCCGGTGATGGGGGTGGGAGCCTGTAAGCATCTCTGGTAAACCCACCCTCGAACAGGACAGGGTCGGGAAGCTCGTGCGCATCTCCCTTTTTTTTTTCTTTCCCTCTCAACACTCATCCAACTCTCTCCCTATACCTTACATCCTTCCAATCCCATCCCATCCTACGGAACGAGTACCAAGGGTCGTGGTACTGTGGGTGGGCCTCCCCGTGGTTCCCCGTTGGCACGGCTGGCATCAACGTGGCGATTCGTTGCCGCGAGGATGTTGGTCGTGGCTAAACCGCTCACCCTGCCCGCCGGCAGGAGTTTTGAGTTTTTCCGAATCCGTCCTCTTCGTTGTGGTGGCTGCTAGAAGTGGATAGTTCCGTAGAGTATGCCTTAATGGTCGAAGTAGCATAGGTGTAGGCGCCCTCGGACGTCCACCTTTACATTATATTGTCCCTACGGCACTGGACATGTTGCGATGGTGGATGGCTCCGACTACGTCTGCGTAAGATTTACCATGCGCAGGTTTGAGGTGGATCACGTCCTGCCTAGTTCTTTATTTCGGCCTGTCCTCCGATTTGCTCGGCTTATTTTTCTTCTACTGTGGGTTTCTCGTCGCTTTCATCGCTAGTTTTTCCTCATTTTCTTTCTTATTGACTACTTGGCGGCTTCGGTCGTCGTTGCCTGTTGCCTCTGTCTTTTGAGGCTTTCTTTAGGCAACTGCGGCGGACTTGTGGCTACTCTTATATCTGCGCCGTCATCTCTAACAGAATTTGCCCATTGTCTCTGAGAAACTCGAGCGAAGGCTCCCTTATTGACCCCTGGCTCCTTTATTGACCTTTTTTCGAGATTTATACTTGAAGTCTGGTCTGTCAGTGATGTCCTCCAGTTCTGGAAGCCTTTCCTTATCGCATTGTTTACGTTTCGCTGTCTAGTAACTGCCGACTTAATTTTGGCAGGAAGGTCTTTCGCTGGCTGAAGTATCTCACTTTCTCCATTTTGTGATGTCCACTTCGCAGGCAGGAATGGTGACGTTAAGCCGGGGTGCCGCATGATATCCACGGCCCTGAGAGCACTTTCTCACTCCTCGAAGTGGCCTTCTTCATATCTTTCCCTTCCTGGGGCTTTCGTCACTCTGCCAGCCAGGTCGCTTATCTGTGGTGCCATTCCTGATACATTATCCAGAGCTGGTGCGAGGTTGCCTAACCCAAACTCCTGGTAGATGATGGATGACGACAACGGATGGCCAGCCTTACCACCACCCGACACCGCAGTTGCGTGGGTGTACATCCCACGCCCGCTTTTGCCTTTCGCTGTATTATCCGTCATGTAGTATATATTGATGGGAGGCTAGCTCCTCAAAAGAAAGGAAAGGTAAGAATGGAAGCCAGAGAGTTAGAGAAAGAATAAAAAAAGATATGACAGATGAACAAAGGAAGGAATAGCCGTACAGGAACTTTCACACGTCATTAACGCAGACCGATTTAGTCGCCGCATATGACAAGCAGGGAGTGGTTTGGGAGTATTCTACTTCCCCTAATCCACAGGTTGGAATACCGACAATAAAAACTATAATAATAATAATAGCAATAATAATAATATTAATAATAATAATAACGATAATAAAAAAATATCTATAATAATAACGATAGTAATAATAATAACGATAATAACGATAATAATTTTGATAATAATACTAATAACGATATAAACGATAGTAACGGTAATATCAACAATAAAGTTAATAAAGAAAATTACGATAGTAATGATAATAACTATAATAACGATAATAAATATAATTACGATAGTAATGTTAATAACGATTATATTAATAATGACGATAGTAACGATAATAATATTGATAATAATAATAATGACTATAATAACGGCAATAACCATAAATATGGTAATAATAACCACAATAATAATTTAAAGATAATATCGATAATATTGATAGTAATTACGGTAATAACGATTATAAAGCTAATAACAACTGTAATAACGATAATGACGATGAATACGATAATAATGATTATTACGATATTTAAGCAAATAATAATAATAACTATATCATGGAAAATATCGATTTTCACTATAATTATAATATGAACTATAATAACGTTAAGAATAACGATAATAACATTAATAATATTAATAATAATAATAATAAAAGAGATAATAAAAAATAGCGATATTAAAGGTAATAAAGATGATAAAGATATTAACGAAAATAACGAAAATAAGGATAATAATGCCGAAAACGATTGTAACGTTTACAACGTTCATAATAGCGCTAATAATATAAGTATCGATAACAGCGGCATTACTGGCGATAATAATAATAATAAACAAAATAATAGTGACAATATTACATAATTATGCTAATAATAAAAATAACGATAATAACAATGATAAAGATATTAATAATCGTAACGTTTATAGTAACGATAGTAACGTTCACAAATTTATTATGATAATATCGATACTTACGTTTATAACGTAAATAACGGTAATAATAACGATAATAATGATTATAGAGATGACAACAACGATAATAAAGATAATAATTGTAAAAACTAATACAATAACGATAATAACGGTAATAATGTTAATAGCGATAATAATAACTTTTATAATTACAATAAGGAAACTTACTATAATAGAGAAAACAATAACGATAAAGATAATAGCAATAGTAATAATAATAATTATAATTATATCGATCATAAAAAAATAACGATAATAGAAATATTTACGATAATAACAATAATAACGGTAATAACGGTAATAACGCTAATTACGAAAAATTAATAACGAATAATACTACTATCAATAATAATGATACTAGCAATAAAAATAATATTAATCGTAATAATGACAATAATAAAAATAACGATAATACAGATAATAACGATAATAACGATATTAGAGAAATTAACAATAATAACGATTGGAAAGATAATATTGTAAATAACGATAATAACGATAATAAGGGTATTATTACTGATAAATGCGATAATAATAACGATATTAACAATTATGAAGGAAATAACGATAATTAGAATATTAATTACTATAACAATAATAATTGCGATAATAACAATAACGAAAATTACAATAATAACGTTAATAACGATAACAACGATAAAAATAATATTTGCGATAAAACTATAATTATATCGATAATAACGTCAATAATGCTATTAACGATAATAACGATAATTGCGATAGTTACAATTAATAATGTTAATAACGATAATAATATCAATAATAAAAATTGTTACGTATACAGCGACAATAACAACTATAATAGTAATAATAATATTAATATCGATAGTAATAAAAATATCGATAAAATAGAAAATAAAGGTAATAGCGATGATAATAATACAATATCTATAATAATGGGACTAAATGTATTAACGATAATAATAACGAATATAATAATAGCATCGATAAATCCGACAATAGGAACGATATTAGTAAAAATAGTAATAATAATAAATACGATTATATGAAAAATAACGATAGTAATAACTATAATAATAGTAATAATAATAATAATAATAATAATAATAACAATAATTATAAAAATTACAATAATATAGATATTAACGATAATAGCGATGATAACAATTATAACGGTAATAACGTTAATAACAATATTAATAATTAGGATAATAACGATAATTATAATTGTAATAATAAAGATCATAAAGATAATAACAGTAATAACGGTATTAACGTTAATGGCGATAGTAATATCGATGATAATAGTAATAATATTAATAAAAATATTAATTACGATAAAAATAAAAATAAGAATAATAACAATAATGACAATAATAATAACGATTATAACCATAATAATAATAATAACGATAATTAATATATTAACGTCAATCACGATAATATTAACGGTAATAAGAATAACAATGAAAATAATAATTGAAATAACGATAAAAAAATAATAACGATAATAACGATTATAATAATGATAATAACGATAATGCGAATAAGTACATATAATAAGAAAATAATGTTAATAACGTTAATAATAACGATAATAATAATAGTAATCATAAAAGCGACGACAATAACAAATATAATAACAATAATAATAGTAATAATAATATTAATAATTATAAGAACGATAATTATGAATATAACAGTACAGAGATATTAACGATTATAACAATTATATTGTTCGTAATATTGATAATAATTATTATATGGATTATAATAAAAATAACGATAATAACGGTAATGTCTATTATAATAATAATATCGTTGGTAACGGTAATAATGTCAATAGTGATAATAATAGTTATAATAATAATAATAATGTTAATAACAATAATATTAATAATAGTAATGATAATAATAAAAATATCGATAATAAAGATGATAGCGTTAATAAAGATAGTATAGATATTGTCGGCAATAACATTAATGTCGGTAAAAATAAAGATAATAATAATTGTAACGATAGCAGCGACAATAATATCAATAATAATAATAATAATTATAAAAATAAAGGATTATAAAAAAATTAACTATAATAAGAATAATAAACGTAATAAGGATAATAACGATAATAACGATAATAACGATAGTAATAATAATATAGATTAATATGAATATAACATCAATGACGATAATTATAACAATAATAATAATACTAATCATAGCAGCGACGATAACAACTATAATAATGATAATAATAATATCGATAATAAGGATAAAATCGATTAGAAAAACGATCATAACGATAATAGCGTTAGTCATGAATATAACGGTAATAACGATAAAATCAATAATAACGATAAATATGATAATAACGTTAATAACGATAATCATAACGATAATAGTAGTAATAATGATAATAATAATAATAACGTTAAATATAAAACTAACAGTAGTAAAGGTAATAACGATAATATCAATAATAACGCTAATACCGGTAATAACGATAATAACAGTAATAATAACGATATTTATGATAATAATGTTAATAACGATAATAATAAGGATAAAATATAAATATCGATAACAGCGATAATAACAACGATAATAATAATAATAATAATAATAATTATTATTATTATTATTATTATTATTATTATAAAAAGAATAATACTAAAGGAGAGGTTAATGACAATAATACGATCAGTAATAGTTACTATAATATTAACCCAAATAATAATAATAATAATAAAAAAAAAATTCTATAAATAACGATAATAACGGTAAAAATGATAATAACGATAATAATGTTAATAACGATAATAATAATAGTAATGATGACAACGACAGTAATAACGATAATAATAATAATAACAATAATAATAAATATTGTAATAGCGATATTAAAATAATAACTATAACAACGTATTTACGATAATAAATGTAATAACGATAACGATAACTATAATAAATATTGTAATAATAATAATAACAATAATAATTATGATAATAATAAGAATACCGATAATAAAATTAATAAGGATAATTACGATAATGACGGTAATAACGCTAATAGAGATAATAACGAAAATAATAATAATAACGATAATAACGATAATAACCTTAATAATGACAATGATAACAATAAGAACGATAAAATTATTATAATGATAATAACTTCAATATCGTTAATAACGATAATAATAATAGAAATCGTAACAGCGACGATAATAACGATAGTTATAACGGTAATAATACTAATAATGATAACGTTATTTATAAGAATGACCATGATTAAGATAATAGAGGTAATAACAATAATATCTTCTGCTTGATATCGGTAATAATAACGATAATAGTAATAATAAGAATAATAACGATAACAACGGTAATTACCATAATAACGATACGAGCTATAATAACGGAAATAACGATAATAACGATAATAACGATAATAACTTTAATAGCGTTAATAATGATAATAATACCGTTAGTAATAATAGTAATGCTATCAGAGTCGTTAATAACGATAATAATAACGGTAATAATAGTAATAATAATATTAATAATATTAATAATAATAATAGCGGTAAATACAAAAATAACAATAATAAAGTTAATAACGATAATAACGGTAATAAAGATAAAAAGATAATAATGACGATAATAACAATAATAACGTTAATACCGATAATAACGATATTAACGTCAATAACGATAAAGTTAACATTAATAATAATATTAAGGATAACATCGACAATAAAAACAATAATAATAATAATAATAATAATAATAATAATAATTATAACAATCGCAATTATAATAAGAATAACGATAATAAGTATAAAAACTGTAATAACGATATTAAAGATGTTAAAGAGAATAATTAAGTAAAGAATAATAATAATGATAATATTAATATTAACGATAACAACGACATTAATAACGATAATAATAGTAACAATAATGAAAAAAATAATAATAACGATAATAATAAAAATAACAATAATATCGATAATAACGGTAATGTTGTTGATAACGACGATAATAATGATGATAAAAATAGAAATCATAACAGCGACGATAATAACAATAATAATACCCACAATAATAGTAATAATGATGACGATAATTATAAAAATGTCAGTAATAAAATTAATATCGATAATAATGATAATAATGTTTTTAATATTAATAATAACGATAATAATAATAATAACGTAAATAATAACGATGAAAAGCATAATAATGGTAATAACAATATTAACGATGATATGGTCAGTAACAATATTAGTAACGATAATAATAATAGTAACGAGAAAAGTGACATTAATAACGATAAAAATAATAATAAAAATAGTAATAATAACAATAATAATAAAAATATCGATAAAATGTATAAAAACCATAAAACGAAAATAACTACGATAATAACAATTACGATAGTATCGACAATAACAATAATAATGGTAATAACATTAATAACATTAATAATATTTATAATAACGATAAATGTAACAATAATAATGATTATTACGTTAATAACGCGAATGTCGGAAACAATAACTATAATAGTATTAATAAGCATAATAACAATTTTATGGGTACCAATAATAATTACGATAATATTATTAATAATAATAATAAGAACAATAATAACGGTAGTAATGTGACTAAAAATAATAGAGATAATAAAGATAATAACAGTAAAATGATAATAAGGATAATAATAACGATTATAATAATAACGGTAATAATAACAATAACGTTAATAACATTTAAAACAGTAATAACAATAATAATACTTATAATAATAATAACAATAATAACGATAACAATACACATAAATTCGATAATAACGATAAAGTTGATAATAACGATAATAAAGATGATGATATAGATAAAACGATTGTAATGATAATAAGGATAAGAATAAGGATAATAAATACTAATGATAATTACGTTAATAATAACGATAATAACGATAATGGCGATAATAACGGTAATAATAACGATAATACCAATAATAATAACGATAACAACTACAATAATAACGATAATAATAATAAAAATAACAGTAATAACAATAATAATGATAATAAAGATAATATCGTTAATGAGGATATTAATAATAATAACGATAGCAAAGATAATTACGACACTAATAACGATAGTAGCGGTAAAAATAGCGATGATAATAATAATAATAAAGATTATAAGGATAATAATAACTGTGATAACGGTAATAAAAATGATATTAACGACAATAACGAAAATAATAAGTTTAATAAAGGTAAACACGTTATTAATAACGATAATAACGATAATAACGATATTTCTGTTAATAACGATAATAATAATAACAACGATACTACCGTCAATAACGTTAAGAAAGAAAATAATAATGATAATAATAATAATACCGTTAGTAATGATAATAACGTTAATAACGATAACAACATTTATAACGATCATAACAATAATACCTATAATATCGTTAATAACGATAATAACGATCATAATAAAAATATACAACTATAATAAAAAGATTATAATAACGACTATATCGATAATAATAACGAGCATAATAATAATAGCAATTATAACAATAATAACGACTATAGTAACGACATTTATAAAAATAACGATAATAAGGATAATAATGATAACAACGATAATAACGATATTAACGATCATACCGGTAATAACGTTAAAACAATTATATTAGCGATAATAATATTAATAAAGATAGTAACGATAGTATCGATAATATCGATAATAATAAGAGTAAGAATAAAAAATAAAATAAAAATAATAACGATAATAATAGAAATGACGATAACAACGATAATAATAACGATAAAAATAATAAAAACAATATTAATAATATTATTAATTTCAAAAACAATTTAAATAAAGATAATAACGATAATGACGTTAATAACGATAATGTCGTTAATAACGACAATAACGTTAAAAACGATAAGAACAATAATAACGTTAATTGCGTTAATAACGATAATAATGATAATTAAAAGGATAATAATAAAACTAACTATAATAGAGTTATAAGGATAATTACGATAATATAGTTATAACAGGTAATATTAAAATTAACGATAATAACGATAATAAAACGGATAATAATAAAAATAACGATTATAACGATAATAACAATAGTAATAACGATAATAACGGTAATAACGCTAATAATAACAATATTAACGACAATAATGATAATAACTATAATAACGCGAATAACGATATTGCCGATAATAACAATAATGATATCAACAATAATGAAAATATCGATAATGCTAATAACAATAAAAATATAATATTGATAATAACGGTAACAATGATAATAACGGTAATGACGGCAATGACGATAATATTATCGATAATAACGATAATAATGATAAAAGCGAGAAAAATTATAATAACGTGAAAAATAATGATTATAATAGTACCGATAACAGAAACAATAATAACAATAACAATAATAATAATAAAAGTAATACTCTTAATAATTATTACGGTAATAGTATAATTAACGATAAAACGATAATTAAGATAATAACGATAACAATAACGATTATAATAATATGAACGATAATATCGATAATAAAAATAACGACGATAATAATATTGTCATTAATAATAATAACAATTATAATAATAAGAACAATAATAACAATAATAACAATAATAACGATATAAACAATAATAAGGTTAATAACAACGATTATGATAATAGTGACGGTAACAGCGAAAATAATATTGATAATGACTATAATAACGATACTATTAAGAGTAACGCTGACCCCGAAGTTAATGACAACAATATTAATAATAATAATAAAAATAATAATAATAATAATAATAATAATAATAATAATAATAATAATAATAATAATACTAATTATAACAATAATAACAATTATAACAATAATAATAATTATAATAATAATAATAATAATAATGATAATAATAATAGTAATAATAAAAATAATGTCGGTAATAATAAAAATAACGATAATAAAGAAATTAAGGATATTAACGGTAATAACAATAATAACGATAACAATGATAACAATAACGATAATAATATAATAACAATAATAACGATAACAATGATAATAATAACGATAATAATAATAATAACAATAATAACGATAACATGGATAACAACGATAACAACGTTAATAGCAAAAATAATAACTATAAGAAAAATAATAACGATAATATCGGTAACTACGATAAAGATAATAACTATAATAATAATAGAAATAATAATAATAATAACAATAACAATAAAAATAACGATAATAAATATAATAGCGCTAATAATGATTTTAACAACGATAATACAATAAATAACAATAATATTAAACATAACATTAAAAATAACGTTATTAAGACTTATACAAATATTAACGTTAATAACAAAAATAATAAAGATAATTATAATAGTAGCGACAAAAACGACAATAATAATGATAATATAAATAATAACAAAATAAAGTAAATATAATTCTAATAACGATAATAATAAAGAGAACGATAAAAACGATAATCACGATAAAGACGATGAAGGTACTATGAACGATAATAATATCGATATTAATATAAATAACGAGAAAAACGATAAAAACTTTAGTAATATCGATTATAACGATAATAAAGAAAATAATAATTAGGAGTATTATTCTAAATAATAATTAGGATAATAACAAATAATAACGATAATATCGATAAAAATAAAGATTATAAAAGTAATAACGATAGCAACGATAGTAATAACGATAATAATGATAATAATAATAATAATATTAATAATAATAATAATAATAATAATAATAATAATAATAATAATAATAATAATAACGATAATAACAATATTAATAACGATAATAAGGTAAATCACCGAAGTAAATATTATAAGGATAATAATAGGAATAACGATAATATCGATAATAATGAAAATAGGATAATAATAAAAACAATAGTATTAGTAGCTATAAAAGCGACAATAATAATGGTACTAATAATAATAATAAAAATAATGATAATAACAAAAACGATGATAAAAAGTATAACGATAAAACGATGATGACGAAATTAACCATAAAAACGTTAATAACGATAATAATAATGACAATAATAGTAGCGAAGATAACAGGGAAATTAATAACAGAAATATTAATAATAATAATAATGATATTAAGAACGATAATAGTAGAGAAACGATAATAACGATAATTATAATGATAATTATAGTAATTGATATAACCAAGAAAATAATAACGATATTAATAAAAATAATAATAATAGTTATAAAAACAACAATAATAATAAAAAAACTGTAATAATTATAATAACGATAATAACGTCAATAATAGCGATAATAATATATTAACGATAATAACGATAATAACAATAATAACGATCGTACCTTTAATATCGTCACTTGATGATAATAACAACGATAATAATAATAATAAAGATAGGAACGATAATAACGGTAATATCGATAAGATTATAAATAAGGATAATAAAGAAAATTACTATAATACCGATAACAACAATAATAACGATAAAGACGATAATAACGATAATAACGACAATAATAACGAAAATAACGATAATGATAATAAAATGATATTGATGTTAAAAACCCTAACAACGAATATAATAACGACTATAATAATAATAATTATAATAACGATTATATTGTTAATAATAGTAAATATTATAATGGTAATAATAAAAATATCGGAAATAACGATAACGATAAAGATAATAACAATAATAAGGATAATATCGATAATAAGGATAATAGGGATAATAGTAATAATAACGTTAATAACGATAATATTGATGATAACAGTAATTGAGGCAATAATCACTATAATAATAATAATAATAATCATAATAATTAAATACCGATAATAATGAATAGAACGAAAATAGCGATAATAATGATGATATCGATATTCAACATAAAAAAGGTAAAAATGATAATAATAACGATATCCATAATAATAACGGTGATAACGAAAATTACGGTAATAATGGTAATAACTATAATAACGATAATAATATTAATAACTATAATAATGTAAAAAAAAATGAAAAAGATAAAAATAATAATACGATAACGATAATTATTACGATAATAATGATATTATCGATAAAATAAATAATAATAATTATAACTGCAATAATAAAAATAATGATGATAAAGATAATAACGATAATAACGGTAATAACGCTAATAATGACGTTAACAATAATAATGCTAATAAAGGTAATAACTTTAATAACGGTAATACGAACGATAACAGGAAAGGAGCGATATCACCGAATGTAATTTTATTTCTTTTTTTTGGTGGTCTGAGACTGCCAATCTTTACACACTAACCCAGGGACCGCGACCGCTATAATAACGCTTCTTCATTTGGTTCCCCCATTAATGTTCCTAGAGTTTCGCGCTCACCGTTGGAATGCTCACTACCAACTAAACTCGTTTCCATCCTAGAGGCATAGTGAAACCATCTCGGCACAGCCATGTGGCATTACTTAGGGAATGCGTCACTGCATCAGGTCCCATTGTAGGACTCTCCTTTCCGCTTTACGGGTCAGGACCATGGAGCAACTTTGGGGACAGGTCTAAGGGCCGCCCATCTCCTTTTTTCTGCGCAAGATGGCCCTGACGTACCAGGCAACCTTGTTCCACTCCTCTTTGGAGCATTTTCTCGACAATGGTGTCTAGCGAGATTTTTCCGAGGACTTGCTCCAAGGCGAGTCGTTCGACGCTCCACCGGGCACATTAGAAGAATGTGTGGTGGGCGTCGTCGACGGTCGAGTCTCTATAAAGGCAGTTGCCGGCTACAACATTTTCCATTTCTGCGAGGAAGGAGCAGAACAGACCATGCCCTGTCAAAAACGTTCACACGTCATTAACGCAGACTAATTTAGTCGCCGCATATGACGAGCAGGTAGTGCTGTGGGAGTATTCTACTTCCTCTGAACCACAGGTGGCAACACCGACAATAATAACTATAATAATAATTAAAATAATAATAATAATATTATTAATAATAATAATAACGATACTAACAAATATCTACAATAAAAACGATAGTAATAATAATAACGATAATAACCATAATGACAATATTAATAACGATAATAATAATAATAATGATAACATCGATAATAATAATATTAATAATAATAGAAATAATATCGATAATAATAAAAATATCAATAAAAAAAGAGAATAAAGATAATAACGATATTTACGATAATAACGATAATAAAGCTAATAATGTTTATAACGCTAATAACATTAACAAAGAAAGTATTAACAATAATAGTAATAGAAGAGATAACAGCGAGAATAATAATGTTAATAATAATAGTAACAAAAATAATAACGATAATAATAATGAAGATAATAATAAAAATAACGATAATAACCATGATAACGTAATAAACCATAATAACGTTAATAACGATAATAATCTGCCAACAATAATAATAACGATAATAACGATAATAATGATAATAAGGATAATAAAGCTAATAATGATAACGATAAAAATGATAATAACGATAATGACGATTATAATAATAATAATAATAATAATAACGATAATAATAATAACAGTAATAATAACGGTATTAACGATAATGACCATAATAATATTGGAACGATAATTATGATCGTAACTATAGTAACTACAATAATTATGATAATAACAATAATATTAATGATAATAACAATAATTAAGAAAATATCGGTAATAATGATAATAATAATAACTTTAGTAACTGTAATAACAACGATAATAACGATAGCAAATTATAACTATAATAACGCCAAAACCAATAATGACTTTGACAATGATAATGACGAAATTAATATTAATGATTATTATTAAAAGGATAATATTTGTAACATTAATAATAATATCGATAATATTGGAATTAATGATTATAAAAGTATTAATAACGATAGACACAATTATCACGACAATATCGATAATAACGTAAAAAATGTCGATAGTTTTGGCAATAACGGTAATTATAACAGTAACTGTAACAGCCACAATGATAACGATATTAATAATAATAATAATAATATCAATAATAATAAAGATCACGATAAAAACATAATTACGATAATAATAACTATAATGGTGATAAAAGAAACGATAGTCACGATAATTACGATAATAGCGATAGTAACGATTATAACAATAATAATTACGATAATATTAAAAACGATAATAACGATAATAAGGATAATACCGATAATAACGTTAATAACGACAATAATAACGATAATAGTAAAATAGTGATCATAACAACGACGTTATTAACGATAATAATTACCACCATACCAATATGAACGATAAAACGATAAAAACGATAATAACGTTAATAGCGTTAATAACGGTAATAAAAACGATAATAGTAATAATAAAGATACTAGCGATAATAATGATAATAGTAACGATTATAAAATGAATAAAGAAAATAACGGTAATATCTCTAATACCGATAATAACAATAATAATAATAATAGCAATAGCAATAGCAGTAATCATAACAGTGATGATAATAACGATAATAATAACAATAATTATAGTAATAATAATAAAAATAATAAGAAATATAATTATAAAAATAAAAATAGTAAAGATAATAACGATAATAACAAGAATAATAATGATAATAATAAAAATAACGATAATAACGATAATAATAACGATAATAATAAAGTTAATAATAGGAATAACGATAACATCAACAATAATTACAATAATAATAGTAATAAATAATACAATAATAATAACGGTAATAACAATTAAGATAATAACAATAAAAAGGATAATAATAAAGATAATAACGATAACGACGATAATAACATTAATAACGATATTATAAATTACGATGATAACGATGATAACGATAATAACGATAATAATGAAAAACGACATTAATAATAGTTACAATAACAGAAACAATAATAACGAAAATAATAATAATAATAATTATGTTTATAATAACGATGATAATGACAACGATAATAAAATGATAAATAATAACGATAATAACTACAATAACTTTAATAAGATAAAAGAGCGATAACAATTATAATAGCGTTTACTGCGATAATAATGATTATAATAATAAAAATAATAATAATAATAGTAATAACGAAAATGATAAAAATAATGATAGTATAGATAAAATGGAAAATAACGATAATAATAATATTAATGATAATAGTAAAAATAACAATAATAATCATTATAGCGACAATCAGAGTAATAACTTTAGTACGATAATAATAACGATAATAATAATAATAGCGATAATAACGATAATTACCATAATAATGTTAATAACAATTATAATGACAATAACAACAATAGTAACGACACATCAGTAATTATCACGATGATAATGATTAGAATAATAATAATATTAACAATAATAATAAAAATATCGATAAAAGAGATAATAACGAAAATGTTGGTAATAATGATAAGAATGATAGTAACGTTAACAAAGACTATAAATACGATAATAATAATAGTAGCGATCGTAGCTACAACAAAAACGATAATTATAATAATAATATAAATGATAATGATAACGATAATAACAATAACAATAAAAATAGAGATAATATCGACGACAATGGTACTAACCATAGTAACGTTAATCACGATAATAAAGATAATAATGTTAATAAAAATAATGATAACGGTAATTATAATAATAACGATTATTACGATAAAATAGATAATGATAACAATAATAATAATAATATTAAATATAATAACGATAATAACGGTACAAAAAAAGATAATAACGATAATAAGGATAATAACGATAAAAATACTAAGAAAAATAAAAATAACGCTTATAATAATACGAACGATTTTCATACGATCATAACGATAATAACTGCGATAATAATAATAATAACGATAATAACGATAATTACGATAATATAGTTAATAACGATAGTAACGATAATAACGATAATAACGATAATAACGATAAAAAGAACGATTACAAAAATTGTAACGGTTATATCGACAATAATATATATCATATTAATAATAATTATAATATGAATAATAACAATAATAATAATAATAACGATGATAACAAAAATAACGAAAATTACGATATTAACGTTAATAATGATATTGATAATAGTATTTATAAAAGCGTACTTTAAAAAGTACTTATAAAAGCGACAATAATAACGATAATAATAATATTTATGATAATAATAGTAACCATATTAATAACGATAATAGTAATAATAATATTAATAACGATAGTAATACTAATAATAATTACAATGATAATGATAATACTAATGATAATATAGATAATAATGAAAATAACGTAAGTAACGATATATTAACGATAATAATAGTAGTAATGGTAAGAGCGACAATAATAACGATAAAAACTATAATTTCTATAATAATGACAGAAGGAATAGTAATAATAACTATTATATTAGTAATGATAATAGCTATTACGTTTATAACGTTAATAAAGATAAAAAAAAAGATAATAACGCTAATAGCGACAGTATAATTAAGATAATGACGATAATAACGATAATAATAACGATAATAACGAAATCAAACATAAAAACGATAAGGACGATATTAACGGTAATAACGTTATAAACAATAATAATTATTAGAAAAATATTAGCGATAATAATGCTTATAACGGTAATAATGAAGATCATAACATTAAAAACGATAATAGCGATAATATTTTTATTATCGATCATAAAGATGATTGTAACGATAGTAATAATAGTAATCATTACAACGACTACAATAACGATAGTAATAGCGATTAGAATCGTTATTATATTAATAAAAATAATGATAACGATGATTATGAAAATAAAATTGATAAAGATATAAGTGATAATAACGAGTATAACGAAAAAAACGATAGTAACGTTAATAAGATAGTAATAATACTAACGATAATAACGATAATAACAATAGTGTCGAAAATAATTAAGATCATAAAAATAATATCGATAAAAATGATTATAAACATAATGACGTTACAAACGTTAATAACCATAATAATAACCATAATATTAGTAATTATAATGTTAATGATAATAATAGCCATAATTATAAAAAAACAATAATAAAGTTAATAATCATAATTACTCTTTTAATTTTAATAACGATAATAAATCGATTATAATAATATAATAATATAAGGATAATAAGGATAATAACGATAAAAATCATAATAACGAGAAAAACGATAATAACGGTAAGAACGTTATTAACGATAATTACGATTAAAATTATAATAACTAAAATAATGATTGTAAAGCGTTA
Organism: Vespa mandarinia; assembly: GCF_050613455.1. Lineage (NCBI taxonomy): Eukaryota > Metazoa > Arthropoda > Insecta > Hymenoptera > Vespidae > Vespa > Vespa mandarinia. The sequence continues at coordinate 115,371 of NW_028197182.1, read as the reverse complement.
ATAATAATAATAAAGATTTTAACGATAATAATGCTAATATATATATTAACTTTAATTGCGGTACCAACAATGATAATATTAATAATGAAGATAATAACGATAGAAAAACGATAATGACGATAAAAATAACGATAATAACGATGATAACTGCAATAACGATAATAATAACGATAATAATAATAATTATGATAATAAAGATAATAATGATAATAATAACAGTAATTTCGATTCTAATGAATTTAACGGTAATAATAATGATATACATGATAATGACGAGAATAACGATAATAATATTAAAAATTGTAATATTAATAATAATTGCGATAATAAAGATATTAACGATGCTACCGATAAAAACGATAAAAACGATAATAATAATAATAACTTTATTAACGTTTATAACGATAAATTCGATAATAATGTGAACAACGATAATAATAACGATAATAATAATAACGCTAATAAAGATAATAATGATAATAATAATAATAACGCTAATAAAGATAATAATGATAATAATAATAATTATATCGTTAATAACGACAATCATAACAATAAGAACGATACTAACCATATTTCCGATAATAATAACGACACAAATAATAATAATAATAATAATAATAATAATAATAATAATAATAATAGTAGCAATTATAACAATATCGATAATAATAATATATACTATAATTACGATAATAAGAATAATAACGGCCAAAACAATAATAATAACGATAATAATAATAACAACGATAATAAGGATTGAATGATAATAATAACGATATCAACGATAATAAGAGCGTTAAAAATCATAATAAATATAATGACGATATTAAGTATAATAATGACGATAATAATGAGAGTAACTATAAAAATCATAATGATAACTATAATAACAATAATAAGGATAATAACGATTATAATGATAATAATCATAATAAAAAAATTAATAATAAAAATAACGATTATAATTATTATAACGAAAATATTAATAATACCAATACTAATGATAATAAATATAATTACGAAAGAAACGTTAATAAAGGTAATTATTACCGTAATAATAATAATAACGATTACAAAGTTAATAATGATTATAATAACAACAATAATGAATACAACGATAATAACGGTAATAATAACGATAATTATGATAATAACGTTAATAACGATAATGACAGTAACAAGGTTAGTGACAATAATAAATACGAGAATGAGGATAAAAATAACGATAATTACGATAATAACGACAATGACGATAATATTAATGATAATAATAATAATAATAATAACGATAATAACTATAAAATATTTAATAATATCGAAAAGCCGTAATAACGATAATAAATATAATAACAACGATAATAACAATAATAATGATATTGAAGATAATAACGATAATAATAACAATAACTACAATTATAACGATAATAACGGTAATAATAACGGAAAAAACGATAATAATAACGTTAATAATAATAGTAACGCTAATAACAACAACAATGTTAGCAATAACAATAATAACGGTAATAAAGGTAATAACGATAATAATAACGATAATAACGGTAATAGCGATAAGAATAATAATAATAATAACTATACCAACGACAATAAGGATAATTAAGATAATTACGTTAATAACAATAAATACAATTATAACGGTAGTAATAAAGACAATAATAATAATAAACATAATAATAATAACAATAACATAAATAACGACAATAATTATATTAAAGATGAACACGATAATAACATTAATAACGATAATAATAACGATAATAATAACAATAACAATGAAGACCATAATAACGATATTAATAACGATAATAACGATAATACCGAAAATAACACTACGGATATAATGATAGTAACGAAAATAATAATGATAATAACGATAACAACGATAAAAACGGTAATAATGTTAATAACGATATTACTAATTACAATAATGACGATAATAACGATAATAATAACGATAATAACGTTAATAACGTGAATTACGATAATATCGGGTATAAAGTTAATAACGTTAATAATAACCTAAATAATAAAAATAAAGATAATATCGATAATATCGATGATAACGATGATAATTATTTAAATACCAATACTAAAGGTAAAAGGATAATAATGATAATAATGATTATAACGGTAAAAACTTTAATAACGATAATAAAGATACTAACGTTAATAACAATAAAAATAAATATAATAATAAAAGTAATGATAACAGCGACAATAATTACAATGAGAATAATAATTATTATTATTATAATAAAAACGACAATTTCATTTTCTATTATGAAGGTAATAACAATAGTAACGACGATAAAAACGATAATGATACTATAATAACGATACTATAATAACGATAATTACGATAATAACGTTAATAACGATAGTCATAACGGTAACAATAATAGTAATAATAATAACGACGATAAAAGTGACAATAATAACATTTATAAGAGTAAAATTATTTATTACAAACATAATGACTATATTTATAAGATTAACAATAAAAGAGATAATAACGATAATAGCGATAGTTCCAATAATAATGGTAATAATAACGATAATAGTAAAATAGTGCTCATTACAACGACGATATTAATGATAATAATAACCATAATAATAGTGATAATAATAATAATAATAATAAAGGTACTTATAAAAATAACAATAATAAACTTAATAACGATCGTAACGTTAATAACGTTAATAACGATAGCAATAACTATAATAATACGTGCAACGATAACAGCAACAATAATTACAATAATAATAGTAATAATTATTATTAAAATAACAACGATAACAACAATTACGATAATACGATAAAAAGGATAATAATAAAGATAATAATGATAATAACGACAATAATTATAATAACAATAATAATAAATACGATAATGACGATGATAACGATAAGAATTACGATAATAATGTTAATATCGGTAACAACGATATTAATAGAGATAATAATGATAATAAGTATAATAACTAAAATAACTATTAGAATAATTATATTAACGATAAAATCTATAAAAATAAAGATAGTAACAATAAAAACAATAGTAACGACAATTATGATAATAACGTGAATAACGAAAAAAATAACGATAATAATAATAGTAATGATAATAAAGACAATATTGAACATAACGACAATAATAACGATTATAATGATAATAATGGCATTAATAGCGATAATAACGATAATAACCTTAATAACGATAATAATAACGATAATAATAAAAATAATAATAGTAATGATAATAATAATGATAATAAAAATAGTAACGATATTTATTTATATAAAAATGATAACGATAATATCTATAGTAACTATATTAATAGCGATAATAATTTAAAAAATAGTGCGATTATAATAATAACAATAATTGCGATAATAAAGATATTAACGATATTAACAATATTAATGATAATAAGGATAATAATAATAATAACGATATTAACAATAATAATAAAGATAATAATAATTGTAAGGACTACGATGACATTAATAACGATAATAATAATAGTAACGATAATATTTAGTATAATAATTATAGCAATAATAATACATATAAAAATATCGATAATAATAGTAATAACGGTAATAAATATAATAAAAGTAATAACGATAATAACGATTCTAACGTTGACAATGTTAATAATAACGATAATAATAATTATGATAATAACGATAAAAGCTATTATTATATTGGTAATAATATTAATAACGGTAATAATGGTAATAACATTAAGAACGATATTAATAACGATAATAGTAATAGTAATCATAACAGCCATGACATTAACGATAATGTTAAAAATATTAATATAATAATAATAATATAAAAAATAAAAATGAAAATAATAGAGGATAATTATAAAAATAACAATAATAAAGATAATAAAGATAATAACGATAATATCGCTGATAACGTTAATAACGTTATTAACGAAAATGATAACGATAATAACGTTTATAATAACGATAATAACCTTAATAACTATAATAGTGTTAATAAAGTAAATAACATTATTAATGACGATAATAATAATAGTATTGATAACAGCGGCAATGATAACAATAATATTAAAAATAATAACATTAATAAAACCTATTATACTTGATATAACTATAATAATAATGATATCAATAAAATTAACGATAAAAACGATAGTAACTATAATAACAATACCAAAGATATAAAGATATTAATGTGAATAACGATACTAATATCGAAAATAATAATAATAAACATATTAACTATAGTAACGGTAACAAACTTACTAATGGAAATAACGATAATGACGAAAATAACAGTAATAATAACAATAATAGAAATAATAACGAAAATAAAAAAATAACAAAATAACCTTTAGCAACGATAATAACGACAATAATAACGATAATGATAAAATTAACGATAAAAACGATAATAAACATACAAATAACGATAAAAACGATAATAACGATATTAACGATAATAACAATAACAATGATAATGACGATAATAACGATAATAATTATGATAATTATGATAATAACGATAATACCGATAATATTGACGACAGTAATTGTAGTAACGAAAACCACGTAAATTAAAACGATATTAATAATAATAATAATAATAATAATAATAATAATATCAACGTAAATAATGAAAAAACGATAAAAACGATAATTACGTTAATAACGATAATAACGTTAATAATAACGATTAATATCATAATAAAGATAATAGCGATAATACCACTAATAAAGGTAATAACAAATAATGACGATAAAGATGATAGTAATTAAAATAATTATAATTAGGATAATAACGACAATAATAGTAATAATGATAATAATAATAATAAAGTTAAATATAAAATTAACCGTAATAAAGGTAATAACAATAGCATCAATAATAACGATAATACTGGAAATAACGATAATAACAGTAATAATAACGATATTAATGATAGAAATTATAAGAGCGAAGATAAGACTGAAAATAATAACGAAAATAATATTTACGATGATAACAACAATGACTATAATAAAAACAATAATAACGATAACAACTGTAATAACGATAATAACGCTTATAATGTTAATAACGTTAATAACGATAATAATTACGATAAAATATAAGTATCGATAACTGCGATAATAACAACGATAATAATGATAATAATAATAATAATAATAATAATAATAATAATAATAATAATGATAATAATAATAATAATTATAACAATAATATTAAAGACGAAGATGATGACAATAATATTAACGGTAATAGTTACTATAATATTAATGGAAATAATAATAATAATAAAAAAAAATAATAATATAAATAACGAAAATAATGATAATAATGATAATAACGATAATAATGTTAATAACGAAAATAACAATAGTAAGGATAACAACGACATTAGGAACGATACTAATAATAATAACAATTATAATAAATGTTATAGAAACGATATTAAAAAAGTTACGATAACAACGTTATTAACGATAATAAATGCAATAACAACGATATTAATAAATAAACGATAACACCAACAATGTAGCTAATAACGATATTGATAACTATAATGAATATTGTAAGAATAATAGTAACAATAATAATTACGATAATCATAAGAATACCGATAATAAAAATAATAAGGATAATTACGATAATGACGGTAATAATAGTAATAGAGATAAAAACGTAAATAATAATAATAACGATAATAACGATAATACGCATAATAATGACAATGTTAACAATAAGAATGATAGAAACGCTTCTAATGATAATAACTTCATTATCGTGAATAACGATATTAATAACAATAATAATAATAGAAATCATAATGGCGACGATTACAACCATAGTAATAACGATAATAATACTAATAATAATAATGATATATATAAAAATAACCACAATAAAGATAATAGCGATAATAACAGTGATAACTTCGGCTTAATATCGATAATAATAACGATAATGATAATAATAACAATAATAACGATAACAACGATAATTACCATAATGACGATACGAGCGATATTAATGGTAAAAACGATAATGAAGATAATAATAACGATAATAGTAATAATGAAGGTAATAATGATAATAGCGATAATAATGACGATCATACCATTAATAATTATAATAACGATAATAGCTTTAATAGCGTTAATAATAATAATAATAACGTTAGTAATAATAGTAATCTTATCAGAGCCGTTAATAATGCTAATAATAACGGTAATAATGGTAATAATAATATTAATAATAATAATAATTGTAAATATAAAAATAACAGTAATAAAGTTAATAACGATAATAACGGTAATGATGATAAATAGATAATGATGTCGTTAATAACCATGATAACGATAATACCGATAATAACGATAATAACGTCAATAACGATAAAGTTAACAATAATAATAATAGTAACGATAAAATCGACAATAAAAAAAAATAATAATAATAATTATTATAACAATGAGAATTATAATAAGAATAACGACAATAAGTATAAAAACTGTAATAACGATATTATAGATGTTAAAGATAATAACGATATGAAAAATAATAATAATGAAAATATTAATAGTAACGATAACAGCGTCATTAATAACGATAATAATAGTAATAATAATGAAACAAATAATAATAACGATAATAATAAAAATAACGTTAATAAAGATAGTAACATAACGATAGTAACATTAATTACGATAATAATACCGATAATAACAATTACGATAATGAGGATAATAATGATAATAATATCGAAACAAATGATGATAACGTTAATAACGTTAATATCGGAAACATTAACTATAATAGTATTAATAAGTATAATAACAATTTTAAGGATAACGATAATAATTACGATAATGATATTAATAATAATAATAAGAACAAAAATACGATAGTTATGACTAAAAAAAATAAAGATAATAACGATAATAACGGTAAAACTATAATAACGATATTAATAACGATAATATTACTAACGATAATAATAACAATAACGAGAATAACGTTAATAACAGTTAGAAGAGTAATAACAATAATCATGGTTATAATATTAATATGATAATAACAATAATAACGATAACAACACCCATAAATTCGATAATAACGATAAGGTCGATAATAACGATAATAAAGGTAATGATATAGATAAAACAATTGTAATAATAATAAGGATAAGAAAAAGGATAATAAAGATAATAATGATAATTACATTAATAATAACGATAATGGCGATAATAACGAAAATAATAACGATAATAACAAAAATAATAACGATAATAACAATAATAATAACGATAATAATAATAATAATAACAGTAATAGCAATAATAATGATAATAAAGATAATAAAGCTAATAAGGATATTGATAATAATAACGATAACAAAGATAATTACGATTCTTATAATGATAGTAACGATAATAATAGCGATAATAATTATAATAATGATTATAACGATAATAATAACTGTGATAACGGTAATAGAAATGATATGAACGACAATAGCGAAAATAAAAAGTATAATAATTATAAACACGTTATTAATAACGATAATAACGATAATAGCGATATTGATGATAATAACGATAATAATAATAACAATGATCATACCGTCAATAACGTTAATAAAGATAATAATAAGCATAATTATAATAATAAAGATAGTAACGATAATAACATTAATAACGATAATAACATTAATAAGTATCATAACGATTATAAATATAATAATTTAAGTTCATAACGATAATAACGATCATGATAAAAACTATAAAAATGAAAATGGTAACAACGATTATATCAATAATAATAACGAGCATAATAATAATAGTGATTATAACTATAAAAACAATAATAGTAATAGTTTTTATAAAAATAACGATAATTGAGATAATAGGGATAACTACGATAATAACGTTATTAACGATAATAACAATAATAAAGATAATAACGATTATAATAAAGATAATAGTAATAAATATAATAACGATAATAACAATAGGAATAACGATAGTAACCTTATTGACGGTAATAATAATGATATAAACGATAATAATGATAATAACAATAATGACGATCAAACCGCTAATAACGTTAATTACGATATTAATACCGACAATAGCAATAATAGCGATAGTAACGGTAATAACAATAATATCGGTAATAATAACGATAATCTTAATAATTACAATATTAATAATAATAATAATAAAAAAAATAAATAAAATAACAATAAAAACGATTATAACGTTAATAACTAAAAAACGTTAATAACGATTATAACGATAAATCGATTAAAATTACGAAAAAATGATTATAACCACTATAACGATAATAAGGTTAATAACGAAAATAATGACAATAATAATGATAATAAGGATAATAACTTTAATAGCAAAAATAATATCTATATGTATAATAATAACGATAAGAGCGATAATAACTATAATAAATATAATAAGGAGTAATATCAATAATAATAATAATAATTACGATGAAAATAAAAATAACGATAATAAAAGTAATAGCGCTAAAAACAATAATAATAACGATAATACCAATAAAAACAGAAATATAGACGATAAAATTAAAAATTACGATATTAAGGCTAATACCGATAATAACGTTAACAACGTTAATAATAAAGATAATAATAATTGTAATAATGATAAAAAAAATATAATTATAATTACCATAAAAATAAAAATAACCCCAGAAACGATAATAACGATAATAATGATAGTAATATCGATAATAATAATTATAACGATGAGAACGATAATAACGATAATAAGATCGATAATAATATTAATAATAGTAATAAGGTTTATAACGATAATTATAACGATAATAATAATAATAATAATAATAATAATAATAATAATAATAATAATAATAATAATAATAATAATAATAATAATAATAATAATATTAATAATAATAATAATAATAATAATAATAATTAAAACAAACTATAATAAACATAATAACAATAATAATAATGGTAAAAACTATAAATACGTATACGGTATTAACGATAAAAAGGACGATAAAAACGATAATAACGTTAATAACATTAATAACGATAACATCAACAAAACTAATAACAACGATTACAGCGATAATAATGATAATAATAATGATAACCATAGTAATAACGGTAATAACGAAAATTACGATTATGATGGTAATGACTATAATAACGACAATAATAATAATAACTATAATAATATAAAAAACAATAAGAAAGATAAAAATAATAATAACGAAAATGATAATTATTACACTAATAATGATAATATCGATAAAATAAATAATAATAATTACAACGACAATAATAAACATAATGTTGATTAAGATAATAAAGATAATAACGATTATAACGGTAATTACGTACATAACTTTAAAAACGATAATAATAATGATAATAATAGTAATAACTATAATAACGGTAATAACGCTAATAACGATGATAACAATAATAATGATAATAAAGCTAATAACGTTAATAACGACAGTAATAACGATACCAATAATAATAACAATTATATCGATAATGAAGATAATGCCTGTAATAACGGTTATTACAATAATATTGAAAATAATAATGATAATAATAATTATAATAAATATAATATTAATAACAATAATAACAATAATAATATATATAGTAGTAATAGTAAAGATAATAGCGATAATAGCGTTAATAACGATAATAACGATAATAATAACGATAATAGCTATAATAACTATGAAAATAACGATAATGCCAATAATTACAATAATAATGATAATTAGATTAATAAGATAATAATAAAAATAATAATAATATGACAATTATAACGATAATAACGATAATAATAACGATTAAAATTATAATACCGACAATAACGATAATAACGGTAATAACATTAATAACGATAGTAATAAAGATAATAATAATAATAATGTTAAAATCAATAATAACGATATTAACGTTAATAAATATTATAATGACAATAATATTAATAAAGATAATAACGATAATAAGGAAAATGCCGATAATAACGTTAAAAACGGTAAAAATAAGGATAATAGTAAAATAGTAATCATAATAACAACGATATTAACGATAATAATTTCCTCCATAACAATATGAATGATAAAAACGATAAAAACGATAATGACGTTAATAACTTTAATAATGATAATAAAAACGATAATAGTAATACTACCGATTACAGTGAAAATAATAACGATAATATTAGGAATAATAATATTAATAATAATAATAAAGGTAATTATGAAAATAACAATAATAAAGTTAATAATGATCATAACATTATTAAAGTTAATAACGATAATAATAACGATAATAATAAGAGTAACGATAACAGCAACAATAGTCATAATAATAATAGTAATAAATATTACTATAATAATAACGCAAATAACAATTACGATAATAACGATAAAAAGGATAATAAAGGTAATAACGATAACAACGATAATAACGGTAATAATATTAATGACGATAATATCAATTACGATGATAACGATAATATCGTGAATAACGACAGTAATAATAGTTACGATAACAGAGACAGTAATTAATATAATAATAATAATCATAATTATAATAATAATAATAACAATAATAATAATAATAGCAATATTAACTACACAACGTAATTAACCATAATAACGTTAATAACGATAATAATAACTATAATAATAGTAGTAACAATAACAGCGAAAATAACAACAATAATAATAATACCAATCATAATAATAATAATTATGATAATAACAAAAAAAACGATACTAACGAAAATTACAGTAATAACATTAATAACGTTATTAATAATAGTATTTATAAAAGCGACAATGACAACGATAATAATAATTCTTCTGATAATAGTAATAATATTATTAATAACAATAATGATAATAATAATAATTACAATAATAATGATAATACTAATGATAATACAGATAATAATGAAAATAACGTAAGTAACGATATAATAACGATAATAGTAGTAGAAATGGTAAGAGCGACAACAATAACGATAATAACTATTATTACTATAAAAATAACAGTAAGAATAGTAATAATAATTATTATGATAATAATGATAATAGCAGTTACGTTTATAACGTTAACAAGTATAATAAAAAGGATAATAACGATAACAACATTAATATGGTAATTAGTTTAAAAACGACAATAATAATTAAAGTAATGACAATAATAACGATTATAATAACAATAATAATAACGATAATAATGATAATAACGATATCAAACATAGAAACGATAAGAACGATATTGATGGTAATAACGGTATTAACAATAATAATTATTATAAAGATAATAGCGACAATAATGCTTATAACGATAATAATGAAGATCATAACATTAAAAACGATAATAACGATAATATTTTTATTATTGATAATAACGATAATTGTAACGATAGTAATAATAGTAATCATTACAACGACGATAATAACGAAGAGAAACGTTATTATATTAATAAAGATAATGATAACGATGATTATGAAAATAAAAATAATAAAGATATAATTGATAATAACGATAATAACGATAATAACGATAATAACGATAGTAACGTTAATACGATAATAATAATAATAACGATAATAACAACAATAACTATAATATCGAAAATAATTAGGAACATAAAAATAATGTTGATAAAAATGCTAGTAAATATATTGAAGTTAGTAACGTTAATAAACATAATAATAACGGTAATGTTAATAAGAATAACATTAAAAATAATAATAGCGACAATTATGAAAAAACAATAATTACGTTAATAATCATAATAACGCTTATAACGTTAATAACGATAATAAATCGATTATAACAATAATAACAATAATATCTATAATAACGATAATAACCATAATAACGAGAAAACGATTATAACAGTAAAAACGTCATTAAGGATAATTGTGATAAAAATTATAATAACTACAATAATAATAATGAAAACGTTAATAATAATAATAACGATAATAACTATATAACTGAAATAACGACAATAATAACGATAATAATAATAGTAATAATAATAATAATAATAATAATAAAGATAATAATCATAATAACGATATAAACGTTAATAACGATGATAACATTAATAACCATAATAATAACGATAAAAACGATAATAACAATAATAATAACGGTAATAAAAATAAATATTATAATATTAATAATTATAATAATAATATTAACGACTATAAGGATAACAATGAAAATAATAATAATAAGAACGATAATAATAGTTGTAATGGTACCAATGATAACGATTACAAAAACATTAATGAATAATACTAATAATTACAATAACGTTATTATAACTATAGTAATAAGAGGACGATAAAAACGATAATAACGATATTAACGATAATAATAAAAAAAAAGTACTAATAATAAGAACAATAATAATAATAATAATAATAAGGATAATAATAGAAATAACGATAGTAACGATGATAACAATAATAACGTTAATGACGATAATAATAACATTAATAATAATAATAATAATAATAATCATAGTAATAATAATAATATCGATAATAATAAAAATAACGATAATAAGGAAGATATGCATAATAAAGGTAATGACGGTAATAACGTTTATTACGATAATAATAGCTATAATAATGAATGTAAAAATAATAGAGATATTGACGATAATAACGATAATTATGATAATGATAATAACAATAATAATAATAATAATAATAATAATAATAATAATAATAATAATAATAATAATAACGATAATAACGACAATAACGAAAATAATCATAACAACGATAACGACGATAATAACGAAAATTGTGATAATAACGATAATAACTTTAATAACTATAATAGTAGCGATAATAATAATAGTAACGATAACAGCTACAATAATAACGATAAAAATAATTATAACAATAATAATAACAATACTATTAATAATAATAACGATAATAATGGATATTACAATAATAACGAAAATATCTATAAAAGCGATAACATTAACGATTATAATAGTAAGAATAATAGTAATAATAATAATAATAATAATAATAATAATAATAATAATAATAATAATTATAATAATAATAATCATAATAATAACAACTAAGAAAATATTATCATTATTTTTAGTTTATATTATCATTATTAAGTTAATAAAGAAAACGATATTAAAGAATATAACGGTATTAATTGAAATTACTATAATAATAACGATACTAATGAAAATAACGAATATAACGATAACAACGATAATAAGAACGATAACAATAATAATTATAATAATATAAAATATAATAACGAAAATAACAACCATAACAATAATAAGGATAATAACGATAATAGCGATAGAATTTACAATAACGTTCATAACGATAAAACGAAAATAACGATAATAATTAGAATAATTATTTTTATACCAATAATAAGCTTAATAATAATAATATAACGATATTAATAAGTAATATCAATAACAACGATATTGACGATAATAATAATAATAGTAATGATGATAATAAGAAACAAAACGTTTATTAATATAATAACGATAATAAAGATAATAACGATGATAACGATAATATTAACGATAATAAGAAAAATATGGATAAGTGTGACAATAGAATCAATCATTGTAATAATAATAATTATTATTATAATAACGATAATAATAAAATTAACAATAATAACGATAATAATAACGATATTAATAATAAAATAATAATAATAATAATAATAATAATAATAATAATAATAATAATAATAATAATAATAATAATAATAATAATAATAATAATAATAGTAATTATAACGTTAATAATAAATATAAGGGTAATACAGGAATTAACGATAATGACGATAATAACGATAGTAATGGTAATAATAGCGGTAACAATAATAATGATAATGACGATTATAACGATAATAATAAAGATAATAATTATTATTTTAATAATAGTAATGATATTAATAATAATAACGATAATAATCGAAATTACAATAATAACGAAAATATCTACAATAACGATAATAATAACAATAATAATAAAAATGATAATAATAATATCGATAATAAAAAATAACGATAATAAAGGCAATAACGATAATAACGATAATAACGACAGTAGCGGTAATAACGTAAATAACGATAATAACGATTAGAATATTAATAACGATAATGAGGATTATAGCGATTATTACGAAAATAACGTTATTAAATATTATAATAATTTTAACGATAACTGCAACAATAAAAACTATATTAATAATAATAATATTAATAATAATAATATTATTAATAATAACGATAGTAATAAAAATAACGGAAATAACGATAATAACGATAATAATTACGATAATAATAATAGCAACAATAACAGTGATAATGATAACGAAAATAATAATAATAAGAATAATAATTATAATATGAACTCTATGACGTCCGCACGTCTCGTAAAAATTTATTCGCTTGGCGCCAGCAGCGCTAAGTCGGATTACATAGCTTGACGCCGACCGTTCTTCACATTATCGGGAGGTTATAAAATAATAAATTTCACTAATCCTATCTTTAGTTCTCATAAGAATCAACCCTGTTCCCTTTTCATGAAATTTCGAAGATATACATAAGTAAATAAATACACAATTTATTTGTTTTATATATTTGTTTTTTTGCATCTTCTTTGATTCTTAATACATATCTTTCGTGCGGTAAGCAGCAAAACAATGTCCAAGATGTAACGCAATACTTGCGCATTAAGTTTGTTTTTTTTCTTTTTTTGTTTTTGGAACATAAGTGGCAATTTCTTCGTTTTCGATTATTCGTTTTGTAAATAAGTAGTAGTTGTTGTTGCTTTATGTGATCGGAAAGCCTACCAACCGGATCATAATGAGATGTATGCGATGTAGTGGCATCCTCAAAATTTTGCTCAGAAGTATGTACAATGTTGTTTATCCAAGAATCAGACACAATCAATAAAAAGTTGTAAAATCGGAGACTCTTGTGTTCTGAATTGAAATATTTATATGAACAGAATGCATTAAATAATTCACAATTAAAGAGGTACATTCAAACATTTTTTGATCATTTTATAATTTTTTTGTATATAGGGAAATAACTCAAATATTGGTCAGCCCGAACCACTGCTTTCATGAATTTGTTATAGTCTAAAATACTTTCAGGTTTCTTTATGATGTAATTGGTTTTTCTACATTTTGTTTGAGTGCTAGTCAAAGTGGCATTATGTATTGTAGAGATCGTTCATATCGTTTAAGTTTTCGAAGTTCTCCATACCTATGTGAGTACTTCACCTTTCCATTGATAACACACTTCAAATACATTGTTATTTACGTGCTTTAATTTTTCCGGAAATCCTCCATTTTGTCGTATCGTTCCACAAACTCGAATTTTCTTATCAAGTAAATTCCCTGCAAGTTCTCCACTGTTGTAATAATAATCCATGTAGAGGTAATGCCACTTTCCATAAGAATATTCCAATGGTTACATCAGGTTTTTAGCTAAACGCTGGCCAACGCCGGAGTATATCATGAATGAGGAAATATATCCCATAATCGAATCACACATCATCCGAATGAATATGCCATATTTCGTAATTTTCTACGGATTGTAAACTTTAAAATTTAACCGTCCACGCCACGGTATCATTCCTTCATCAATTGAGATGATTTGACTTAGATTAAAATTATCTTTAAGCTTTTTGGGAAAATAGTAAATTATGAATTGCACTTTGAAAAGGCGATCGGTATTATCAGTTTTATTGTTATTGTCTGCAAAATGTAAAAATGATAATATTCGTCTGAATTGATTGCGAGACATCGTTTTACGAAATATCGGTGTGTCTGTCAACGGATTCGTTGACCAATAATTATCGATCCTTGCTTTTTTTACAATACCCATAAGTACAGCAAGCCGGCCATTTTCTAACTTCGGGTGCTGTAACGTTCACAAATTTGGCATATTTTTTATCCAGTTTCCTTCTACTGCAATTTTGACCGTAGTACTTGTTGGTTTCATTGCTAATATGTTCAAATTGACCGTTCCCAAAATATCATGCTACAACATTCTGTGTATCTTTGGGAAAAATGTTTGGAGCCAGAGATCCTTCAAATTTATTATTAGTACTCGATGCATAAAAGCCTCACCACTGTGCATTGTCTTCTTCGCCTGATTCATCCGAACCAATTGGTAACCGTAGTGTTCGCTGCATTCTTCGTATAGGTATTTTACAATCTTCTGACGATTCTGCTTTACTTTCATTTTTTCTATATTCACTGAATTTTTACCAATCGGTCAAGTAATCCGGAAGGGGAGATAAGACGTTCGAGCATTAATCGTATATAGTCGTATCGTCTCTTTCGCCTGCAACGATGAAAGAGCACATGTATTATAAACACAAATAACTTGAGGCTTATAAAACTTATTGTTACCTAAACTAAACATCTACATAATACAAAAGATATTAAAGTGATGTTGTAGACCACTGAATGATAATATGCACACATCAATGTAATACAGCCAACCATTACACGATAATTTGTGCCCGAGATCATTGTGGTGTCGTTCGCCGATTATTAGCCGGTAATTTACGCACGACCCCACTATCGAATCGTTCGCGTTGGTCGCTATTTTAGGCAAGACACCAATGTGGTGTCACTAACCATTGGCCGCAATTTTGCGCAAGACACCATTGTAGTGTCGTTGGAAGGAATAGTGTAAATATAACGATAATAAAGATAATAAGGATAAAAATATTAATTGCAACAATAACGATAATAACGATAATAATGTTAATAGCTATAATAATAATTATAATAATAATAGTAAAGACAACATCGAAAGTAATATGATTATTAATAATAATAATAATATTATTCATAATTATAAAAATAACGATAAAAACGATAATAAAGATTATACTGAAAATTATAAAAATAATAACAACAATAATACCTATAATAACGTTAAAAACGGTGATAATGATAATAACGATAATAATGTTGATAACGTTAACTACTATAATAATAACGATAATAATAAAATTAACGATAATAACGATAATAACGATAATATTATCAATAATAATAATTATATTATTAATAATAATGTTTATAGAGATACTAATCATAATAATGGTAATAACGACAATAACGATAATGATGAAAATAGGAGTAGTAAAGTTTTTTAAAATATTAATAACGATAATATCGATAATAACGGTAATAATACCGATATTAACGATAATAACGATAATACCGTTTAATAACGATAATAGTAACGATAATAATAATAGTAACGTTAACAGAGATAATAATAACGATAATAATTATAATAACAGTATTAATAATAACAATATTAATATTAACGACAAAAATAAATGTAACTATAATAACGATAACAATAACGGTATTAAAAATAATAATAATAATAATAATAATGATTATAATAATAATAATAATGACCATAATAATAAAAATAGCAATAACAACGATACAAATGATAATAAAGGTAAGATCGTTAAATAGATAATAATGACGATGATAATAATATTATCTATAAAAATGATAATAACGATTATAATAACGAGCATAATGATAATAACGTTAATAACGATAACAACGTTACTAATGAAAATAAAGTTAATAACGATAATGTAAACAATAACAATAATTGTATCGTAATTGCAATGATAATAACGGTAGTATTAATAATTAAAATAGTAATAATATTAATAAATAAAATAATAAGGATAACTATAATAATAACAATAATAAATAAAATAACTATAAAGTAGGCAATAACGCTAATACGATAATAGTTACGAAAATATAAATAACGATAATAACGACAATAACGATAATGATAACAATAATAAGGATTATAACGATAATTACGATATTACCGATAAAAGCAATAATAACGTTGAAACGAAAATATCTAGGAAAATATTAATTAACGATAATATCGAAAATAACGATAGTAATGACAATCATATCCATAATAACGATAAAAACGATTATAACGATAATCACGTTAATAACGCTAATAACGATAATAATAAGGAAAATAATAATAGTGATCATAATAGCGGCGACAAAAACGATGAACTAACGATAATAATAGTAATAATAATAGTAATAATAATAATTAGAATAATTAGGAAAATAACAATAATAAAGATACTATCGAGTATAAAGATACTAACGATAATTACGGTAATAACGTTAATAGCGATACTAATAACAATAATAATAATAGTAACGATAATAAAGCTATTAACGTTAATAATAACGCTAAAACGATAATACAGATAATAACGATAATAACAATAATAGTAATAATAATAATAATAATAACGATAATAATAATAATAACAATAATAGTAATAATAACGGTAATAATAACGATAATAGCTTTAATATTAACGATAATAAGGAGAATAATTACGATAATAACGATATTAAAGATAATAACTATTAAAACGTTGATAACGAAATTAATAACGATAATAATAATTATAAACACGATAATAACAATAATAATAAATAGAGCGATAGTAATATAACTAACGATAATAACGGTAATAACGATTATAATGGTAATAACTTTAATAAGGTCAATAATGATGATCATAATATTAGTATCGACAATATTGATAGTAATGATTAAATAATCGATCATAAAAATAATAACGTTATTAACAATATTAACGATAATTATGGTAATAACATTAATAACGGTAGTAATGCAGATAATAATAATAATAACGATAAGAAAGAAAATAAAGATAATAATGATAACAATAAAGAAAATAACGATATTAACGATAATAACGATAATAATATTGATAGAATCGATAGTAAAGGAGATAACGATAATAATAACGATAATAACTATTACAACGATAATAATGATAATGTCGCATAAACGATAATAATAACGATAATAATAATAATAATAATAATAACGAAATTAATATAACAAACGATATGATGGATTATAACGTTAATAATGTAAATAACCACTATAATAAAAGTATCAATAACAAAAACAATAATAACGATATTATTACAAATATTAAAATTAATAATCATAATAATAATAATAATAATAATAATAATAATAATAATAATAATAATAATAATAATAAAAATAACGACAAAAAGGTAAAACGATAATAAAGATAATAATAACGATAATAGCGATGATAACTATAATAACAGTAATTAATATATCAAGGATAATAACGATAATAATAACAATAATAATATTAATAATAACGATAATAATAAAAATACCAATAATAACTCTAATAAAGCTTATAACGAAAATAATACCGATAATTATAATAATAATAATAATAATAGTAACGATAATAATAAAAATAACGATATGGACGATAATAATGATAATAACTTAAATAACGATTATAGTAAAAGTAAGGATAACAACGACGAAAATAACGATAACGATAATAAAAATAAAAATATTAATCATAATAATAATAAGCATAATAATAATTATAAAAATGATAATAATAAACGGACGACGATAAAGAAATAGTAACGAAAATAATTCTAGTAAAGATTACAGCGAAAATAATAACGATAATAATAATGATAATAATAATAACTATAAGAACGATACTAATAAAAAAATTATAATAATTATAATAAGGGTATTAATATCGATAACTATAATAATAACAATAATAATAATAATATTAATAATAATAATAATATTTGAGATAATAATTATAATAATAAAAATATGGATAAGAATAAAAATAACGATAATAAAGGAAATATCGATAAAAACGGTAATAACGGTAATAATGACGATAATAACAATAATAACGATAATTGCGATAAAATTAAAGATTATAACGATAATTTCGTTAATAACGATAATAATAACAATAATAACAATAATAACAATAATAATAATAATAATAATAATAATAATAATAATAATAATAATAATAATAATAATAATAATAATAATAATAATAATAATAAATATAACAGAAATTAATAACAATGATAATAATATATATAATTATTAAGATAACCATATAAAGAAATTAACAATAATGACGATAAAAAAAATAATAATAAAGCTAATGACGATTATAACATTAGTAATAGCAATAATAACGATAATAGCATTAAGAACGATAATAATGAATAGAATAATAATAGTAGCGATAACAGCGACAATAATAGCGATAATAATAATAATAATTAAAATAGCAATGATAATAATAATAATGATGCTAATAAAAATGACGAAAATAAAGATAATAACGATAATTACTTTAAATACGTTAATAATGATAAGAATAACGATATTAATAATAGAAACGATAACAACAAAAATAATAACGATCATAAAAATAATAATAATAATAATAATATTAATGACGATAGGAATAAAAATACGACAAGAATGATAATAATAACGATAGTAATAGTAGTAATGATAACCGCGAATATAACAAAGCTAATAATAAAGCTAATAATATTATAACAACAATGATAATAATAAAAAAAATGATAAAACGATAATAACGATAATAAGAATTATTAAAATAATAATAATAAGAATAATAATAACGATATTAGTAAAAATAACGATATTAAGACTAATACCGAGGATAACGTCAATAACGATTATAATATAAATAATGATGACAGCGACAATAATAACTGTTATAATACTATATATAAAATTGATAATCATAATAATAATAACGATACTAATAAAAATAACGATAAAAAAGATAATAACGATAATAAAGATAATAATAGGGATAATAATACTACGAACGATAATAACGATAATAACAATCAAAATATCGAAAAAGATGATAATAACGATAATAATAACGATAATAACAAAAAAAGGACAATAACGATAATAATAATAATATCAGCATCAATAATAATAAGAATAATAATTATAATAATTACGATAATAAATATAATAACGCTAAAAGCGATAATAATAACGATAATAATAATAATAATAATAATAATAATAATAATAATAATAATAATAATAATAATAATAATAATAATAATAATAATAATAATAATTATAGTAATAATAATAATAACGATAATAATAAAAATAATCATAATAAGGATAAAAATTATAATAACGTTATGAACCATAATAAAAAAGGAACGGTAATGTGATAATAATAGCGATATTAATAATAATAATAGAAATAAAATGTAAATAATAATAACTATAATAATAAAAATAACGTTAAAAACGATAATAACGATATTAACGATAATAATAGCGATGATGATAATTTGGTCGATAATAAAGATATTAACTATAATAACGATAATAATAACGATAATAATTATAAAAATAATAATAATAATCTTAATAACGATAATAACGATTCGAATAACAATAATAATAATAATAATGATAATAACGTTAATAAGTATAATTACAATAGTAACGTCAATAACGATAATAATAATAATAACGATAATAACGATTATAATATTGATAATAATAATAATAACGATATAAACGATTGTAACGATAATATCAACAATAACGTTAATAAAGAAAATAACGATAGTAATGATAGTAACGATAATCACGATAATAGCAGTAATAATAATAATAATAATAATAATAACGATAATAAAAATAAAGACTATAATAACGGCAATAACTATAATTACGGTAACTATAACCATAATAATTATTTAACGATAATAACGATAATATGCATAGTAATAGCGGTAATAACGATAATAAAGGTATTAATAACTATAATAACGACAATAATGATAAATACGATAATAATGATTATTAGAATATTATCGATAATAATAATAATAACGATATGAAGGAAAATAACGATTTTGACTATAATTATAATATAAACTATAATAATGTTAAGAATAACGGTAATAACGATAAAAATAATAATAAAAACGGTATAATGACAATAACAATAATAACAATAATCACGATATTAAAGTTAATAAAGTTAATAATAACGAAAATAATGATAGGACGGTAATATAAGTAACTACGATAATCTCGATAATAACTTAATACGGTAATAATAATGATAGAAATTATAATAACTATAATGACTATAATGACGATAATAATAATATAATAATTTTAATAACGATAATAAAAAAAATAACCATAATAACGGTAAAAACGATAATAACGATAATATTAACGATAATAATAACTGAACGGTATAACGATAATAACGATAATGATAAAGTTATTAAGGATAATAACGATAATAATAACGAAAATAACCTAAATAGAAGTGATAATTGGAATAATGATAATAACGATAATAACGATAATATCAATAATAATGTTTATAAACATAATAATGAGGATGGTAAAAATAATAACAATATTGACGATAATAACGAAAATAATAACAATAATAATACCGGTAATAATAACGGTATAAATAACGATTATAATAGTAGAAAGATATAACAATAAAAACGGTAGTAATAATGATATTGACGATAAAGACGATAATAACAATAATAAAGATCAGAACGATAATTACGATATTTACGGTAATAATAACGATAATGATAGTAATAATGATAATTATTTCGATGATAATAAATATATATCATTAATAAAGAAAAAAAAGATAATTACAAAAATAATGATAATAACGGTAATAAAGATAATAAAGTTAATGACGCTAATAACGATAATAATAACGATAATAACATTTATAATAATAATAATAATAATAATAATAATAAAAAACGATAATAAAAAAATAGCGATAATAAAGGTAATAAAGATATTAAAGATATTAATGAAAATAACGAAAATAACGAAAATAATGATAAAAACGATAATAACGTTAACAACGATAATAATAGCGCTAATAATATAAGTAGGGATAACAGCGAAAATAATGGCGATAATGATAATAATAAACAAAATAATAGTGACGATATTATTTAATAATTCTAACAATAAAAATAAAAATAACGATAAAAATAGCAATGGAAACGATATTAATAATAATTACGATAATTAATAATAATAACGTTTATAATAACGATAATAACGTTTATAAATAATTACGATAATATCGATAATAACGATTATAACGTTAACGGTAATAATAATGATAATAAAGAAATTAACGTTGATAAGGATAATAATAACGATAATAAGGATAATAATTGTAAAAACTAAGATAATAACGATTATAACGCTAATAACGTTAATAGGGATGATAATAACTATAATAATGAGAGTAAGGAAACATACGATAATAGAGATAACAATAACAATAAAAATAATAGCAATAATAATAATAATTATAATTAAACTGATAATAAAAAATAACGATAATAGAAATATTCACGATAATAACAATAATAACGGTAATAACATTAATAACGCTAATTACGAAAATAATAATGAAGATAATATAAAGATCAATAATAACGATAATATCGATAATAACGATAATAAAGATAATAATAATGACCATAAAAATAATAAAAATAATAAGAAAAAAATAACGAAAAATAACTATAATAAGGATAATAACGATAACAAGGAGAAAATTCGATAATAATAATAATAAAGGTAATAACGATAATAAGAAGAATAATAAAGATAAAAATAACAATTAAGATAATAACAGTAATAACTATAATTACGATAATGACGTTATTAACGGTATTTGTAAATATAATAATAATAGAAACTATAAGAGCTACGTTATTAACGATAATAATAACGATAATAATAGTAATAATGAAATAATAATAATAATGTTAAATATAAAACTAATTGTAATAAAGGTAACAACGATAATATCAATATTAACCCTTATATCGGTAATAACGATATAACAATAATAATACCGATATTCATGATAGTCATTATAAGAGCGACGATCATACCGATAATAAGAACGAAAATAATACTTATGATAATAACAACAATAACGATAATAAAAACAATAATATTGATAATAACTGTACTAATGATAATAACGATAATAATGTTAATAACGCTAAAAACGATAATAATAACAATAAAATATAAGTATCGATAACTGCGATAATGATAACGATAATAATTATACTAATAATAATAATAATTATAAAAACAATAATATTAAAGACGAGATTAATGAAAATAATACTAAGGGTAATAGTAACTATAATATTAACGGATATAACAATAATAATAATAAAAAATAGAATAATAATATAAATAACGATAATAACGGTAATAATGATAATAACGATAATAATGTTAATAACGATATTAATAGTTGTAATGATAACAACGACAGTAATAACGACAATAATAATAATAATAATAATAAATGTTATATTAACGATATTAAAAAAATAACGATAACAACGTTATTAACGATAATAAACTTAATATCAACGTATTAATAAAAAAACGATAACAACGATAATAATGGTAATAATAATAATGATAACGGTAATAACAATTAAGATAATGACGATAATAACGACAATAATAACGATAATAACAATTAAGATAATGACGATAATAACGATAATAATAACGATAATAACGATAACAACGATAATAACGGTAATGACGTTAATAACGAGAATAATAATTACGATTAGAACGATAATGAAGATATTAATAGTGATAACAATAATAAAAATCATAACAGGGATGCTCATATATATAACTATAATAACAGAAGTAATAAAAAAAATAGTAAAATTAAAAACGATAATAATAAAAAAACAATAATAAAGAGAATAACAATAATAAAAATCATATTATTAATAATAATTTTATAATGATAATAAAAAAATAACAATAATAACGATTATAACGATAATAATAACGATGATAAAAATATTAACGGTTAAAACGATAATAACGATAATAACGTTAATAATGTTAATAAGGATAATAATAACGATAATAAAAATTGAAATCGTAGAAGCGACGATAATAACAATATTAATAACCATAATAATAGTAATAATAATGACGATAATTATAAAAATATCAGTAATAAAATTAATATCGATAATAACAATAATAATATTTCTAATATTAATAATACCGATAGTAGTAATAACGTAAATAATAATGATGAAAACCATAATAACGATAATAAGAATATTAACGATAATATGGTTAATAACAATATTAGTAACGATAATAATAATAGTAACGAGAACAGAGACACTAATAAGGATAAT